>NW_021620929.1:1256268-1345347 GCF_004785775.1 Grammomys surdaster
TCTGTCCTTTGTACCTGATCTACAGAGGTATCTGTGTCTACTGTCTGCCTTTTGTATCTGATCTACAGAGGTATCCATGTCTACTGTCTACCCTCTTTTGAACATGTGCTTAATGACCCTGAGCTCTGAGCATGCTCAGAAATGTGGACTCAGAAATGTGTGTCCCGAGTTCCTACATGTCAGACTCCCTTGTCCAGGCTGTGCCCTGCTGTGCAAGCCCAGGCTCTCCTTACTTGTTGCTGGTCAGCTGACATTAGAGTAGATTGCCCTGTGCTAGCAGAGTAGGCTCCTGCAATCACGGAGTCCCAACAGGTGGAAGAGGCTGACAGCAAAGAAGATCAGAGTAACATAGTGTTTGAGAGAACTGATGTCCCCCCCAAGTGCTGGCCTCAAAGGTTCAGGAAAATGCCCAGAAGCCAGTACTGCTGTATCTGTACCCTGAAAACCTCCAGGAAGCAGGCTGTCCCCCGGAACCTTAGAGAGGTGCACAACCTTGCCAAATCCTTGACTTCAACCCCACTAGACTCAGAATTTCTATCCTAGATAAACATAATTGGCTTTCTGTAAAGCCACTGCTTAAAGTTATTTGAGACAGATGCCTCGAGGGAGCTAATACAACTGCCTGGTCAGGGGTGCACCTGCATTAAAAATAAATACATCCATAACAAGCCATAGGAAGGCCTTTGAAGACTAAGGGTTTATTTTGTCATCGTGGTGGAGGTGTAAGTTCTAGGAAGTGAGCGTGGCCTCAGTCAAGACATTTGAACTGAGAACCACACTGCTTTGATCAAGAAAATGCAGTGTGTGTGTGTGTGTGTGTGTGTGTGTGTGTGTGTGTGTTAACAAGAAAGGAGAGTAGGCTTGCGTAGTGAGTGTATTAGCCAGAAACATAGACAAACAAAATTGCATCTTTCTGCAGTGCCAGAATCTATTGAATAACCTGATTGAATAATTTATTGAATAAAAGTAAGTTCACAGGGTTCAGGCGTTTCAAGGACAGCAATCTGTCATACAACCCTTGAAAACTTGGCCCAGGCAAATGCAGTTTCTGTCATTCCCACCTTAATACTAATACTGACTATAGTATCACAGTAAATATGCCCATATGTGGCATATGCATGTATGCATGTATGTGGATTAGAGGATGAGTATGAGTTAAGGAGGCCGTGGAAGAGTTCAAGAGAGGCCTGCGAAAGAGTCTGCAGTAATAAGACAATGAACAGACTAGAGCAGCTGCCGGAATTGGAATCAGGTGTGAGGGTTCAGAGGCACAGAGCTCAGCTGTGGGGAGAAAGTTTAACAGGTCAGAGGCAGGAAGCAAGTCAGGAGCTGGAGACAGAACGTTCAGAGGCACAAACAGGTGAGTGGGCAGGCAATCAAAGAAGGGTGCATCCATGGGGCACAGGGTGCTGAGCCTTGTCAAAGTTCCAAAAATAACGGAGGAGACCTTGGTCCTTGATGTACACACCGGGTATCAGTGTCTACCATGGTAAGCTGGTGCAGGGCCATACCATCACAGGACTGAGTGCCTGTCACCCCATGGGGTCTAGGTATATCTGGTTACCAGTTCTTGGGCCTAGCTTCCCAATCCAATTTTAATATGCCCATATGCCCCCACAGTTTCAATCCTCCCTCCCCCTCCCCCAATAAACATCTAAGGTGGCTCCACTTCTGGTCACACGAATAAATCACTTATCAGCCTGTGCTGGATGGTGGAGCCTGACAGACTGTAGTTTCTAGATTCACCCGGGGGCTTCAGTCACCCTTAGTCCTCAAAATGGAGCCAAAGACTGCTTGTAAAACTTAGAGTCCCGGGACATAGCACCTCCCGGAAAACCACTGTTATAAACAATGTAGAGTAACCTATAGTAGAGCATAGCCCCATCTCAACAACTCTGGACCATCCCAGCTACCAGAGTCCTCTCTCCCCAGTATCAGTAAGTCTAAGGCAAACTCACTCACGTTCAAACTCACAAGGAAGCTGCAAGTGCCCCTCAATGCTTCGTTATTCCAATGTGCAGGAGCGCAGACAATGACCCCAGCCACTAGACGTCATGAATTCTGAGAGTGATGATGGAGAGCTCCTTAAATCGAATACCCAGCCTTTGGCAGAGGGAAATCTCACAGTCCGTCAGCTGACAGTTGAAAAAGAAACTCCCCGAGGATTCCTTCAAAAAGAACTTCAAGAAAGATACTCCCGGGGCTCTAGAGACAGCTGAGCAGTTAAGAGCGCTTGCTTCTCTTGCAAGTGATCTGGATTTGAGTCACAGAACCCACGTGGTGGCTCAGAACCACCTGTAACTCCAGTTCCAGGGGATCTGGTGCTGTCTTCTTACCATCTCAGACACCAAGTACATACATGATGAGTGCCCATGCACACAGGCATATATACACACACATATAAAATAAAAATGAATAAATCTACGAGAAAGGAGAAGCAGAACTCCACCATCAGAATTTGGTGTCCTTAGATATTTTTGACACTGTTCCTTTGTATAATACAATTCTAGGGACAGACCACCATGTAAATTTTTGGATGGGGGATTACACAAGAACACTCATCATTTGAGCATGCATTCAATGCTTCCATTAGGATTATAACCTAAACCTAGTTAGATATAAGGAAGAGTTGTTTTCCAGCTAGATAACGTGAAGGGTTAGTTTTGACCTGAACTTCCCTGACCCACGTGACACCCAACAAGCAGGAATCCACAAACCGACTTCTTATGCTTTCTCTCTAAGAAGTACTTGTTTCTGACACCTGCCTGTTTTCCTCCCTCCCACTCACTGACAGGTTCTTTCCATGTTCTTAGATTTTTGCTGTGCCCTGCATTGTGTCTTCCCTGAATATGCCAATCCCATCTACTGGCGGTCCATTGAGCAGTCGGAAGGTTTTTGGGTCACTGTCTCTGATTTATGTGTTTGCTTTAGATTTGATAAGAGACTCCCATCTTAACTGGATTTACTTCAAGGGCTCAAGGTATCAACTACATTCAGACAAAGCACTTCTAGGATTCAAAGATTGCCCAGTTCAAGACCCTGGTAAATTTTTACTCCGAGGTTCTTTCTTTTTCTTTCAATGTTCCTAGCCAGCATCTCTCCTTGAGCCAGGGCAGATGAGAGAGCACAGTTCTGTACTGCACAACAAGGTTTTGGCTGTCAGAGGTTACCTCTGTGATAGTGGAGCCATTGGTGAAAATGGGGCTGAAAATTTAGTCTGACCCCATTGTGTATCTTTTCTGTGTTCAGGTTTCCAGATAGCACAATATAACAGTAGAGTATTCAGTAGAGTAATGTGCTATTCAAGTGAGTCACCTAGACACAAGGGACTTCACCATCTAGGTTTATATATGAACAGACTGCAGAGTACAAATGACAGTAGTTCCACCCAAGACATCTAATGGCACCTTCCTTCTTCAGAACATGCCTCCACCATTACCTGATGTGTGACAAGACCTCACGGGGCAGTGTTTCAGGCTGATTGCTCGACATACTGATGAGATCTCTGTTCAAGACTTTCAAGTAAGTTTCAATTCCTCACTGGGTACCAGAAAGCCCTCTGGTTGCACAATCATGGCCCTTGAAATCACCACTTAGCTTACTCTTCTTTTTCCTTTCGAGACCAAGAGCTCAAGGGGACGTGCTTACAGACATGCTCCCCCAAACCCAGCGTAGACCCAGCTTAGAGACTTGGTCATTTGCTAAGAAGATATTGATAAGCAATCACACCCCGCTAGAGAAGAGTACACAGACATGATGAGGAATCTGAAGGTACAGTGGATTCCACTCACCACCACACGCTTAAAGAGGATTAGTCGTGTATCCAGAAGAGCAACGACATTATATCCCTACCTCACACCACATCAAAAAGAACCCCTAATAACAGGACAGAGCTCAGCTCTCATTATGTTGTCTGGGACCCAGGCTCTGTCTCAGCACTGCCATCTTTAGCTCTTCAGCTGTTGGTTGTGAATTTGTCCCAAGATGTCACCACAGACACAAGCAAATTAGTGCTCCCTGAGCTACATTTCAGCATGTAAAACTGGTCCATGGATTTCTCTCCTCAGGAAGCACAAGTTGATGTCTCTTCACATCCTGCTTGCCACACACCAAGCATATGCCTGTGCCCAAACTACAGAGCTCACAGAAGCAGCAGATCACCAGGGCTGGTTAACACTCACAGTGCCTCCTCTGAGACCCCAAAAGCTTGCCGCTGACTCTATCGTTCAGGAAGGAGGAAATGGTCTCACAATGTACACAAACACCAGCTGAGCTTAGAGTGTGTCAGTGTCTGTTGCCCTCAAGAACCCAAATTCTCAGGCAGATAACATGTTCAGCTCTGATGGCAATTTGCTCTCTCCATGATGGCTCAATTGTGCTGCTGCCAACTGGATCAGAACAATTCACTCACACACGCACATGTGCACAGAGGATCACATCCTGAAGACTTGGTCCCAGCTTGATGCCAATGAGAAGGGGTAAAGTCTTTAAGAGGTGGGGCCTAATAGGAAGTCTTTAGGTCATTGATCAAGTGAAGGTGATCACTAGCCCCCTTCCATCTTTTTCTCTTTTGTTCTTTGGCCATAAAGTGAACAGCTTTGCTCTCACCACTCTTATCTTCAGCCATGATACACTCTCTCACCCACAGGCCCAAAAAGAATAGACCAACTGACCAGGGAATGGAACCTCAAAACAGTGCGACAAAGTAACCTTTTTTCTCTTTGTAAGTTGATCTTCTGAAGCATTTTGTTATAGTGGTGGAAACCTGACTAACACATCAGTCATTGTAATTCAAAAGGGATCATAAACACTACTCCAATAAATGAGTGTGGGTGGGTTCCAATAAACCCAAATGAAAATAGGAGGCTGACAACATTTTACCCAAGGGCTTTGTTTGTGAATCTTTAGCCTCATCAAATAGTCTGTATACTGACTGCAGCATGTTCTGACTCAGAGTCTGAGTGTGATAAGTATATTCAACTGGCCACAGTATTCACTGTTCCCTGTTATCTTACACCATGCCACCTCTCGTTCTTACTGTGATGACTCCTGGATAACAGCAAAGGCTGAGTTGTCCTGTATTCTATGAACATTTGCTTTCTTCTTAATGGCAGCTCTGTGATGGTTTGTGCATAGATTTCTTTATTAAATACAACACAATAGAACTGCCTAAGTGTGGCCCTTGGTCTACTTTGGGACTACAGACATACACTCATTCACCAGCTAAATTTAACACCACTCTTCGAGCACTAGTTCCCTGATACACAGGTCAGGTCCGAAGAGCCCTATGTAACTTCTTTCTCAGGAGCAATCCACAGTGGTCCTTACTGACATGCTGTGTGGTAACCTAACCCCCGCATTCTGCTGACGAGCCACACTCCCGCGGTCTATGAGCTCAGTGGAATCCCTCAATAGAATCATACCCTGTTATTGAGCCCTGAACCATATATTATCATGACTGCTAAGCCAATTCAAATGGCCCATCCCCTTTGCCTTAGCATCAGGCAAAGCCTTGAGCAATCACCCTTCTTTTCTAAGAATGTTTTTTCTCTGGCTTTGAACCCACTGAACCCCAGCCTGCCTGGGCATCCTGCAATATACATCTACAGCCCTGGTGAGGCTGCTGGTCAGCATCTGGGCTGTTTCTATAAGGACCTGTGGTGTGGCACTTCTCTAGAGAGAACATGATCAATCATCTCGTCACCTCAGACAGAGAACCAACAACAAACCAAAGCACGGATACCACCAAAGTCTAATTTGTGAACAAGTGAGTTTTCTTGGGGTTAGTTAGAATACGAGTAAAGGGTTACTTACAGGAACAGAAATGACTCAAAGACAGCTGCATCACTAAAGGCATACCCCAGCATGGCTATGCTTACAAAAGCTGAGACCTTGCAGCCCATCATGGCATAACCCAAACGTCACTAAACAGGATGAAGAATGTCTTTACCAAGCAGCTTAGTTGGTCTAAGGCTCTTCAAGGCATCTAGCATGGTCAGAAAGTGTCTGTCAGAAGTCCTTACTAATTGTGTAAGTTTGGAAAGGGAAAGGGCTTAGTGAATCTGCTCAGTTTCAGGGACTTCCTGAAGCTATTGTTTTATTTGCCTCCCGAATTTAAAAGAGCTTCCCTGCAGGATGAAATGTTTTGCTGCCTTTAAGAACATACTGAATTTTAATGAGTTCCCCTCCAAGATGAAGGTTCCTCTTAGACAAAACTGTTTACTCCATAGAACCTAGAATCACAAATGTCTCCCTTTCCACAAATAAAGATCAACAAAGAAAATTAAAAGTGTCAGCTCAACATCAGAGGGACTGAAACCATTTCAAAGGTTTTTGAGTGATGTCTACCTCTTGAGAAGCTCACTTTCACCCTCTGCAAACCCTCTACGCAAGGCTCCCCTGAATGATCCTCTCTGAGCTCTAAGGAAGGAGATGTAC
Organism: Grammomys surdaster; assembly: GCF_004785775.1. Taxonomy (NCBI): domain Eukaryota; kingdom Metazoa; phylum Chordata; class Mammalia; order Rodentia; family Muridae; genus Grammomys; species Grammomys surdaster. The sequence goes on from NW_021620929.1 coordinate 1,262,707, forward strand.
TGCTGGTTTTTTTCACTCAACAAATACTTGTTCCATATCTGCTGATATAAACAGGAACAGAAAGGGTGGCTTCTAACCATCAAGAGCTGGGACAGGCCTTGGTAGGTAGTGAGCAGCATAAGGGAAAAAACTGGATTCTGTCTTTATCAGCACACTGTGGCTGCTCTAACAAATTGACCTACATTGGTGATCGGCATTGCTTCAAACAACAGAAATGTGCTATTCTCACATTCTGAAGGGCAGGAGTCCCAGACCAAGGTGTCAGCAGGCCCATCTTCCTCCAGAAGTATAAGGGGAAATCTCTTCCTGCTTCCAATGTCTCCAAGCATGCCTTGGCTTGTGAGTACATTGCTTCAATCTCTGCTTCCACCTTCATGTGACCATCTCACCTTCCCTGAACATTGTTTTCCTCTGCTAATGACTTGTGGCATTGCCCTTAGGAATCCAGATAATGCAGAGCTAGTTCATTTCAATATCCTTGATGTAATCTATGAATTAGACTACCTGGAGTCCCTCCTATTTACCATCATAGTGCAGCAACACATTTTACATGGGGCGTGGCTCCATGTGGTGAGAGTTACGCTGCATTTTGAAGGCAGAGGAGACGCACATCATGCAGAGGAGGAGAGAACTGTGGTTAGGGAGAAAAAGGAGACAGAGCATTGCTGACCAAGGACACAGTCTGTGCACCATCTGAGCTGAGTTAATAGCTTGGCACAAATGGAGAAAAGCCAGGACAGCCAAGCAGAATGAATGAGAGAGGCTGAGACGCGTTGGGGATCATACAGATGCTTCTTTCCGAGGCCTCAGAAGCCACAGGAAAAAGCTGAAATCTTACTTCAAGTTCAAGGATAAATGTAGCTAGATTGAGCCAGGTGTGGTATATACCTATAATTCCAGGGCTCCCGAGACTGAGGCAGGAGGCTTATAAGTTTAAGGTCAGCCTGAGCTACACAGCAAGACTATGTCACAAAAATAAGAAAATACTCTAATTAGATTTGCAATTCATCCTGGAGATTTGGCAGAAGACACAGCAAGCCTCGCTGTAAATTATAAATTGCTGTGACTCTAGCCATAGAGAATGCATGCACAGATTTTTATTATTTACATAAACTTGATAGAAATACATGAAACACAAATACAAGCCAGAGCAGATACTGGTAATCCAGTATCTATTCATATTGTGGGTTGAATTACAGTCCCCTCAAAAGTTCATATGTTACGTCCTAACTCCAGCACATTTGGGGGGGAGGGTTGGGGTTTGTTTTTTTTTTTTTTTTTTTTTGAGATTTGGTTGTTGCCGATGTCATTATTTAGGTTAACATGAGGTCATTTCAGAGGTAAGTCCCTAATCCAATCTGTGTGTGTAAAGAAATGTGGACTTAAACATGTATTAGCTTTCAACCACTGTGACAGAGAGCATGTGATCATCAACTTACAGAAGAGAAAGGTTTAACAATTTCAGCCCATGACTGACTAGCCCTGATGCTTTGGGCCTGTGGCCAAACAGCAGATCACTGCAGGATTGTACCGGGAAGGAAGTCTGTTCAGTTCATAGCCACTGCAAAACAGATAGAAGAGACCAAGGTTCCACAGATCGCTGCAAGGGCATGCATCCAGTGACAAGCAGCTTCCCTCTAGGTCCCACCTATTAAAGCTCCCATCACCTTCTAACAATGACAAGCAAGGGACCAAGCACCTGATCCGAGGGGCATTCCAAATCCAAACTACAACACCCTGGTACAGTGAGGATGCTACCCAGGCAGGAAGACGATTAGTCATCTAGAAGCCAAGAGAAGAAGCCAGCCCCTAGAAGCAAACTATTCTACATCCAGAGTTAGAAAGTCTCAGACTCCTGTGGCCCAAGCAGTTGGGCTATGCTGCTTTCTTACCACAACCTGAGCATGACATCTTAGGAAACGAGACAGGGAGAGGGCATCTTCACCAGACCCCATCCTGGAGTACTGACAGAGTCTAATTCTCCGCCCACAGCAACAATGTGTCATCCCCTTCCCCACTGCTCTCCTCCCCCACCTCCCTCTCCACTCACAGGTCCTTCTGTCTGTAGCATCTCCTCATGTGCAGCCTTGGGTAACTCCCCAGAAAAAGACTCCCCAGCTCCTAGAGTAAAGTTCTCCACTCTATATGCCCATAGCTGCTTCTCAGATCTGTTCTGTGTTTCTCCTCAGTGGTTTTTGGCCCTCAAAGCACTGTCCACCATCTTCTTCCCAGTGATGACAACATCTGCCCACAGGACCAAAGGACCACACTTGTCCCTCTGCAGAGACACACAGGCAAGCCCGGGAGACTGAGGGCAGAGCCTTCATCTTTCGTAGGACCTCCCTTTGACCCCTGTCTATCAGGAGGTGGGGAGAGAGACAGGAATATAAACACAATTCTATGTCTTACTTCTTGTCACACAGAGAATTTTACAGTTTTAATTATAAGCCTCAGAGGGTAGAAATATAGCTTGTCCATTTTTTTTGCATCTTCTAAGGTAACAGTTCTCATCCTGTGGGTCATGACCCCTTTGGCAAACCTCTATCTACAAAAATATTTACATTATGATTCAAAGCAGTAGAAGAACAAGAAGATTAAGAACCACTGCTCTAAGGTATGGAACTTTGCACACTGACAATGCTGATATCTCAACCCTGCCCAGACTCTGTATCCTTATGCTAGGATCCGCCATCTTCCTGCATCATTTACAATGTTGCTGAACTGAAAATGGTCTTCATTAAGCTTTGGTGGGCTTGGGATATATGTCAGAGGTAGAGTGTTCACCTAGCATCTATAAGACCCTCTATTCACTCCTAAGTACTGAAAAAAAAGTCAAACGCAAAGCTTTGCTAACATCTGTCATGAGGGGTTGGCAACATTTTTCCCATCTACTCTTCAGTCCTAAAAATAGACTCCCTTCTTTGAATGTGGAATCGGCAGCTGGGAGCGCAGGTGAAGGATGGTGTGGGAGGGGCCAGAGGGGATGGAAAAGAATGTAGCAGCTGCCACACCAGGGATCTCGTGCCACATTGTGACTGTCATGGGCAGCAAAATCCCCTCTATCTGACGCACATTCCATCAATCAGATGCGATGCTAAAACTAATGAGGAAAGCACATGGGGTCTCCAGGTGAAACCGGAAAGGGCAGAGAGGTCGACAGCTCACTGTAGACTGCAACTCCTGGGGCCTCTACTACAAGCACCTAGCGAAGGCCCTAGCACTCTGTGTAGATGAATAGTTGGATGGATACATGAATAGACAGACAACTAAAATCTCTGTCCTCTTCCTGAGGTTCTAGTCTTCAGAGAGTTGACAAAGACCATGTGGTCATATTTGTTGCCTTTCACCAACCCCCAACTTTCTATGCTAAGGAACTGGGTAAATGATGCTTTAGAATCCCAGAGGCCCCAAGAGGCTCAGGAGCAGGCACAGATCTCAACCTGTGGGTCACAAACCCCTTTAGGTGTCATATATCAGATATCGCACATGTTGGATATTTACATTAAGATTCACAACAGTAGCCAAATTACAGTTATGAAGAAGCAACAAAATAATACAGCTTCACAACACGAGGGACTGTATTAGCGCGTCGGATTTAAGAAGGCTGAGAGCCGCTGTTCTAGAGACTCCCAGTGAACTTACCTGGGAGCTTTCCATGGCCTCTGCAGTTTGTTTCCACAGAATGTTTTGCAAGCAACTTTGAGCACCTACTATATGCAAGATAACCACTGTGCACAGTTTAAGCTGACATCACCCCTAAGCAATTTCTGATCGGTTCTGTGGGCCCTGGCCATTTTTGGTTACCATTTTACAACACTGAAACTGCTCAAAGGATACTAGTGCCACTGTACTGTAAATATTGATGTTTTGTTATTTAATGATAAGTAATATATTGTATTTATATATTTTATTCTTTAATGTTATTTATTATATTAAATAAAACTCATATTGCTTCCCTCAATTTCTTGAATAGAATCTAATAGCATGACAATTTCCTATCCACCATCAGCGGTTTTTCTTTTTAAGAAATACATGAACAAACTTCTTCATGAGTCAGAGAAATTGCCATCTTTACTTTTTTCTTACTAAAACCAAATTAATTCATCCTAATACAAGTCCATGTTAGGAGACTTCTTACAATCACAATTCTTTATTCTTAAGATTTGTCTTTCTCATTTTAAATTATGTGTACGTGGGTGGGAGTCTTGTATACGTAAACACAGGTGACCCAAAAAGGGTGTCAGATCTCCTGAAGCTGGAGCTGTGGGTGGGTGTGAGCTGCCCGGCTAGGTGCTGAGACCCAAACTCTATGCTCTACTACAGCTGAGCATGTTCTTAACCATTGGGCTGTCTCTCTAGCCTGACATACAATTCTTAGCATCATAATGCTTTGTAAGAAAAACTACATAAAAATTAAGGTTTAATTTGCTTTTTATCTCCTATACCACTGGGTTCTGAGAATTGAAGTATTTCCCCAGAATCAAGACATGATCACAACTATTATCTGTATGCATTTTATCAGGGCAACACAGGCAAACCACAAACCTCAGACAATTATTTTTAAGACAAGGCCTTGGTAGGAAGCCTTGGCTGGCTTCAAATTTGTGATCCTCCTGCCTCAGCCTCCCATGTGATGGGATTACAGGCTTGTACCACAATGCCTAACATAAACAATTTACCGAGAATACACATCTTAGTTGGGACAAGAACATACCAGGAGGTTTCAAGAAAACTGGGATTTTGAATGCCACGGTTGGGTGTTTCAGAGAAGGACAGCTGGGACTCCTTTGTTGAGAGAGAATCATCTGGAAAGAATGTCAGGAGAAAGAGAGGCAGCCTCAACACAAGGTGCCTCCCAGGCAGACAAGAGTTAGCAAAGACATAAGAACAAAGCGGGGTGGAGCTCAGCAGCAGGTGCTTGTCTGAGAAACATTAGACCCTGTTCTTTACCCACAGACACCCTGGAAAAGTCTCCCCTAGATCCAGGAGAATCATGAGACAAGGACAAAGTCTGAGCCATGAGTGATTCCTGTGAGAATAAGACACAATTTCAGTCTTGCTATCTGTGTAGGGAGCTAGGCTCTCAGCACTTAGCTGAGGTTCAGAACAGTGAAAGTTCTACAGAATTATTTGGTGCCCTAATATGCCTGCATTTTTCATTTTTGACTCCTGTGGACATGTGCCCTCAGGTGTGGGTGGAGCTTTAGGCTTCGAAGCAGCAGTTCCAAATAGGGAGAGCTGTGAGTCAGTCACCCCATGGGCCCGAGAGCATCCACAAGGTCTTAAAAGTAGAAAAGGAAAAGTCCCTCCCCCAGAGCATCTTCAGAGACACCAAAATGACTTCAGCCTCCAGCACATTGACTTTAGCCCAGGCAAACTCATGCCGGGCCTCTAACCTGCATGGCTGTGAGATGTTCATAGCTGTTCTAAAACTTCATCCTCTCCACTGCAGCAGAAGACAAAATTCATACGCCAGAGAAGCAATCCCTGAGGAGCCCAGGCCACTCAGCCAAGTTTGCCCACTCCTGCTGGGAACTGAAGATGACTGGTCCAGTCATGGCCAAGGGGACCCCAGACTCCCATGTGACCTAGACATGCTGCCAGCCTGAGACCATACGTGCTGTCCCCCCATCCACCTTGCTGGCTCTGGGACCCCAGCAGGTCTGAATAAGGCAAAGGCTTCGCCATCATCTGCCAAGTCCCACAACAGCAAGATTTACCATTATGGTCCATCACCACCCCAACTTGGTTGTGTTTTTGTTGGTGGTGATGTTGTTTGATTTGAGGGGGGGGAGAGACAAAGTCTTACTATGTAGCCTAGGCTAACCTTGAACTTCTGGCAAGCCTACTGCCTCAGCCTGTCAAGTGCTGGGGTTACAGGCCTATACCACCATATTCCCATCTTGCAGCTAAGGAAACTGAGGCTCTGAGAGGCGAAAGAAATTGGAACCGGCAGTGGCTGCTCTATTTGCTGTCCTGGGAACTTTTGAAAATTCTAGATTTCTAACATCCTGTCATTTGCGGCCATACAGCTGGAACAGGAGGACATTATGCTAAGTGAAGAAAGTCAGGCCCAGAAAGGCTGATACCGCATGATCTCACTCGTGTGTGGAAGTTAAGACAAAGCTGATGTCATAGTAGAAGAATAGAATTGTGGTTAGCATAGCCTGGGAAGGGTATGGAATGAGGGTAGAGAGGGTGGTTAAGGCACACAGGGTGCAAGCAGAGAGGAGAAATGACTTCTACTGTTAGCTCTCACAGTGGACTAACCAGACTTGTCAACAATAGCTACTTTCAAAATAGCTACTAGATAGCCTGCCAGTATCCTCAACATCTTCGTGTTGACATGGTAAATGTTTAAGGTGCTGTATGTGCCAGCTGCGGTGGTCTGAGGGCCAGTGGACATCACAAATGTATAACGTGCTGTGTCCGTGCACATATACAGTTAAATGTCCGTTAAATGGTTTTTCAAAAACTTTAAAAGCAGGGGCTAGGGATATAGCAAGGTACCAGAATGTTTGACCAGTACATATATGGTTCAGTTCCAGCTTTGTAAATATAAGACAGAAAAGTAAAAATCTAGATTCCTGAGGTCCACAGCCAAACCCCTAAATAAAGTCTCCGGGTATCAGGGCTGGAGAGATGACTCAGTGCTTAAGAGCACTGGGTGCTCTTGCAGAGGACCCAGTTCAATTCCCAGCACCCACATGGAGGCTCACAACTATCTGTAACTCCAGTGTCAGGGGATATAGCACCCTCTGTGACCTCCACAGGCACCAGGCATGTACACGGTGCACAGATATGCAATCAAAATATCCATACACTTTAAAAAAAAAAACTCCAGATATGAAATGCCAGCGTCTGTCGCTTCTCTGAGCTCCTGGGATGACAATGGACGCTGCACTGAACTGCAGGCAAAGCTTCAAGTCTCCACAGCAGTGTCACACAGGTGACTGTCCCATTGCTCATGAGCGAGCAAAGTTCTGCTGCCAATCAAAGCCTAGGCTGGAGAAACAGGCTCCTCTGTGGCTCTCAACCTGGGTGCACATTAGACTCTTTCCAGGGAGCTTTTGAACCCTAAAAGCCTTTCTGTCTGGAGCCACTGAGGGCAGCTGTCCTGATGCCCTTTCGTGGGACATGCTGAGGCACCAGTGACATTTGATGGTCTCCTCCCTAGGATTCTACTGTGGTGCTGTACTTCATACAGACAGTTCTACCTATCTTGAACATGCATATTAATTTAATCCGTGTAAATATATTATGAGAGAGAGACAAAGTTACAATTTCCATTTTATAATGAAGGAAACCAAGGCACAAGAAAGAGCAAGTCACTTAGACAACCTCATGGCCTTTGTTTGGTGTTGTGACAAAAGAGTGCTTGAGACCGACTAGGTAGTTGATGAGGAAAATGCATTCCCTGTGCTCCTGGAGGCTACAAAGTGCAGTGTATTCAGGGCATGGGCATGCGGCAAACGGCCATGAGTCCCTCTGGCACAGCAAGACAGAGGATGCGCATTCCCTCCTTTTCTCGTGAAACCACTAATGCCATCGTGGGGGTGACACCCTATGACTTCATCTGACTTAATCCCCCCCAACTGGCCCGAACTTAGGTAGCACTTGTGTGTGGAAAGGTTACAGGTACAGCCTATGTGGGATAGGCGTCTTGTGATCTTTGATTGCATATGGGACTCTCTCCCTCCCTCTCTCTCTCTCTCTCTCTCTCTCTCTCTCTCTCTCTCTCTCTCTTTCTCTCTCTCTCCAAGCCAGTGAATAAAATGAAACTTCCCCCTAGAAACAAACAAACAAAGCAAAGAAAAATCCTTCTATCTGTAAGTTGACAGCCCCAAGTGTTTTGTCACAGGAAGAGAAAGCTAACTAACACAGAACAGACATACTCGGAATTTGACAGCAGCAAAGTTGCAAGCATAAGCAAAGACCTCACCCAGCTAGCTTGGCTGTGGTGTCTGTATGTTCAGCCCTGGCCTACCTCCCTACAGAGGCTCGGTGTCCTCTCACCTCATGGGCAGGCCTTCAGGGCTTCATACTCTCTTGACTATGCAAGTGTCCAGAAAGGCCAATGACAGTAAGCTGTCCGTCCATCCCCTTGCCTTTGCTCAGTGCCTGAACCTACCTCTGCTTGTAAGAGGAAACCCAGCCTGGGAAGCAGCTTTTTCACCAATATTTTGGCAGCATCTCCCACCATATACTCCAGTCAGATACCCCATATATACCCAGACTTCAGGGAATGAGTAATAGGGCTCCCCTATGCTGTAGGTCACCCCACCTCTCAGCCGTCAAATACATCCATGCTCTCACCAATAAGAAAGCACATCCCTTGAGCTGGTATCATGTTTTTCATGGAGAAGTCATATTTTCTCCTTTAAACATTATTTCAAGAGCTGTGGAAATGGCTCAGTGACTTGCTTGCCTTGGAAACATAAGAACCTGGGTTTAGGTCTCCAGCGCCCACACAAAAAAGCCAGGTATGCACCTGCAGCCCTTCCATTGGGAAAGCAGAGGCGGGAGCAGCCCTGCAGTTCACCGGCCAGCTAGGTTTGCTCAATCAGGGAGCTCCATATTCAGAGACCCTCTCAAAAGAAATAAGGCAGAGGGTGATAAAGACACCTTGGGGGCTGGAGAGATTGTTCAGTGGTTAAGAGCACTGACTGCTCTTCCAGAGGTACTGAGTTCAATTCCCAACAACCACATGGTGGCTCACAACCATTTGTAATGGGATCCGATGCCTTCTTCTGGTGTGTCTGAGGACAGCTACAGTGTACTCATATACATAAATAAAATCTTTTTAAAAAAGAAAGAGAAGAAAGACACCTCTAGCCTCCACCTGTGTGTGTATATGTGTGTGTGTACACTCGGGCATGCGTGTGCCCACACACACACACACACGAATCATTTTTAAACATCACACACACACACACACACACACACACACACACACACACACACGAATCATTTTTAAACATCCTGGACAAATGGGTGTTGGGAACTGAGTGAGGCTGGGGGACCATATACAAAAAGGATGTATAGGGCAGCATCCATTCTATGCTAACGTACGTGTGGACTCATTCCTAAAGCTGGAAATAAACACACCCAAGTCTGCCAGGGTAGCTTTCCTCCTCCCCAAGGATCCTCAGTGCATTTACATGATGTTTGGAATAAGCACAGGAAATAAGGGTAATTTTTAAAAGAACACTAGTCCATAAGAAATTAAGATGTTCTCGATTCCAACCAAAGGTATTTCTGTGCCTAAGCTATGTTCTCGGTGGTTGCTAAGGAACCGTGTGCTGTGAGTTCAGAATCCTCCCAATTCCAGCTTACAAGGTAGAAGGCAGCCTGGTTTCCAGGCAGACCAAGGCTGCAGCTGGGAGGAGCACTACATGGACAGTGATTGGTGATGCTGCCTCCTTCTACCCCTGCAGACAAAGGGAAGATTCGTCCCTGGGCCCAAGGTAGCCAAGAGTCTTCAGAGACTCTGGTGGAGGCCAGCAGGAAATCAATAGATGTCCATATTTACGTGATACTAGGTCCCAAGCCCAGCTCCATGACGCAGCACAGCAAAAGGACAATGATCCATCATCCACCTTTTACAAAGGAATTGAGCCTGAAAGAGATAGTGACTCAGATCCAGAGAGATGGCCCTGTAGCTGCAAGCCCAGGCTGCTCTTCCATGAAACCCACATTCAATTTCCAGGACACACATGACGTCTTATAACCATCTGTAACTTTCTTCTGACTTCCCTGGGCACCAGACACTCATGTAGCATGTGTACATACATGAAGGCAAACACCCCCAAATATAAAATAAAATAAAGAGGTGACTTGCTGCAGATCTCACTGCTTGTCTGACTTGGCTTATGAGCCCAGACAGCTCGTCTCCAACGACTTCAAGAACCAATAGCCCGAGAGATCCATTCAAGAGCCTCAGGCCAGTGGTGGCATAAGAGGAAAAGCAGTTTTCGTCGTCAAAGCAAAAGGAAGACACTGGACTTCTCTTCTCAAAGCCAAATGCCAAGCAGAGCTGGGGGAGGTGACAGGTCTGGAGTGAAGGAGCAGCGGAAGAGGGGAGCAGGAGAGTCACTGTCTCTCTGACTGCGATGCTAGTGTTCACAGGTGCCCGACTGAAGAAATATGAAGCACATATGTGCGCATGTGTTTGTGCACGATTGCACGAACCTGTGAGTGCATTCACATGTGTATATGTGTGTGTGCATTCCAGGACAGGAGTGAGCATGGGAGTTTGAGAATGGTATACAGCCCCGCCCTTAAGAAACCTGACCTTCCCAACCGTCCCCAAACACTCTTGTGTTTTCCCATTGGCAACGCAACTATGTTGCCAACAGAATTCCTCATCGGAAATAAACAGCCTCCAGGGAGCAAATGTCCCCTCCTCCGTCTCCCTGCGCACCCACAGGGCCCCACAGACAGAAGGGCTCAGTCCAACTTGTTGACCAACTGACAGCAAGCCGGGCTGTGGCTCCTGTGATCGCCCAGAGGCACAGTTAGTGGCCACTCTCTGCCGGGCAGACAACTCACCTTTCACACATTCCTTGGAGACTTAAAAAGGAGAAGAGAGCTTGTTTATTCCCACTCTGCAAATGCTCAGGTTGTGAGGCCAGTAGCAAAGGCAGCACAGCAGCGGCCTGCTATGCTGGCACCGAGAGACACCACCACCCCATTTCTCCTCCTACCAATTTAACCCACTTGCATGCCCCTTTCTTCACACGACTGACATATAGGGCTGGGATGCACTTGCCTAGCATGTGTGGAGCCCTGGATTCTATGCCCAACACAAAGGAAAGGAGAGAAGGATACCGACATAACCTCAGGTATTTATGATGTACCATGTGATATTTTGATTCCTGTAAAGTGTGACATTCAGTCAGGGGTCATTGCCATCTGTCTCCTCAAACACCTTGTGTCTTTGTGCTGGAAATAGTCAAGGCTTAAGTATGCACTGAGTTGTTAACTCTAATACTCCCCCCCACCATGCTGGGTTGCCTCTCTCAGTCTTTCTTCCCCTCTTAGCCTTTCCAGCCTCTGTAAACCACTCTTGACTTCTGAAGTCAACCTTCTGGCTTCTACTATGAGCAGAACAATGTCTTTACTCGCATGTTCACAGTAACTGTTTAAAGGTCCCAAGACGTGTCTTTGTTAACAGATGGATGGAAGAGGAAGAGAGAGATGGTGGAATTTTACTCAGCCATATGGCATCACTTTGTCATTTCTGACAACCCAGATGAGCATCCCGGAGGACGCCAGGTTGAATGAAATAAGCCAGGTACATACAACAAGAAAACCCGCATATTCTTGGGCTGGCCTTTCCCTGCTATGATGATGCCAAACCTCAAGTCAGTCCTTAAAGTGGTTCCATTTGTAACCTTCTGGGAAGCTTGCTCTGTAAGAAGTTTATTTGAAAACAAAGTGCCCAAAAGTGAACTTCATCAAAACTCCTTAGCAAGTGGGGATCATCCTTGTCCAACCCTCCTAACCTCAGAGACATTGCTAACACACACAAACAAACAACAAAAAAAAAAAACTCAGTCCCCCAAACAACTGGAGCAGGGACTGTCCCTGAGCCTGTTGCCTGCCTGCTTGTCCACTTGCCTGTGGGTCTTGCACCCCTAAATGCAAAGTCTTGTCTGGCCTCAGTGGGAGAGGATGTGCCTAGTCCTGCAGCAACTTGATGTGTGGGGTAGGGGTAATGGAAGTAGTGAGCGTGGAGGGGTTGATACCCAGAGGGGGCTTTCCATTCTGAGGGGGGTGGGGGGAGGGTTTGCATGAGAGGGTACTGAGAGGAGAGGAAGGGCTGATATGGGTTGTAAAGTGAATAAATAAATTTAATAATAATGTTTTTAAATTTCAGGGCAACAATTACATGCTTTCTAGGGCAGCTCTGAGAGGCACTACCTCTGTGAGAGTTAAACCACCCTGGAAGTCTAAAGAGATGAACACAAAGCAACCTCTCAACAGGGTGTGTGGCTGCACAGACACTGCACCCCCACCCCCACCCCCAGGGAGATCTTTGTCATTTTGTGAAACCAATGAAGCCCTGGGGTCATTTCTAAGGCAATTACAAGAAACAGGCAGTCACAAAAGTGTTTATATTGTCTGTAAAGTATTCCCACCACACCTGAGATAGACCAGGAATGGCCACCAGGGTTGGCTACTGAAGCTAAGAAGAGGCTGTCACACTCAAATGTCACTGAGGACTGACACCATTTCTTCACAGACACATCACTGGAATCTTGCTCTGGACCGGGCACTAGGCTACACATTTTCTCAAGGTAAACAGAGACGAGAGCAGCTACAGCAGTGGATTCCGCCTCCCTCTGATCGTCTCCCACATGGCTTCTGAGGAAAGTCTTGTCCTCAGCCTCCTAGGCCGCACCCACCATGCAGAAATACGTGTATCTCCGCCTTTCCATTGCAGAGGTGAAGAATGGAGTCCTAGGGGAACCAGTCCCACTACAAACCAGGGGCAGAGGAAGAATTAGAACTCGGGCCTCTCCCAAGCAGCTCCCTCCATGGGTGATGCCATCTCTCATACAGGGCCCACCCTAAGCAAGAGTTTGAAACAGGGAAGACATTCCAGAGCCTGGTGCTCCTCGAACTGTGTACAGTAAAGGCATCCCTCTAAGTGGCCTGGCACGGCAGGCTGGAGTGGCAGATCTTCTCACCAATAAAACAGGCGTGAGTTCCAGACCTCCGCCCTTCAGCCAAGCACATCGGTAGCCCCAAGCACTTCCTAAAGTCTAGGTGCCAAATAAAGAAATTTTGAAAGCCAGGAGTGCTGAGCTAGTGAGGCCAAGTTTTGGCTTGGAGGGGTCCTGTGTAGGATGGGGCTAGCCCAACTCATCAGAGTTGGCAGAATATGTTCATATTCAGGCTTGAGTTCTCTTTCATGCAGACGGTGGTGGTGATGCGAATTGACTGCCATCAAACCGCATACCTCAGAGGTGGTTAAAGTGGTGAATTTTATGTCTCATAAATAAATAAATAAATAAATAAATAAATAAATAAATAAATGATAAAGCCTTTCTTCACCAAACAACATTCTCATTTGCCGAAAGGCTGAATTCGGGGCATAAATAGGAGAACCCTCCCTTGGTTCCAAACCCCACGGAGAACCAGGAAGAGTGACATTTACTGTGCTAAGCACTCGTGGTACACGGTTGGTCTCATTATAACAGCCATTTTACAGAGAGCTGAGCACAGCCAGCCCATGCAGAATCAGGCACTGCAGCAGCCAGTCTGACTTCGGCCACTCGCTCTGAACAGCAGTGAGCGTCTCCGTCTAGTCAGACGCTGAACATCTAAACACAACAGAAGAGATTATCTGCTGACCAGCTCGCCCCACTATTGGATCCTCTCTCTCTCTGCAGAGGGAGAGGTCCAGACAGCTGACTGGATTCCTCTTCTATTTGCATCCTATTTGTATTTGTTACATGATGTTTGACATCATGTAAACAAGATAATGTGCCCGTGAGTAGGAGCCACTCGGGAATTAAAACCGTCACAGTAGACACGCTGTCTCAGGCCTCGGTTGTCGTTTCTCAAATTATGTCCTACCCAGAGCTGCTTGCTTAGCCCACCAGACAACTTGCGTTTCTAAGGGTTCCCAGCCTTGGTTATTGATGGCTGTGTGCATTGGAGTGACAGTCAATCATCCTCAAAGCTCCTGCTGTCTGTCTAGCATCAGCTCGGATCCCATAGATATTTTTTTTTATCACAAATAACAAAAACCACGCATATTTTAACTTCAACTCTAGGATTAAAGTAAATACATAATTTTGGCAAATTACTCAGAATTATGGGCTAGCAGCATCTGGTTCGGATATTCTCAAGTAAGTCATTGGCACAGTCACGGCCGCATTTTTAATTTTAACCAAAATGTTCTCAGAAACATGTGTTTTCTGTCCTGTTTGCATGTAATCGGTTGGAGATGGGGGTCAGAGTTTAAACTGGGGGTTTAGTGATCAGCAATGGTACCTGGGTAGTGCCTGCAGTCTACAGAAGCTGTGCATTCCCACAGCCCACAGCTTTGGCTTTAACCCTATGCAGTGTGAGAGGCCTACAGGTATTGTAGGTATTGTATTCTGAATGACAGAATGCCATCCATGCCAACAGGTATCCTTCCTTCCGCTCCAAACTCCTCCATCACTCTTCTGTAGACCCGACATGCCTCCTTACCAGGTCCCCTCCTGATTCCACATCGAGGGTGCCCAATTACTTTTATAAATACTTGTTTTAAAAATATCACAGTGGCTTCCTGCTGCTCCTAATTCTGACTGGTTATGTGGGATTTTAGACTCACAGAACTCACAGATCTTTCAGACAGCTCGTATTTTATTGACAAAGTGTGCTTTTTTTTTTTTTGCAGACCCTAAGTATGACCACTTGTTGAGAACATTTTGTCAATTATTTGAACTTTCCATAAAAATAAAAGATAAAATGAAAGGAATGCTCATGCTATTTCAATGACCTTTGCAAAGCTGTCCTTGTGTCTGTTAGTCCCACCTTGTATCCATTAATTGCCAGTCGGATGGAAAGGGTGGCGTCCCATCACTGAAAGGAGAAAGCACGAAAATTGTCAATTCTAGAACATCCAGCAGAGGTTAGGTGCCCAGACTTTAGAAGAAAATTCCAGGAAGGCCTTGGCTTTTCTTACAAATGAGAAGGTTTCCAGCACAAGGCAGAGACTTCGGAAGTGAATTTGCACTGTGGTCAACAGACTGCACCGAGACTTAGGGAGTTGGCTGCACAGACCTCTGGTTGCCACTGCGCTGCACTGTCTACCAAGCGGGATGGATTTTTATGGGCTTGCCTGCTTGGTTTTCCACTTGAAATAATTGGACACACCCATGGGCTGGCCACTCTAGAAGCAAGTCCCAGAACAATGACAGGCAAGCAGAGCAAGATGAAGTTCTAGGCGAGGCGAGAGTCCAGCAACTGCCATCAAATGGGCCTCAGGAAGCTCAGGAGCACCTGCTTGACTTGGTCTGTTCCTGAAGATGTAACAAAATGCCCGAGACTAAATAGCTGATGGATAAAGAACAGAAATATTCCTCAGATCCAGGACCTCTGTGTCACCGAGGTGAGAGGCAAATGGAGGAGCCACTGTTTTCCCATGACAGAAGGGGCAAAAAAAGCTGTGACCTCTTCCCTAGTGTATTTGTTATTATATTTATTTATTTATGTGTGCATGTGTGACAAGCACCTGAGGAATGTGTTTGATTTTCCAGAGAACACAAAGGAGAGAGACACTGAGAGTCTTATAAGAAACCAGTTCAAAACACTTGTGAGGCTCTTAGACCAACACTCTGGAAGTTAGGCCAATAACTGAGTCTTCCAGTAAAGGTCAACACTGCTATCTTGAAACGGGATTTCTCCCCACCCCCACCCCCCCATCCCCAGAGACCTCAGCTTTGTGCATAAGGCCTGCCGTTGGCCCAGTGGGGCCTCCCCCATCCATCGCTGAGAGTCACAGTTTTTGCTTAAAGTCAGTTGGTCACAGATGTTAGCTACAGCTGTAAAATACCTTCACAGCAACATCTAGATACGTGTGTGACAGAGAGCTGAGCAAACAACCTGGCCACTTAATACATAAACCTGACTGCCATAGGTGTCCAACAGTGACATGGGCTGTCCAGGAGAATCAAATGCCATGGGAGTGTTGAAGACGAAGTAGAAGCAGCCATACAGAGGAAGGCCTGTGTGGAAGCAGGCGTGGGGGAGCAGGCTTGCAGGAGGACTCTGGGCTCCATCCCAAGAGTTTGTGGCCTGGTTGCCCCTGTGTCATTGTTAATCATTTCCCATCAGATAGGCAGTGCCACGGTCCTCTACTCAGGATAGCTTGGAAGAAACAGCCCGTGGGAGGAAGCAACTGCAGGAACTGAGGGAAAGACCAGAGCCCAGAGGGCAGGGAAAGGAGAGGAGAGGGACACAGCTGGGGAGGGGACGAGCCAGCTCTGTGCAGAAACAGCAGAACAAGCAGAAGGAAGAGCCAGCTTGAGAGCAGGACAGGGAGACTGCTAAAACCACCGGGACCCACAGAAGGCTCAGGACGGATGAGGGACAAGGTAGATAACTTGGGAAAGCCACTGAGGCCGGCTGACACCTTCCAGAGAGACGGAAGGACCAAAACCAAGAAGTAACCACAGGTCTGGGAAGGACCCCGGGGATAAAAAGGAGCCACTCCTAAAGACTGCTCCCAGGTTCAATAAAACCTGAGCAGACAGTCAGGGACCTCAGGAGATGAGGTCAAGAGGAGGGCCAGAGGCAGAGGTATCCAGAGATGAGGGGTCGACGTGAAGCCAATGTATGTGGAAGTCCCTAACACCCAGCAAAATGGGGACATCAAACATGAATGTGACCACAAGCTGCAGAGTTACTGCTGGAGATGAAGATCACAGGGGTCAGGAGGAGGGTAAGGACAGGACCACGGAGTGGGAGGTTAGCAGGCTGAACAGTGTTACTTTGTGGGGCTAATGAAGAAAGGCTTTGGGGTAGCCATCCACGGCAACGGTTATCATGCAAATGATTAGTGTGGTACCCATACCTGGTACCACACTGTTGACAGAAGAATCCACTGACCATGAATGAACCATTAAAGAAAATGGAGCACAGTTACACAGAGAACAGTGTCCACCCATAAACGGATGGACCCCCATCTCGATAGACAACATGGATGGAAGGCATCGAAGGATGAGTACCAGGCTCTCTCTCTTACACCTGCTCCGTGTCCTCCATCAGGTACAGCTCACCGCAGAGACTGGTCCCTGGTCAGGACAACTTTGTGGACAAGGCCAGAGGTGCAGAAGACAAGGTTACAACTTGAGGGAGCATCAGGCAGAGCTACCAGAAACATCTAGAATCCACCGGATTTGCAGATGAGAGGATGCTCCAGCAGGTTCAAATGGTTGGTTCAGCAGGTTTGCTGGATGGT
Organism: Grammomys surdaster; assembly: GCF_004785775.1. Lineage (NCBI taxonomy): Eukaryota > Metazoa > Chordata > Mammalia > Rodentia > Muridae > Grammomys > Grammomys surdaster. The sequence continues at coordinate 1,279,670 of NW_021620929.1, forward strand.
ACCTGAGAAGTGGAGCCTGATGTACCACCCTCGGGAGGAAAGGCAACTGATGTAGTTTCCATGAGCCCTGGCTAGTTCCCACACAGGAGAGGGCATGGGGATGGTGTAAAAGGCTTCTTCCGGTCTTACCATGTGACAGCTCTCCCTCCTCTCTCTCCTCTCTCCACTTTTCTTCCTTTCCTCTCCCTCTTTCCTGTCCCTGCCCCTCCCCACCTCCTTCCCTCTATAATACCAGCCTCCTTATTGTAACGCAGTCAGGCTAGTTCTTGCCAGAGCCAAGCAGATGCCAGCACCATGCTTCTGAATCTCTAGAACTACTTTGAGCCAAATAAACTTTGTTTCCTTATAAAATACTCTGCCTTCAGTATTTTATTACAGTAAGTAAACTAAAGCAGTGCTTCACAGCAAGGCCACTGCTTGCTAGAAAATGCTCACTGGGCACATCAGACTGTGAGATTTAAGGTTGATTGATGATACATTGTGTCATTTGTTTTCTCTCTTTTTAAAATATGATATTCTTAATCCTTGGGGAATATCATTCGATGTATTTTGATCATATCCACCTCCCACTTCTTCCTCTAACTCCTCTCAGATCCATCCCCAAACCCCCTACTTCCCCAAATCCACGCACCCAACTTTGTGACTTTTTAAATAACCCACCGACTCCATATGTGCGGCCCATATACTCATGGGTATCAGGCACTAGAATGTGATCAACATACCAGTGGCCACATCCTTAAAGCAAACTGACTCTCCTCCCAGAAACCACTCAGGGGTAGGGCCTTGCAAGCTCCTCCTGCCTCCATGCTACAGTGTTGGCTAAGTTGATCTCACACAGGCGGCCACAGCTCTGCAGCCCATGAGTGCAGCTTCATGTCATGTCCAGAAGCCACCGTTCCGTCCCAGTCCTCCTGGCCTCCACGCTTACGTTCTTCATCTGCTCTTGAAGATGGTCCCTGAGCCTTGGTGTAAGAGGATGATGTATACGCCCCATTTGTGACTGGACATTCCACTAAGACCTAGTCTCTGAACTTTGAGCAGTTGTGGGACTCGGCACCACCATCCACTGCACAAAGAACTTTCTCTGATGAGGTCTGAGAGCTGTGCTAATCTGTGGATTTGGAGATCCAAATGTAAGGGCCAGTTTGACACTGTCCATTTACCAAAATTGTGGTAGTAGGTTCATGGCTGGGACTTGTGAACGTCCCAAGCAAGAGTTCTCGGCTATATTTACACTATCTATGGAACGGGCCTTGAATCCGATCAGAAGGCAGGTGGTTGCCTCCATAGTGTTTGCACTACTATTGAACCATGGGCATGTATCTTGCCACACCAAATCAATTGTTTACTGTAATTTCACAGGATTTGCCGCTGGATAAGCACCCACACACACACTAAGCAGCCTACATAGAACCCTTCCCCACACAAGGGTGCAGAGGAAGCCCTGGGTGAGTCCTGAATAAATGTGTATTTAGACTAGGTATGTCAAGGCCTCCAGATCCAACTGACCCAGACGACGGTTTGGCAAAGCTGTTACTGATGTGGCCCCGGTGTGAGAGAACCTCAACGCTTTCCTTGGGAGTCCAAGTATGAGTGCTGGTGGGCGTGTGCAGAGACTGCCAGCTACAGCTTCTTCCTCATGCCCACAGCATGAGACCACTCACCCACAGACCCCTCTCCCTGTGCTGGACCTAACAAATACGCTGAGGTTCCAGGTTGTAGCAATGACCTTAGCAGAACCCTATCTGATCTTCACTGTACGTGTATCTGTGTGTCTGTCCAGTCTCAAGGCTGCTTCCACAACTTGCTCCTCATCCCATACATGTCTCTTAACTGCCTCTGGTCCTCAGGCCTGGCCTCTCCCAAGCCCTTCTCTCTACCTCCCCTCTGCAGACACTCTTGTGATGAGCAGCTTGTGGAAAGGGCTTAGAGGAGGGACCAGAGCACACACGTAGGGCTCAAGGACCAGACCCTAGACTCTCTTCCACCCTCTGGTCAGTCACTTTCACTATTCCCTCCGTGCAGCCCGAAGTGAGTGGCAGTAAGGAAAGTTGTCCAAGACGCAGCAGTGTGTCAGAGATGGCTGCCCTCCTAAACACATTCTCACAGGGTAGGAATCCAGTGCCCTGAGTGTGGGATACATTTTATTGGAGCCCCAAGGATGATTCAGGGAGCAATGACACATGCTTTCTATTTAAGAGTACGGGGTTTAATTTCACGATCACCTTCTATTTATGGAAAGAGATGCTAGATTCCATGTGCGGTCACAGTATAAGGTTTCCTGCTAGAATATACTTTCTAAGTGAAAAACTGGAGCCAATTTAAGGGAAAGTAAGAAGTAGCTGCCGAGAGTGAGCGTGCTCAGACTACAAAGGTGGTAATGTGTGACTAACGGCTGGCCTCCGGGACAGAACCATTCTGGAGGCCCAACTCTGTCACCTGTTCATTGAGACCAGATTAAATCCCTGAACTTATTAGATCCAATAGATGCCTATTAGTCGAGAGCCTGCAGAGGCCAGGACTGTAAAAAATCACACAAAAGGGAGCTTGGGAGTCTTCCGTTCTCAGGGAGACCAGCAGAGATGGAGCAAAGGATGTGTGCGGGCAAAGCTGTAGGACAGAGGGTAGGCGTGTGCCTTGGATGGACGGGATGCATCCTCAAACAGGCCTTGGGCTCTGTCCTGGTTCCCTGCATCCAGAGAAGGGTCTTCAGATTCCGGGGACCTTCTTATGGCAGAAAGAACCATCAAGGGACTGAACTTCTACAGGTGTAGGATCCTTAAGAGGGACAGATTAGTAAGCCATGTCCTGCATACCAACCTAGCATCCTTGGGAGCACACAGCTGGGGCCAGGAATCAACAAAGTCCTTGCTGATTGGCCCACATTGGCCTGGGATCACTTTCTAGGCAGCTCCATCCTCCCTGCCTTCCTGTGCCCACTGCACTCCTGGCCCTTTCTCCATTGGCAGAGGCTGCCTTCTCCTTAGAGGCTGACTGTCAACCCTACTCCTGGGGACCCTGGGCAAAAACAGAGCCCAGCACACAAAACTGCCTCATTTTGCTCCAGAACTTGCAAGTGAACACCACAGAACCTTTGGGTGCACTATAGCATTTGTTTTAGGGAAATGATGTCCCCACAGGGCCCTGCCCTTGGCCAGATCTAAGCCATCAGAGCCTCCCTCTGAAGGAAGAACTAACCATCAAGAACTTGAGCTAAATCTGTGAGTCCAGTTCAGCAGGGGCTCGGCTCCATATGCTGGAGGGGACCATCTCCATACAGTGGAGGGCTCCTCTCCATACAGTGGAGGGCTCTTCTCCATACAGAGGAGGGCTCACACCTCCATACAGTGGAGAGCTCCTCTCCATGCAGTGGAGGGCTCCTCTCCATACAGTGGAGGGCTCCTCTCCATACAGTGGAGGGCTCCTCTCCATACAGTGGAGGGCTCCTCTCCATACAGTGGAGGGCTCCTCTCCATGCAGTGGAGGTGTTCATCAACCACATACAGAGGAGAGATTCGTTCTAGAGCTGGGGGGCAATCCCCTGCTGTTGTAGTTTTCTCTCACTGCCACAGAACACCTAACTAAACAATGCTAATGAAGGAAAGGCTTCCTTGTGCCTACCTTCGGAAGCTTTGGTTGATCAGTGGGGTAGATGTCACAGGGAGAGCTCAAGGCTGAGACATGTTCACTTCCTGCAAAAAGAAGAGACACAGGTGTAGTCGTCAAGGGTGCTGCTTCTGCGTGACTGGCTGCTTTGGGCCATCAGGGCTTCCATAGAAATAACTTTGGTTCAAGGAGGCCTACTCTGACTACTCTACCTAGGCCTAGACCTTAGTCACTTGATTACTGTAAGAGCCCAGCCACCCACCCATCCTCCACCGTGATTCCTCCACTGTGGTAGCCAGTAGCCAGCACAACACCTGGTGGTGCATCAAAGGAACCTATCAGATATCTGTTGGGTTAGTAGTGATGGAGATAGAGGTCCAAACTCCTATGAGTGTAGCTAAAGAGCCAAGAGAATAGGAAGCGACACCAGAAAGGGAACTGCCCTTTCCCAGTCAGGAAGTCACTACCCCAGGAAACATAAGGCAAGGAAGAGCTTGGCAAGCGACTCCCAGGCTGCTGAAGACAATCACACTCGAAAATATACACGGGCAGATTTTGTGCACTGCCCTTATGGAAACATTATTCAAGAACATTATGAACACACAAAAATAAATCTTTAAAAATACCATTTGGACAACACAGACGTACAAATGAAGGATTTCTCCTTCTACTACAGCAGCCCACGGAGGTATTTTAAAGAAATGAATGTGGGCAAGCTTACAGCACATAAGGACCTGCAGATATGAACACACACACAATCACTGTGGTCCATATCAGTTCCTGATCCAGGGAAACCCACTCAACCTCCCCCATGTAGCTAGAACTTCCAGACCCACAGTATGGAAAGACAGCAACCCGCTGACTCTGCTCCCCTCTTCTGAGAGTGTGGCACAGTACCCAGGGCAGCTTAGTTACCCATTAGAGAATGGACACAACCACTGCACCTGCTCTGATCGAAGAGGAAACATGGTAATTCATAGCCTGCTGCTTCAAACATGAAGAGATTCTCACACATTATCTCACAGAACTCAACATCCCCACAAAGTCAAAGTACTGTGCTTAGGTAAGTAACCTGGCTACTGTAATCCAGCTGACAGTGTGACTCGGATTAAACCCATTGGATTTATACACAATGGGAAAAGGGAAGGGACAACCAGAGAGGGAGAGAGTTGTAGAAGTTGTGTCTCAGTTCTTCCTCCCAGCCCCAGGCTCCGAAAAAGACTCAGACTCAAAATATATTTACAAATACCTTGGCCATATAGCTAGGCTCTTCTCTGACTAGAATCATAACTTAAAATACCCCATTTATTTTCATCTATATTCTGCCATGTGGCTGGTTACCTGTGCTCAGGTGCCATGTGGCAGTCTCCTCACGTCTTCCCCGGCAGATCTCCCGCCTGGCTGTATCCCAGAATTCTTTCTTCTCCCAGATGTCTAATTCTGGCCTAAGCCATAGGTCATAGGCTTTTTCATTGACAGGTGATGCATCCATACAATACACAAGATATTCTTTCTACAGAGAGCAGCCAAAATGGAGGCATGTAGGTTACCTCTGTAGCTCTGAGGCTCAGACAGCAGGAATTAGGAAGAGAATGGGCTGTGCAGCCATGCTGGAATCAGAAATGAGACACAGGGTTGAGCTTCCTACAGAGACACAGAAGACAGGGTACTACTGAAGATGACACTCTCGGTTCTGCCGGTACAAACACAGAGACAACATTCTGAGACAGGAGGGGGATGGGAACACCACGTGAGGGAGGCGAGAGGGCAACATCTGGTCAAAGTGAAGCTTTGGCTTCTGTCTGGACCACGCACTTGCCTCCTGTGCAGAAGCCACTCCTGCATCTCCCACTCGCCACCTGACCACTCAAGGAGCATTGGTATCTCTAACATCTCCACCTGCTGTGTCCTGAGTCCTACACAGACTTCCTGAAAGGGAAGCACGCTCACCCCTCATTGTTTAAGACTTTTACTTGGAACACTGAGTGCTGGTACACCTGAAACAACAGAAGGAATCCAGTGGCTGAAGAGAGGGGAAAGAGGCTACAAGAGAGGGAGATAGTAGAACGCAAGGGACATGAATGAGGAGGGGGAGAATCCTGGGACTGGGATGGCTTAAGCAGGGAGGGAGTGATAGGATATGAAAGGGAGAAGGAAGAAGGCACTGTAATCAAAACTAGGGCTATATGAAAAGCTGTATGGAAACCCACTATTCCGTAAGTCTGTTGAAAGAGAGATGGGGTCATGAAATTGAACGGAAGTACCCTCTATGGATGGATAACGCTTCTTCGAGAAGTCAGTGTGCAATATCTCCCTCTCAGCCTCCTGCTCCGACAGCCAGCTGCCTGATGGACCAGAGACAGCTGGAAGTGGACAGTGTCAGGGGTGAGTGTGGGTCATGAATGAGTGACAAAGATGGCCACTGACATGGGGACTCCAGTGTCCACAGAGCATCCATTTTGGGGTATGTTGCATGCAAGAAGTAATTGGTCTCATCCTGGACGCTGCTGCCAGAAGAGTCCTATTTGTTTGTTTGTTTGCTTGCTTGCTTATTTCTAACCTATGGAAGTAAAACTTTATTGTAAAACTTAATCATTTAAAATTTTCACAGCATAATTTCCAAGTTTTGAGAAGATATTAACCTAACATGAGCACTGTCCATTTGATCAGATCTAATTGCTCGGCAGGTGGCATGTGCGAACCTGGGGAAGACTCATCTCGGCCATCTCAGATCCCAAGACAGTGAGTTCTTGCTCGTCTACACTCTTCCCAAAGTCTGTGACAGCCTGCAGTTTTGTTTGGGAGAGACTGATTGTACCCTTTGCTCCATGGCAGTGAAGTACAGTTCACAGTAAACACCCATAAGGGTGATTCATCAGGACGTGCCCCTATCTCTCCATTTTATCTGTTCCTTTGCAATTAACTTTGACTGGACTCCTCTATTGTCTGTTTTAAACTGTGTCAAGTAGATTTTGGTAAGAAAACATCACAGAAGGTATAAAGAACACCTGCCACCATTCTGTTAGGAAGATGGGAGTTCCAAGTTCGTGTTGCAAAATATTTTATGATAAAATTGTTCCCATGGAATGGCTAACTGGAAGTATGCTGTTTGCTCCTCATCTCTGTCTATTCACAGAACCGTAAGGTGCATAGCATCATCTAGGCTGGCATCTGGCTGGCTCATAGCCTGGAACTTGGTTACAAAGCTCACTGTGCCATCGCCATTCCCAGTGTGCAGGTCTGCCATTTTTACATTGATCTCATTTGCCTGACAACTGTACATCTCCTGCTGTCAGTTTTCCTCTCAGCCATTCTGTACATAGAATTAGAATGTCTATACTCATGGGAAACAAAAGAAGTATGCCCCATAAACAGAACCATTTAGGTATAAGATAGATAGATAGATAGATAGATAGATAGATAGATAGATAGATAGGTAGATAGATGCATGTCCAAGGAAAAAAATAAGCAGTGACCATTAGAGGAAGACTGCAAAGATGGTGTCATCTGCCTGTCATACCATCCTGAGAGCAGAGGGGGCACTCTGTATGACGCTCCAGCAGTTTCTTCCTCCCTGTGTCATCCTTCCAGATCATTTCATCATCCCTCTGTGGCGTCCCACTTCAGAGATCATTAGCATAATTGACAGTTATTGGTGAATAATGATTAAATAATCTGTAGGATGATAAAATGTCAAAGATATAAAAAAATTAAATCAAGATTCTGTGATTTATGCATAGACCCATAGACTTGCCAAAGATCATACCAAATAATTTTAAGATAGAATGGATTTCACTGTATTTTTCTTCTAATGTTGTCTTCAGAAAACATAAAAATTGACAAAAGTCATAAAGTAGCAGTCCTTGTGAATAGAACTGTGGGGAGGGGAGAAAGAGAGAGAGAGAAAGAGAGAGAGAGGGAGACAGAGAGAGGGAGAGAGAGAGAGAGAGAGAGAGGGAAAGAGAGAGAGAGAGAGAGAGAGGAGGAAGAGGAGTAAGGGGAAGGAGAAGAATAAACATCTCAAAGGCTTCTGATGGCACAACAAGGGTTAAGTCCCATTAACCAATTTCATCATTTACCAAAGATTTTCAAAGTCAGGTTCATTTGGAAAACAAGCCCCACCCAAAAAAAATCCTTCATCCACCCAAAATCCAGCGTTTCTCAGCCAAAGTTTCAAAACCAGCAAGAAGGAACACCACCTTTTCCCAGAACAAGCGTCCCTCTGGCCTCAGCTGGGAAGCTAGACAGCCCCTTGCTTGGGATATTTTTTTTCCTGAAGTTTGTCTCAACACATGAGAAGAAAGAAAAAGCTACATTCCAAGGAAAACAGTGACAGTTGCCGGGTCCTGTTGAGGCTTTGGGATGAGACCCTAACATGGCTCGGTCCACAGCAGACACTTGATGGTCACTGTCTTCTCATGCTATCCCAGGAAACAAATCTACTGTGAGGGATATAGTGTCCTTATTCTCCAAGACTTTAAATTTTTCCTTTGTATCATTTGTATTTCTGGCCAATCCATGAATGGCTTGACTACTAATTGATAAGACAGAGAAAATGCCCAGCTCTCAAGTGATGTGTTTCAGCACTTTGAAAGCTAGTTAGAGAACTCAGAATATACTCTCCTCACAGTATTGCTAGCCACCGTAAGACTAGCCACAAAATCTTGGGCTCAAGCCATCCCCCTGTCTCTGTCACCCAAGTAGCTGAGAATAAAGACATGCAGCACTGTGCCCAGCTTTTTTTTAAAAAAAAAAAAATTGTAAGTGGTTGGTTTCCAGGCCAGATCCAAAAGCCTTCTTCAATCGGATGTTGGCAAGCTGAGGTTTGACAGGGAAAAAGAACAGAAAACATTTTGGAGATGTATTAATAAACAAAACCAAATGGGAAAGACTTCGTCTACTTTAATCCTGAAGCCTTGTCAATAAGGCAACCAATGAATGAGGACAAGGGGTAGGACCGGGATTTTTTAGGGGAGACTTCTGCTTATGAGAATTTGGGGAGCCTGATGCAGCAGTTTGACATTTTGTCCAGTTTTACCTCTAACCTCCACCCCCTTTTTTCCTGTTTTCCTTCCTACAAGCATGAAAAAGCAGAGTGTACAGAAGGCAGCTGTGGAAGATGGAGGGAAGATGGAAAATAAAAAAAAAAATTAAAAAACAGAGATGTCCTTCCTTGTGGCCATGAAGTTAAATCATAGCCCTGTGAGAACTGGCTGGACCTGGGTGAGCTGGTGTGCAGAAATTGAGCAGACCGTGGGAAGCCCAGTTAGTGTTAACAGGTCCTAGAAGTGCGTCCACTACTCGGTCAGACAGTACTCTTTCTGGCCATAAGGTGGTGCCATAAGCTCAGCCAGTTTGCCCCAATAGGATGGGGTATTCAGTGGGTGGAGCTCCCCAGTGTAAGCCATGTTCCCCTCTCAGGCTCTGGAACCTCTCAGAAGCCTGGACAACTTATAATCGCTGCTTCAGCAAGTTAGAATGAGCCTATGTGCTAGGGCCCCCCAGCTCACATCGGAGCAAAGATGCCTTCTGTCCTTCTGGATACCATAAACCCAGACTTCAACCTATTCCTTTCCACTGGATTTGCCTTGCTCCAAAATGTACCCACCCATCCCAGAGCTTTCTCTGAGTACTAAAGAGAAATCAATCAGAGAGCATCCTTTGTCATATCTTTAGATGCCTACCAAGATGATAGACCTTCCACAGAGAGTGCAGATTTGGCAGCATGGCCCAGTCTGACCACATGGCTAGCTTGGTCTCCCTCTTTAGCATCAAACTGGACAGCCTCATCCCCAACACAAAGCTCAGTGTCCCTCCCCTATCCTTGTGTTTTGCCTCCATGGAAACTGTTAGCATTCTGTCTAAACTCCACCCCCACAGTTACCTGGCAACCAGGTAGGCCTGGCCCACTATAAAAGGGGCTGCTTGCCCCACCCCCACCTCACCTCTTTCTCTCTCTTGATCTCTTGCTCTTGATCTCTTGATCCCTTGATCCCTGTCCCCTAGCTCCTTCCCCCTTCCCTTCTCTCTCCATGTGGTCATGGCCAGCCTTTGCTTCTCTTCTCCTCCTCCTCTTCCTCCTCTTTCTCTTCCTCCTCCTCCTCCTCCTCCTCCTCCTCCTCCTCCTCTTCCTCCTCCTCCTCCTCCTCCTCCTTCTTCTTCCTCTCTCTCTCTCTCTCTCTCTGTCTCTACTACCCCTCTTAACTCCCCTTCCCATACCCTGAATAAACTCTATTCTATAATATACCATCATGTGGCTGCTCCCTCTGGGAGAAGGGATGCCACTGCATGGGCCCGCTGAGACATCCCCTTCCCCTATACCTCACCACACACCTCCACAGAACATATTCTCTTAATCTCTTTATCTTTTTATAAACACATCAGAAACAGCCCTCCCCGCTCCCAAAGTCTGGCTGTCACAGACAAACCAGACCTGTCTCAGCAGTTATATGTCTCAAACTGAGGTGGGCATGTCCACAGACACTGGAACCACAAGGGCAGCACTGGCTGACCAGTCTTTGCTCCTCCAAGTCTTAGCGTGGATGTTAGGGTTAGAGAGAAACCAAAGTTTCAACCTTTCGATGTGTGCAGTGTCTGTGCTTAATTCATGCTTTGTAAGTGTCATATACTGTCCCCAGCCCATTCCACTCAACTGCCAAACTCAGCCCCAGGGAGATAGAGGAATCTGCAGAGAAGAGGGAAATCACCACAAAGACAGTAGTGTGAGCCATGCCCCACCTCATTTTGCTCTGGCCCTTTGTCCTAGAGGATTACCAAGGAAACCTCCCAGTTGGTCTGCAGCCCTGGTGAGACGGACTGGGAGAGCATCTTTGTCTGAATGCTTTGGCATTGGCCAGAGATGAAACTTCAAGAAAGGATACCATGTGCGCTTACAGCACCATGCATCTAGCTACTGTGCGCTCTTTCCAAAGCACCAGCAAGTTCAGATGAAATTCCTTTGAAACTTGAAGTTAAAGTCTTAGATGACTTTTTTTTTCAAACCATGCAGACCCTCTGAGGACAGGTGCAGGGCCTCTCTACAACGGAACAAAGAGAGTGGTTTCCCTCTGCTGCCTGAATCTCCAGATTCTGTTTCTCTGATACCACTTTTGTTCATGAAAGAGGCCACAAGAGAGGTCTATCTAGCTCTAAAAGTTAAGTAAGGCTGGGAACCATTTGACTCTCCCAGGAAATTTTTGGCCTTAAAGGGTGGGAGCAGATCAAATTGCTTTTTTGTTTTGTTTTGAAAGATGTACAGGAGGGTGCCCCTTCAAACTAATAAAGGGAGCTAAATTGACTATTCAAACAAGCAAAGATGGTCCACCATTATCCCTAACATCCACCCACCTTCCTCAAAAGACAAATGAGAAAGTCACTGCTATTATGGTCACGAATGGCCAGTTTCTTCCCACCGAAGACTAAGAGACTCAAAGTGACCGTTTCCTGGGCTGGAGGGTACTATGGACAGAAGCTCCAAGAAGTCCTGCCCCTGAAAAGTCCATTTCCAGGGCACCTTCCCACCTCCTTCCTCCAGTATGAAGCAGAAATCACCCTGACCCCCAGCTTCCTCATTTCCCTCGCTGGAGAGCAGCTGGCACCCAGGGAAAGCAGAGCAGCTGCGGAAAGACAACCTGCGCGCCCATTTCTATACCCCTCCCCCAGGCGTGTCACACACGTAGGCGCAGAAGAGGCTGAGAGCGCGCCTCGCTTCGGAGGCCCAGGGTTGCAGTCGCCGCGGGCGGTGGGTGATGAAACCTCCCAGGCGCATTACTGCAGAATGCGAGGGCGAGCGGGAAGTCGGGCAAGGACAGGGGTTGAGAGTTGGTACCCAGGCTCACCTGTTCTCCAAGACTAGGGTAGGGAGTGCGGGGGAGGGGTAAGGAGTGCCAATACCGGACGAGGGCCAGGTGGCGCTAGGTGGCAGCGCTCGCCTCTCCACCCTCCCCCAACCAAGCTGGCCCCCCGAATTACTCCTTCGGGTTAACGAGGCCAAGAGCAGCAGTTCCTGTCCCGGGCCCAGAGCGAGGGAGACGTGAGCGTGCACACGTACACACACAGCAGGGAGGAGAGACGCTCCCGGCAGCGCCCAACTTTCTCCATGTTTCCTCCCGCAGCGGAGATTGCTGCTGAAGGCGATGATTCCAGGGTGCTTAAGGAGGGGGCTTCAGGGAGAGGAGAAAAGATGCAGAGAACGTCCCCAGATTTGGGGCGGGGGTGCTTTAATTTTACATTAGAGGACTGTGGGGTAAAGAAAACCCGTAGCTGGGCTTAGTGGCATTTGGGGAAAAAAAAAAAATAAAGAGTGTGTTTGGAGACGCCTAAAGTTGCCTGTCAAGCTCGGGCCTCTGGGGCATGCGATGCTCCGCGGGCCTCCTGACCCAAGGCTGCCTGGGCCTCCAAGCCACCAGCCAGGAAATGATGCAAGTCTGGATTGTCACCTGGATCCCTGAAGCCCAGACAGGAATCCGTCTGGATTGGAGGAGGGGCGAGACGAGACGCCCCAGGTGTTGTTGGATCCATCAAATCCAGGTAGAAAGAAAGTGGGAAGTGGGCAGTCAATCGGGTCAAGCGCTTCAGGGCTTCAGCGCCTGTCTCCAAGTGCCTTTTTTTATTATATCAAGCGTCACGACGCTTAGGAATTCCCACCAGAGCTCAATTTGCTCGCACCATCTCTGTGCCCAGGTATCTGTTCCAATCTGTTCAGGCCTTGGGGCTGAAAATGTCACTGTGTTCCAAAGAGGAAACTTTCCCAGCCGGATGCGAACCCTGGGGACTCTATCCTAGTGAAGACCGACTTCTCCCGCTCCCCCCCCCCCCCCCCCCCCTTTTTTTTTAGTTTTTAGTTGCAAGTAGAGCTGGCATCCGCTTTAATTATTCCCCCCTCAGTCCGTTCGGCCATTGCCTCGGAGCACCCGCACACGCGGGTCTTGGGCCGCGCTCACACACACTCACGCAAACGCGTGGCCGCCGCCAGGTCTGCAACTTTGTGGGGCGCTCGCGGCGGCGCTCGGCTTCCTCCCGTAGTAGTTGGCGCAGGCCCCGCCTCCCGCTGTGTTGTCAAACGGGCTGGGGTCTCCGATTGGTCCAGCCTCCGGGACAACACCTGCTCGACTCCTTCATTCAAGTGACACCAGAGCTTCCAGGGATATTTGAGGCACCATCCCTGCTATCGCCGGGCACTCGCGGCGCGGCTAACGGCCTGGTCACATGCTCTCCGGAGAGCTACGGGAGGGTGCTGGGTAACCTCTATCCCAGCCGCGGCGAGGAGGAGGGAAGGGGCCAGCGAGGAGGAAGAGTGGAGGAGGGGGGAAGCGGCAGAGGAGGAAGAGGAGGAGGAGGGGCGCACAAAGAATCCAGGTCTCCAGGCGGGAGGGTGATACCCAGAACCATGTGTGCAGAGCGGCTGGGCCAGTTCGTGACCCTGGCTTTGGTGTTTGCCACCTTGGACCCGGCGCGGGGGACGGACTCCACGAACCCTCCGGAAGGTCCCCAGGACAGGGGCTCGCAGCAGAAAGGCCGTCTGTCCCTGCAGAACACAGGTAAACGCGTGCGCCCTGCAGCCTGGAGCTGCCGGGGGTAGAACAGGGTGCATGCTCGCAGCGCGCCGGGTGCCTTTCGCCCCAAGCCGGCGACCCGACCTCACCCCGGGCGGCACAAACTCTTGGTGGCTCGGGACGTGCAGAGGGAAGAGCAAGGCGAAGCGAGGTCTGGCCCTGGCTGCGAGAGTCCGGAATCGGCACGTGCTAGCAGGGTGATGAAATGGCTGAGGCAGGACTTGTTGCTAGCCTCCCCTGGGACTAAGGGGGGAACGAGGTTGCGCTTGACGCAGCTGCCAGCTCTAGCCAGAGTCCGGGGTCCGGAGCAGGGCGCACTTCGTCCCGCCTGGCTCATGCGAGGTACCAAGGGTCCCCGGAGCTGGGCTCGCCCTGCACCCAGAACTTCGTTTCCAGGCCGGCCAGCCTGGCAGGGACTGTCTCCCTTTCCTCCAAAGATGCCGGACATCCCAGAACTTTCCTGGCCAATTAAATGGCATCGAGAACTTTTCCTTTGGGGGAGGGGGTTCTCGAAGCGTACCTCTGATGCTGCGGCCGTGTTCCTACCCAGGTCAGCAAGGGAAGAAATGTTGACACGACCCGAGTCGTGCGCGGCCCTGCTCACCAGCAAGCTGCAGCGCAGAGCCTGGCGTGTGGCACACGGGGCTGGCCTTCTTCCCAGCTCCCGGGAGAGAAAGAAACGTGTCTGCCGCCCGACTTCTAGCTCACGCCCCCACCCCCGCTATTCCTCGGGGGACCGCGTGAAAGACGCGGCCGCGGCGTGCGTGCGCTCCTTGCCTGAGCCGGAATGCACAAGTGCCGATCAGGGTCCTCCAAGTGAGTGATCACTGCCCTGCCCGCGGTCACCCGTGGAGTCAGTTCAGCCTCTCTCCCAGGCGCACAGTCCAGGGTCTCTTGTCCGCCCTGCCCCCTCTCTGGTTTAGGCACCCCTTCACAAACACACGCCCCTCTTGTTAGATTTCATCTGATACAGATTTCTCGACTCGAGCCCCGCCCTTCTTCCAAAATACACGTTCCTCATGTAATTTTGCGGTTGTTTTAAATCGTAGAACTGAGTGAGCGAGCGAGGCATGAGACTGCACTGCCGCAGCCTGACAGCTCCCGGTCTGTCCTTACAGGCTAACGAATTAGGACATCTTGGAAGAGGGAGCAGGCTCTGGGGCCTCAGGGATTCGAGGGGATTAAGTGATATCTCACACCGGATCCCTAATTAAAAGGAACTTCCAAAGCGAATGGTGGCGAGTGGAAAGGCCAGCCCCCACCTGCCTCCTCAGTTCTGAGGCTGTTGCCAGCTGCAGCCTCCGTGGCCTGACATTTTTAATGCGGGTGGTTTGGAGGCACGGCTTTAATAGGAATCTTGTTTTGATTTTTAGGTGTTGAATCATAAAGCTGAATTGAAGTTGCTTGGACGCTTTCGTCTGGGGTCAGGAAGGAAATGGCCGGATCTTAACGGCAGTGGCTTCTGCAGCCCCACGTAGAGAACGACATTTAATTCATGAAATGTGGTCTCTTTTAAATCTTATTTTCTCTGTGGGTTTTAAAAGCTGAAGTCTTTCCTGCTCTTGAACAGTAGTCCACAAATACCTTCATTAAGTGGAAAAGATACAAAGGAAGAAAAGGCTCAGACTACTGTGATATTTGTTTATTTTGGTTAATTTTATAAATACCCATTCTTTCCATATGCAGTAGTAAATAATGACATTTTTCTTTCCACTCCTTAGATTTTGAAATTGGTACGACTTTTCTCTCAGTTTTTTTTCCCTCTAGCCCTTATTAACTCTTAACATGACAGAAAGCTTTGTATGCAATTTTTTGTTTTAGCTGAGATCCAGCATTGTTTGGTCAACGCCGGGGACGTGGGATGTGGTGTGTTTGAATGTTTCGAGAACAACTCTTGTGAGATCCAGGGCTTACATGGGATTTGCATGACGTTTCTACACAACGCTGGAAAATTCGATGCCCAGGTAAAAAGAACATAGAGCATGAAAGATACTCTGGGTTGTCCTAGAGGAGTTGAAATATTGGCTGGAAAGACTTGTTAGCAGATTTCCTGGACTTGAGTTATTTGAGAGTCTGGTGTTTGCAGGTGTGCAGCAGGGCTCCGGAGTTTCTGTGTTCCCCCATTGCTCTTTTTTCTGGAGCGCCAAATCCTTCTACATTCTTATGCTAAAACCACCCAGGCAGAGCAGACTGGACACTGAAATCACAGCCAGTGATAAACAGTCTGGAAAACTAGAACCCAGTCCCAAAACCCATCACATTAGGAAGAAAGGGCTGACGTGGCAGGACCCTAGGTATAAATAGCAAAGGCTCATCCAATATAATATGTATGTGTATGTGTGTGTGCATACAGGCAGCCTAGACAATTCACAGCCTCCAAACAGCAGGGAGCAGTCTCCTCTCCCAATCTGAAAAGTCAAAACCCTGACTGAACCTCCCTTGTCTTACACTCAAAGCTGAATCCACCTCAGATATCCCAAGATAGACCTGAGTTGCTGCCCAGGGCAGAAAACCAGTAAGCAAGCTGGTGGTCTGTCACAGAGGGCCCAGATGCGTGTTTAGACGGCGTGTGGCAGTAGGATTGCCTTCACTTTGTGCCCGGCTCTCATCTCTGTTGAAACACCATTTTATCTCCCACACTTCCTCTCCTATTCCACTGGAGTGTGGTGGCTAAGAGGTCAACAGTTGAGATGTGATTTTATAAAAGACCAGTCACCGTCTGCTGACACTCTGTAGACAGCCTGACAAAGCAAGGCCTGTCCACCAGAAAGGGATGTGACGGCCCAGCAGCCTAAAATTCGGAGGATGTGAGGTAGCGGAAGGGGAAACAGAGACCAGGAGGAAAGGGAGAAAACTTTGAACTCCTTGAGTCTCCTTAAAAAAGGTGACCCCCAACCCCCATCAGAACTGACTGGAGCAAGGACACACACCATAGGAAATCCGGAAGAGAGGAGTGTGTCCAGGGCCTTCCCACCGGATGTCAGAGAAGAATATAAACACCAGCTTGCCGCAGCCCTCACAGAGATCCATCCCTCCTTGTTTTCTCAACCAATAGGAGTATGTTCTCAAGGTAGAGGCGAGCCTTCCAAGTCAATTCTCAGCACACAGCTACTTAGGAAAGTGCCAAGCCCTGCCCTCCATCCCATTTGGCTCCAGCCAAATAAAAGAAACGGGCCACAGGAAGGGCGTGTGTGCCACGTGGGTTTCCACTGTCTGTAGACGTATCTAAAGAGAAAACCAAAATAAATATGCTGGCTGGCTTCCCACTTCCAACCTAACCGGGTTCGCTTTCTCAACTCAGTGATTTCCAGACCTGCTTCTAAAACAAACAAAAACAAAAATCTGGGGTTGCCTCTTCCGATGGCTTATTGTCATAGTAACTGAAGGGAGATTTCACGGCTAGACACCCAGCAATGTCTCTAGGCCAGGTTGGTAGGAGTGGAGGCAGGAGCTTGCCACCATATCCTGGAAGCTGTCTCCTTTCTGGCCTTGGCGTGATGTGCTGGGGCTCCCAGAAGAGAGTGCTGCGGGTCACATGTGTGCCCAGCTGCCTCATCTCTCTGAGGTAGAGCTGGAAGGATGTTCCCTGTCCCACTTGCAAGCGGCCACGCTAGGTGCCAGGTGGGCCTTTTAGAAACTGGAATCCCAGCAGTTTAAAAGCAAAGGATGTTCCTTGTGGCAGCACAAGAGGAGCAGACAAGACCATGAGCTAGAGCCCTAGAAAGGAAATGCAACACTCCAAGTGCACGGCCTCCCATAGGTAGAGAGAAAAAGAGAAGTGTAATCTTGCTGATACTGGCCAAGGAGTTATGGCCCAGTCCCCTGGGGTTCCAGAGAATTTGCTACCAGGCAGTCCCCACCCAGCTGCCTGGAGGAAGCCCCAGTTTCAGGAAACTAGAAGAGTAACTGGGGTGGAGAGACAGAGGTAGATCAGCTTGTGTACTCTGGCCTGATGCAGAGGTGGGGTGGGGAATAGGGTCATGTCACCTGAAAGAACATCCATCCGAATAGAACCTTGGGTCTCTGAGATTAAAGACTCCTGAGCAAGCCTGAGACTGGCACGTGTCATCCTGGCAGGTGGCACAATCTCCTTTGGCCTCTCCCTTCTGTGCCCTCCGTTTCTAGGGCAAGTCGTTCATCAAGGACGCCCTGAGGTGCAAGGCCCACGCCCTGCGGCACAAGTTTGGCTGCATCAGCAGGAAGTGTCCAGCAATTAGGGAGATGGTCTTCCAGCTGCAGAAAGAATGCTATGTCAAGCACGACCTGTGCTCAGCAGCGCAGGAGAACGTCGGCGTGATCGTGGAGATGATTCACTTCAAGGATCTCCTGCTGCATGAGTGAGTACCATCCCGCCCCCAGGAGAACGGGAGGAAGGGGTACCTGGCAAGCACGGGGTTCCGAGGGCTCGAAGTGTGTATGAGGATGCTATTTTTGGAGGTGAACTACCTTCAGGTGGATACAGTTGTGGGGTGCCCCCAAAAAGCTCAAAAGCCCCCCAGAAAGTCATCAGATTTGAAATTCCCACAAACAGAACTGGATCATTTTCACTAAGCACAAAATATCTACAGTCAGAAACAGTTTCCATCCTGCCCCTACCCAAGTACCACTACTGATTACTGTGTGGTTCAAGTGGCTCACGGGTGTCAGTATAGACAGCTGGTACATACTGACACTCACCTGGTTTTGCATGCTAAGTACTATGCCAAGTGTGCTACCCAGTCCTCACAACACCTCTTTATATCCCCAGTTCACAGATGAGAAAACTGAGCCTGCTGAGGTGAAGGACACACAGGGAAAAGCAAAGCTAGGCTCTGGGGTCCAGGCAGTGTGGTTACAACAGTTGCTCTTAAATATTCTAATCTCATCTGCAGCCTTTTCATCTTTCAGAGACTCCCCTTCCCCGTCTCTATCTCTGCAGAAAGCACAAAACACACATCAGAAACTTTAGTCAGCTAGACATGCAAGCTAAATTGGATTTAAAGAGTCACAGTTCAGTGATAAGGCCAAAAACTCTCAATCCTTGAAACTCACCACACCTGCAGGATCCTGGATTTTGCAGAGCGTTAAAACAGACTACATCATTGTTTCTAACATAAGATCTGGTCCATAGGCCCCAGAGACAGATACGGAGCAAAAGGGTCAGTTGAGTCCAGTGCCGGTCACTGCCCCCTCTGTAGCAATGTCCGTCTTTCCAAAGTGACTCATTGGGCCAAATCAGCACAACTTTAGGGACAACCTCCTGGTTATGTCACCAAACATATTCCCTGCCTTCACCACACTTAATGCCTAGATTCTGGCGGCAGCCATCTCCTGTCGCTACCCACTTTACACAGCCTTTAGTAGCTTGCAACACCTTGCTTGGTACAATACTGAATTATTTGTGGTGAAATTCTGCAAGCTGCTCTTTCCAAAAGCAAAGAAAAAAAATTGCATTGTTTTTTAACTCAACTAATGCTTTACAACATATTTTTGTCCTCTCGAATATTTACAAAGGAACAATAGCAGCGGCAGTTGGATTTTGTCTTTGGTGTGCCAGGCAGGGCCTTTGCTATGGGATATCCATGGATTGCTGTGCTTGTCTTTCCAAACTAACTACAAGACTGAAAATAGCATCTCCATTCCATAGAGAAGGCTAGTGAAGCTAAGAGTTTAAGTTTCTTACCGGTGAGATTTGATTCCTCCTTTGCAGCCTGGGGAATAAAAAATCAGTCTCCTCTGGCTGTCCACAGGGACCTCCCTGACATACCAACATCCATGAATGAGAAAGTCTAGATATATCGATGAAGTATTTGCATACGATTTAGCATCCACCCATCTACTCTGGATGAGTTGTAATACCTAAAGACAACACGATTGCTGTGTAAGGTGTTAGTCTACAGTGCTTAGGAAACAGTGTCAAGAAAATAAACCTGCATCAGCACAGAGCCAAGCGGTCTCTGAAACAGTGATCTGTGGTTGGCTAGTTGAGTCCACAAGCACAGAGCTAACCATATGACTGAAACTGCATCTGAGGAGTAAGCCAGCTGTCAGGATGCCTTCTGCCGCGTTCCCCCCTAGCCTGTTCTTGCTAGACCTGCTAAGGCTTCATGGGTCTTCATATATGACCAGGGCTTCTTCTTTTACTTCATTACTCCCTCATCATAACCACAGGGTTAGGGTCTTTTCTTTCAAGGTGCTCTTGAAAGAAGCACATGTTTACAGTCAAGGAACCTCCCAAGGCTCTGTATCTAAGATGGTTTCTTGGCCTTGTGAGTGGGAGGTTGGGCCCCTGGTAAACATTTATACTAGATTCCTGGAGTGTGTGATGTGCTGCTATCCTCTTTAAAAGGGGGTCTTTGGGAGAACTCAGGATTTTCAGGTTTGGGGAACACACACCCCACCCTAGAATTTAGAAAGGGTTAAAGCACATTGGTGTTCTAGTGTCTCTTCCACAGATACCCAGCCAGGGACTCTTGTTTCAAAGGATCCCCACACACCATTTAGAATAAGCAGTGGTAGCCAACTCTGGCCTGCTCTGGAGAAGCAGGTGGCCCACCCTGAGCAGAGGCGTGGGTGTCTTGAGAACACTGCCAGGAGGCCACGTGCAGGGCCTCCTTCCCCTTCTAAGCCAGTTCTTCTGGACAGCAGATTGTACCAAATTCCAGCTACATTCCCTTGAAACCCTCATTCCGTGTTGCAATGCAGCAATGCAATGCCTCGACTTCGAGCGGAATTGCCTGAACTTTGCCCAATTTTCAACCAGCTTAACTGATTAAAGGGCCTTGTCAGCCCTGAAATACCAAGAAAGTCATCTCTGAGTGTGTGGCAAGAGTCACAAACACTAGAATGCGAGCCAACTTTGCTTTTTCATGCTAAAGAGGAGAAAGGCAGTCGCTGCAGAATCCAAACCAGTCCATTCCTCTTCTAGGCTCATGCTGGGAGCAGGAACAGCAGCAATGTCCAGTCTGCAAGCTGCCCCTGTCAGCGCTACCCCACTTTCTCCTTATCGTCTGCCTCCCCCTAGCTGTAGCCAGTCTCCCTGGGCTTCTGCACACCCTGTCACCAGGTACTGGCAGCCACCAAGGGTTTGGAGCCTCAGGCACATCCCCCTCCTTCAGCCTTGCTGACACTCAGTTAAGTGCTGGATTTTGTCATCAGACAGGCTCAGCCTGCAGCCTGAGAAGGCACCTTGCCAACCCAAAGCACGGTTTAGATTAACTTACTTGGCCACACACACCCTCCCCACAGGGCTCAGCTTCCTCCCTGAGAGAGAAGACAGAGCAAGCCAAAGAGAAGGGGACTAGTCCTGCCTTGGAAGGCCAGTGTCTGCCTTTCAGGTCCTGGGTTCGGTGGTAGACATACATGATGGGGAAGGCCCCAGAAACAACAGAACTCCCGGGAGAGGTTCACTAAAGGAAAGAAGCTGAAAGGGGAGAATCAGTTACCCTGATAGAGCCAGCAAGTGACCGAATATCTATCTTGCTTCCATTTTGCAGATAGACTCGTTAGACTTGAGCTTCTTAAGATAGTGTTTGTCTCCAAAAGGTAGAAGGATATGAGCGGCTTCAGCATCCCTTCCCAGGTACCTTCCTCCTCAAAGTGTTCAACGAGACAGTATAAAACTATCCTTACCACCGCCAGAGGCCTGCTGGAGAGCCCCTCAGGACCCTGCCCACCAGCCGGGCACAAACCGGGAAGCCTAAGGAATAAATATAGGCCTCTAAACCAGAAGCTCCAGAACATTCCTTTGGGCTGTTCCCCAGGCCTTCCTCACCCTGGTGTTCCCTGGAGGGCGGGGTGGGGGTGGGGCTTTCCTTCTGTACTCTTCCTGGTTCTTACATCCTTTTAAGTAAGGATAGCTCACTCCATTCCAACTTGAGTAGCTAGAAAAAGGCAGTGAATATAGCACATGTCTTTTAAGAGATGCTACTTTTTCTGCAGAGCAACAGTTGCTACCTTGCAGGGGAAGATTACAAGCACCCGAGGGTAGACATCAGAGACTCAGGTCAAATCCCAGGAAGGAGGAAATCCTTGTTCCTTATAAATGACTGCACATCCCATGGTGATTTCCCTACGGGGGGGGGGGGGGGGAATAAGGGCAGGGCAGGGTTGTATGCCATGGGCAGATATGTCCAGGCTTTTTAGAGACGGCTTGATTCTAGTTAGCCACACAGTCACATGAAGCATCTCACATTCTTTTTGGAATCCGAAGAGGCCAGTGAGAGTTAAGAAAAGCTCAGTGGATAGGCCCTGAGAACTCGCTGATGCAGACATGCTTTACCAAGGAAGCCCATAAATACAAAGAGTGGGCACACTTCCTCTGCCCCCTACAATGAAGTCCTCCACCTGTTTGGCTAAAGAACAACTCAGGCTGTGGCTGGGGTCAGTGCAGGTGGCGATCACAGCTCTGAGGCCCCTACAGACCGTATTTGTCTACCAGAGAGCTGTTCTCATTCTGGCCAGGGGCACCCTGACAGCCAGCCCACGTGCCAGTGTAAAGGAAGTCCTGGCTGACTGTGAGGGCTATGGATAGCATCCCAACTCCCTGCTACCTGCAAAGGGAGATGACGCCACAGGGAAGTCCCCTCTGCAGTGCATCTGGGTCCTTCGCGGATTTTCCTAAACAGGCTTACCCTGTATAAAAACCAAAAGCCCTCCATTGTAAGCATAAGTCAGGAGCACACAGACAAGGAATGTGGCCTTGGGAGACCCTCACTATGAAAGGCAAGGTACCTGTGGAGCCTTCTGAAGGCGGCTCAAGTGCTCCTTAGTCCATCAAAACACACACACACGAATGTGATAGTGAAGGCCCTCCACCATTTGCTAAGATTGTCTCCACTCCACTCAAAGCTCACAAAGCTCCTGCAACCTGGATGTGCCCAAGGCACCCCTGCGTTCTCTGTTCACACAGCTCCTCTGACTGCGATGCGTACCTTGAATTAATGTTCTAGCCCTCAGGTTTCCTCTTGTGTATCCACATTGTCAGTGGCCCTTTTTCCTGGGGCTCTACACCCATCTGGAAAGCAAGAATGCCTTAATATCCTGCATTGCCTACTATGGAACCCAGTCTACAAAGATCACCCACTGAGCCCAAGTTAGGCACCGCCTCCCTCTTAACCTAGTCACAACTTCCCAGGGCTCCTTTAGGGCATACTCCATCCTGACTTTCTGCCTCGGCTCTCATCTCTAGGCCCTATGTGGACCTTGTGAACCTGCTGCTGACCTGTGGGGACGACGTGAAGGAGGCGGTCACCCGCAGCGTCCAGGTTCAGTGTGAACAGAGCTGGGGAGGTCTGTGTTCTATCCTGAGTTTCTGCACCTCCAACATACAGAGACCTCCCACTGCAGCCCCTGAGCACCAGCCCCTGGCAGACAGGGCCCAGCTCTCCAGGCCTCACCACCGGGACACAGACCTCCACCTGACAGCCAACAGAGGTGCCAAGGGTGAGCGAGGGAGCAAAAGCCACCCGAATGCCCATGCTCGAGGTGGAATGGGTGGCCAAAGCGCCCAGGGACCCTCTGGGAGCAGTGAGTGGGAAGACGAACAGTCTGAGTATTCCGACATCCGGAGGTGAAGTGAAAATCCGGCCGTGAAAGCTTTCCTCCAGGCCGTCCATTTTCTTACCTATGGACATTCCAAAACATTTACATTAAAGAGGGGGGATGTCACACGCAGGATGTGTGCAAATTGTGGACTTCGTGCAGGTGTGTGAACAGGTGAGGTGAAGATTCCAGGGCAGCAAGGTCTCGGGTGCCTGGTGGGTTGGCACCTTCGTAAGCTCGTTGGAGGGAGTGTTGCCTTGAGTAGGCCTTGTTATCTTGGCTCTTTGGTCTGTGGAGCTAGAGGGTGGCTAAAGTACTGTTGGGGGGAGGTCAGCCTAGGATGGGAGGGGCCACAAGTGGGTGGCAGGCTCTCCCCCACAGTTCCCAGTGCTGTCTGCAGTGAGTAGGCGGCTGGGTTCCTGGGTAGGGCTGAGTGGGAAGTGCAGCTGACAAGGCAGAGAGAGCAGAGAGGATGAAGGGGCTTAGCTCCATGCAATACCAAACCGGAAGTTTAGTGTCGCGCATGGGATCTTGCATTTCAGAGCTGCTGGAGGGGACATGGATGGTACATTTTCTGTGTGTCGTTTCTGAGCCATTGTTCTGTCTGGGGGACACTGAGGAGTGGCCTCTGTTTGTTTATTTTGACCACTGTTTCAGATCTCCATTTTACTTTTTTTTTTTAATCAATTGACATCTACATCTACGTGTCTGTCATCTAAATAAATGGCTTTCAAACCAAACAACTGGGTCACAAAAACCAGCTTAGACGAGGAAGAAGACCAACCCCAGCCCATCTCTGGAGGGTAAATTTTTGTGAGGGTTTTTTTTTTTTAAGAGTCCAAGCAGCACTGTCCACGTGGGCGTCTCGTCCCCCTCCCCGCCCCGGAACAGACGGATACCGATAGGGAGATGCACAGACAAGGACTCCTTTCCACAGACAGCCTTTCCCTAGAGTTTTGCTATCTCAGCTTGCCCTCAGCCAAGGTCCATGAACGTGTACGTCGAATCGGTGTAGCCAAGTTGGAGTTCAGCTTCTGCATGCCATAAAGAGGGAGAAGAGAGGAAGGCATCCAGATGGCTAAGGGAACCGTTGCCTGTGGGGAATGTCACTCCCAGCATGCTTGGACAAAATAGCTTATTCTCTAAGAGACAGGGCTTTCCATGGCCAAAGTGGAAATTTAGCAACGAGGAGAGAAGTGCAGTCGGACAAAAGAGAGGTCAAAGGGGAGAGAAGGGACTGTTCAGGTTCCACATCAGGATCCCCTTCCTCTTCAGTTGACGAAGTTATTCCTCTGGCAGCCAGAGTTGCAGAAGTGGAGGGAATCCTGGGCCAGGTCTCCAGAGCAAGGCTCAGCCAACTTTTTCTACGAAGGGCCAAATAGTAATTAGGGAGTTTCAGTTCGGCAGGCTGCATGGTTTCTGTTGCCGCTAGCCAGCTTTGCACAGCACGAAATAAATGGAAAGGTTTGGCTCTGTTCCACTAAGGTTCTCTTCAGCAGGCATCCAGCTGAGCACGCCTCAGACTGTACACAGCATGCTCCCTGTTCTAGGGAGCAGGGTGAAAAGCATGCATTCTTCCTTACCGAACTCCCCTAGTTCTCCCTGGCAGGTCCCTGAGGCCAGAGTCAGCCATGTTTCTCTAAGTACTTCCCCAAACTCAGCTGGTGTCTCTGTGTGAAGGATCGCAATATCTCATAGGCTATGCTTTGGGAAAAAATGTTATTTGTGGAGGGGTGGGCTGATGATATGCTAGGAAACCCCCCAGAAAGGTGTGAGGAGGCAGAGAAGAAAGAGTGTGCATTTAATCAGTTCTGCCCGGAAGGAAGGAGGCCCAGAATGTCAGGCTTCACCACGGGAAACAAATGTAGACTGTAGCCCTCTCATGCCACGCGCCTGCGTGCCCCCTGGACTCTTTCTCTTACATCACTCACAAACATTCTCCTTCGTTTCTGACTCAGCTGCTCGCTTGTCCGAAAGTCTAGACTGGGTTCGTCAGTGTCTTGTGTCCACTTACTGATGTTCTATTTGTTGTTCCTACTGTAAATATTCATCGTTCATATTTATTATCTCAGTGTTTCCCCCAAAGGCATAAAATCACTTCCTCTGTTCATTTGAACCCACTGACTGATTTCTGATGTGTATTTTCCACGCCTCTGTCATCCCTTCCCCCCCTCCTGTCTGTCACCCGCAAGAAGTATATATATGTGTGTGTGTGTATAATTTCATGGTTCCTTGTGTGATTAGAAATGTGGAATGAATATATTTATCTCTCAGGCCCTTTTGCTCAAAACTGTTCAAAGTCTTGTGTGCCTGATGGCATCATTTGCACAGACTAAAACATAAGCAGGGCAGCTGTTAGAAACAGCTCCTCCTTGAGTCTCGGCTTCACACACATTCACTCGGGAGCCTTCCTGTGAGGAAGGATGCAGGTTTCCAAATAAAGATCCAATGTTTATTTTGAGCCTCGAATCTTAACGAGATGATCTGAACACCTCTCCTTTGTATCAATAAATAGCCCTGTTATTCTAAAATGAGAGAGCCAAAGACAGCAAATCCTTGACAGCCCAAAGGCGAATGAATAGGAAACAGCAGCCCAGATGTCCTCACACACATACACACACGCTGGATCTCTGAACCCAGCCAGTGGCATCTCTGAAACAACATGGAGGCAATGTTGCTGGCATCCACTTCCTATGGAAGAATAGTACCACGTGGGATGCTAAGTCAGTGTCTGCTTCTTTTACGTAGTTAGGCCGCCGCAGGGCCGGACACTGTCACGTGGCCTTGTTTTCCTTCGAGCATTAATAAAGGTTTTAGATAAATGACACGTTCCTGAGCAGTGCTCTTCCTGAACAGCTTGGATGTAAGGTGTGAAGGGAGGTAAGGGAGGGCTGTTGACAATGCTCACACTGCATGCCTGTGGGAGGGAAGCCAGGTAATGAAGCCCCACCCACCTCTCAGCACTTCCTCATCCCAGGGACTCTGGCCAAGGCCCCACAGGAGCCACCAAGAGGAAAGGGAATTCTCTGCTGTCCTCAGCCCAGACAGCTCTCAAAGTTCACTTTCTGTCACCTTCCAAGGACACACCTTCCTTCAGCCCCAGCCATCAGCTCAATCACTCAATGGCTTACAACCTGCCGGGTCGCTCACCAGCTCTTTCCCCTGCCCTTGGCTACCGCTGCAAAGCAACACTTGAGCTGTCCTTCACCCCAGTGTGGCCACAGTGTGCACACTATCCCTGGTGGACACCAAGCAAGCATTATCCCACCTGAGCCCACACTCCACATTCCTGTTCCCACTTGACAGGCCAGAGAAGCCCAGCTGGGCCAGCGAATTGTCTTAGCAAGTGAAAAGGCTCTTGCTGTCAAACCTGATGACCTTCCTCACGGAAGGAGAGAACCAACTCCTGAAAGCTATCCTCTGACCTCCACCCTCTGACCTCCACGTGTGCACTGTGACATGGGGCAGGAGGGTGCTTCCACGGGTGCATACAAACCTAGATAATTGTAAATATAAATGAATGAATGAACAAATGAATAAATAAGCTTCCTATTTTGCACAAGGCCTGGGGAAAGAATAAATATACTCTTGTATTTATAGTACCTAGCCTTGGAGGAATTCTGCTACAGAGCAGAAAAGAAAATGAATGCTCTCACCTGGACTCCTGCAGAACCGAAGGGTTGGTTGGCACAGTCAGACATGAGGGAGATGGGGTAGCCACTTCACTTTCCTGTATGTGGATGACTTTATAAGTGTTCCCCCCTCTCAGGCTATTGAGGAAAGCACCTGGAGAGCAGCTGGCTGGTGTGAACACAATATGAGTATTTCTTTCATCAAATTCACCCCGCGGCCAGCCCTGTCTGAGGACCCAGACTTCCCTTACTTACCCACTTAACACAGCCGCTCTCAACATGCCAGGGCCAGTTATGTGCCCCTGCTTCTCCTGGTGCTTAGCAATATCATTTCCAAACCTCAGTTGACAGATAAAGAAACGGAAGCACAAACACATCTTACTTATGCCCAGACTCAATGACAAGGCTACTTAGCTCCTGAGGTGACCTGGAGCTGCCCTGTGACTCCATCTGACACCTCTCTCATCCAGGTGTGAACGCATGAGTTTAATGCACACAAATCAATTCAGACAGGCATCTGCCTCCCCAAACTCTCATGGCTGGATTATTAGGCTTGGGGAGAAAGAAAGCAGAGAGGCCTCAAATATGCTGGGTCTTAACAAAGTTTCCCAAGGGACATGGAGACACAGCCCAAAATCTGGAGAGAGAAATTTGAATTTGTGCTGAAGTCAACAAAAAAAAGAGAAAGAAAGAAAGAAAGAAAGAAAGAAAGAGAGAGAGAGAGAGAGAGAGAGAAAGAAAGAAAGAAAGAAAGAAAGAAAGAAAGAAAGAAAGAACGTCCCCTGCTGAGGAGGGGACAAGGCTTGGCCAGAGAACAGTTTTTATGGAAATTATTTTTTGTAAGCGAAGAAGAGGAGGAAGCAGCTTTGGACTGGAGTCCCATGTTGCTGCTCGCATAAGCAGTTTGGTTTTATCACTCTTCAAAAAGAAGAAGAAGAAGAAGAAGAAGAAGAAGAAGAAGAAGAAACTTCCCAAAGAGAAGAAAAGTCACAGAGCCAACTTGAATCCATGCCTGAAATGGATGCCAACACCGTGTACTCTGTCACTTGACAGAACCCAGACTTCATGGCTCCTTTGGGTCTAGACATAGTCACTACTGAACATCAGATGCAACCGGGTGAGCAGCAACTTGGGAAAACAAACAAAGTTCCTCCAAGAAACTCAGGGTGGGGGGGTGGCAGCTTCTCAACAGGTGCTAAGTGGAATCGTCAGTAGGTCCTGTTACCCAACACACAGGGTCCATCAATTGTTAATGATTCTGAAATTAAGTGGGGGGGGGAGGGCATGCAAAAGGAACAACTATGCTGAAGAACACTGGGACCACCTGCTTGGCTCCCGGTTAGCAGTGTCTGCAGGGTGCAGGGGGTTTTGTGATGACAGAGGAAGTCTCTAAAATTGTTCCTCCCACCTTAGCAGTAAGACAGCTAGTCTAACTGGTGTATCATGATGTGAACCAGACACTGGGAAAGAGCTCACCTGGGTGATTAGACTCTTCCCTTGGTATTTCCTGGGCAATGAGAGACTGGAGGCTTCAGTCCTAAGATTCTAGCATCCTCTACAAGATGGTGGCTCCATGTTCCCATCCCTTCCCTTCCCTTCCCTGGCACCTCATCCTCCAAGGTCCCTCAGAACATGGCTGCCTCTGGGAAATTTTCATCTTCCACAGTAACTGACTTTGTGATGGTCTGACTTGCCGGGTTAGAATTTTTCAAATGTGATAGAAAGGATGAAGGCATAGTCCAGTGGGGGAAGGCACCCAATGCCAAGCCAAATGACATGAGTTCAATCCCTGGGACTCACACAGTGGAAGGAGAGAACTAACTCTTGTAAGTTGTCCTAAGACTGCCACATGTATTCATACATGCACACTCATGCACAATAGATAAACAAATATGTAACTAATCAGATACATTAAGTTACTAGGAAACCTAGTTTTAGAGTCATGGGCAAGGGGACCAGTCCAGCCCCCCACTCACCCTGTACCTGCTAAGCCTCTGAACAAACAGAAAAACAAGTCAGAACTTGAACAAATGAGGCCCTTATTTCTCGAGGCCATCTTGGAAGACTGAGGCCTAAAGCTCAGAACACCTGTTGGATGAGCTGGCCCTCCTTTCCGTGCTGTCCTACTGTCTGCTTTCTGTTCTACTGTCTGTTCTCAAAGGTTGGCTACAATGTAGCCAAAGGGACAAAGGGAAGGGGCAGTTCAGACAGTGGGAATTCACTGAAAGTGGGTGTGAAGGTTGAGGACTTACAAGTGTGGGCCCTAAGCTAGTCTCAGGCCCACTCTAAGACAGCAAGCAGGTCAAGAGCAGCTCCACCATGCTGGGACTTCACAAGCCACTAAGGAGATTTTTGGCAGCTCAATAGGGAGCATGAGCCCTTACTAGGAGTGACGCCTTCCTGCCAGGCCCTCCCTGAAAACCTCAAGGCAGGGTCCAGCCCACAGGCCATCTCTATAAGACCGGAAAGCTGAGACCAGCAAAGACTGGAGGAAAGAGATTAGGGTTAGGACCCACTCTACCCTGAGCCAAGTTTCCTAAGAGTTTGACATTTGGAAAAGATCTGGCCTGGAGGAGCCAAGGATTTGGGGCAGGACTCCTTCTGGCTCCCGGAAGTGTCAGGAGGAGGAGGAGGAAGAGGAGGAGGAGGAGGACAGTGACTCAGCTGAAACAGAGAGAAATGTAATTTTTTTAAAGCAAGCTCATGAAGGTGCAATGGTATGAAATGCAACCCAAGACGTGGACCAAATACTTCCTCAGAGAAATCAGGTGAATTTCCAAAAAGCCCGAGAACCTACTCAGGTTTCTAGACCAAGAACAACACCAGGAAATCAAGACAGCCTTCTGGGCTGGGCAGGTCCCCAGCCTCCGGAAGTCTCCTCAGCCCTGCCTCTCCTCCGATGGCAGATGCCCGATGGAGAATTTCTGAGTGCCACCAGGCCACAGGCCACACTGCACAATGTGAAAATGATCACGTCCCCAGCAACTACTACAAGGAACAGAAAGTGACCCACACTCTCCCCACAGGACAAGGACAGTGATAGATCCATTGAGCTGGGAGGAAATGGACAGATCTGTCCCCTTCCAAGAAGCAAAGTCAGGTGACCTTGAGTAGCAACGAAGAAGAGAAAGTAGGGAAGGCACAGGCTGAACATCTCAGCACCCCCTTATCTAGTTGGTCAGCACTAGAGTCCTGCTAGATCCCTGCCTCCACCAGAGTGGAGCCCCGTGGAAACTCACCTGTGCAGAACACAGTGCAGAGAGGAGGGGAACAGAGCAGCCATTAAACCCAGCCCCTTCTCCCACAGGGTGGGGCGAAGCTGCCTACTGTGTTCCGTACAGGCTGACAGAAAGCAGGAATCTGTAGGAAACTCTTGGCCTCTAGATTTCAAGTCATCCAAGTGCCAAAAGAGGGACGCCATTTTGATGACCACATCTCTCTTTTGTTTGTTTTTGTTTCTGGGGTTTTTTTTAATTAATGACAAAATAGAGGTAACCCTGTGACATTGTCATACCTGTGACTCCTTCCTAGTTATCAGGACCCAGCAGAAGCTTTGCCTCATGATGGCCACAGCTATGAAGAAAGAATGGGGCTGGCCACCCTTGAGGCCCCTTCCTGACAGTCTTGAATGTCCTAAGCTCCTGTATCAGCCACTGCTCTTCACAGACATCCTTAGAGAGAGGCAGGACTGACTCCATACTTCTACTCCCAGGCCAGAGGCCTTCAAAGCTGGAAGGTTAGAGCCTCACGCCCCAGGTTAGAGCCCCCCCGCCCCGTGTAATACTCGCTGTTCCCATTCCTGCACCAAAAACATAAGGAAATCAACATAAGGAAGGAAGGGTTGGTTTAGGTTCATATTGGGAGAGGTATTGGTCCATGATGATGGAGAGTCATGGCCGCAAGAGCAGGAGATGGCTCGTCCCATTGCCTCCATAGTAATGAAGCAAAGACAGAGAGTAACTGGGCCAGTGTTTTCTCCTTTACACTCTTTATTCTGTCTAGGATCCCAGCCAAAGGAAAGTACAGGGTGAGTCTTCCCTCTTCCGTTAAACTGCTCTAGAAATGACTTCATAGGCACACCCGGAAGTGTGTCTCTTTCTCCTAGGTCATTCCAGCTGAGTGGAATTGAAGATTAACCCAGGAAAACAGAGAATGAGCATGTATGGGATTTCTTGGGGGAAGTCTGGGAAGGGTCTCCTGGAGAACAGATGTACATAAGCAGGGCCTCAAGCATGGGGTCACCTGACACTTGCAAAGAGAAACTGAGAAGGAAGAGAGGACACTCAGGACCACAGCACAGTTCTCAAATCCCAGCCATTAGGAAGGGAAGCTCCGGAGCAGGGCTGCCCATCAGAGGAACTACCTCTGCCTGGGAGCGTGGTCAGCTAAAGCACCATTCCCCACTGTTAAAATGAAATGCCTGTGTATTTGCCTGTGTAAATGCCTGTGAAGAAAAGATGTTCAGTTAGCTCAAGTTATGGAGGCTAGAAGCCTCAATGGATGGGAGAGGCCTGACTGCACCACTTCATAGTGGGTAGCATCCCTTGGGAGCACATGGCAGGTAAAGAGTCACAGGTTAAGGCAGATGCAAAAGGATAGAACAATACCAGCCTCCCATTCACTCCCATCCTTAAAGGTGCCACCACATGTTAATGTAGCCACTCGAGGGATCAAACTTCCAGACTCTTTAGGGGAAAGCCACATATAAAACATAGTAGAACCCAAAGATGGGACAGCTGGGGACTTGTCAGCTCACGTCCATCCTTCCATTGTGAGCATCTGAACCTCTTGCACCCATAGCTACCTAGTAGTCAACACTTGCATCACAAAAATATTTCCACAGAGCCCTACACTTAGCCTTACCTGATTTTTTTTTCTTTTAGTTTTTGAGACAATGTTTCCCTATACATTCTAGTATCTTAGTTTCCATCCTATTGCTGTGCAGAGACACCCTGACCAAGGCAACATATAAAGGAAACATTTAATTGAGGCCTTGCTTAAGGCTCAGAGAGTTAGCCCATGATCATCATGACAGGGAATATGGTAGCAGCGTGCAACGTTAATTTTTTTAACTTTATTTTTAATGATGGTTTTTAAATGCATTAACTTCCCTTGTAGCCAACCACTCACCAGAGGTAGTGGAAAGGAAAGGGTATGGGGGAATGGAGGTTGTGAAGTGGACCTGTTTAAAAAGGCACTTTGGAGCAACTCCCATCTGTGTTGTCTGGAAACTGACAGTTTAGTTCACAGGTTAGCAAGTCTGCAGCAACTCGATCCACTGGCAAACACTTTATAGATACACCAGCAGTCTAGTTCTGTGGAACCGGGTTAGCAACAGCAGTGACATGTCCTAGCAGAGACAGCCAGGCCTCAGCCTCTGCTCAGGTCAACAGGAGGGACCAACAGGAACACCAAGAGAAGTTTTCAGCTGTGTCTTTCTTAGGGAGGCAAAGATCAGTGAAGACTCGAGAAGCCAAGCTCCCTCTCTGTCACTCCTTGGTGTCCTATTTATACCCTCCAAACATCACGTGTCTTCCATGTGCCTTGCCTCAGCACCTACATCCAATCAGCCTGAGTCTGTGGAAGTGGCAAGAAATTGCAGTACACCACAGAAAGGTTTTTGGTGTGTTTCTTTCTATGGAGTCCCAACAAATGTAGCTAAACTATGTAACATAAGGTGGACCAATACATGCATGTTGTTAACAAAGAATCCTTCATCATGTGTCCCTTCATGTGTTTGCTTTAGCAGAACATCTTCTCTCCCGTGTCTGCTTTAACAAAACTTTTTTTACGAATCTACCTTAGCCTTTACACTTGTGTCCACTTTAACAAAACACTCCTTTACGTGCTTGCCCCAGAAAAAAAAAAAACACAAAACATCTAACTCTTAAGTTTCCACTTCACAGGCAGGCATGGCTCTGGAGCAGGAACTGAGAGCTTACATCTTATCCTCAAGTTAGAGGCAGAGAGAGCAAGACACTGAACCTGGTGAGGGCTTTTGAGATCTCAAAGCCCATCCCCAGTGACACACCTCCTCCAACAAGGCCACACCTTCTAATCCATCTCAAAGAGTTCCACTAACTGGGAACCAAACATTCAAACAGAAGAGCCCACGAGGGCCTTTCTCCTTCAAACCACTGCATCCCAGATGACAGAATTAGAAGGCTGCACTACCACACAGGCCTGGACCACTATGTAGTCCAGACTAACCTCAGACTCATTGCAATTCTTCTGCCACACCTTCTCAAGGGCTAAGATTACAAGCACAAGGCACCATTCCCAGTTTACAAGTTGATTTAAAAAGAAAAAAGAAAAAAAAAACAGATTGATTGTTGATGTGTACAAGCCTTTAAAATCTAGATTTCCTACTTCAAAAATAAAAACATCCAGCCCACCTCCTAGCTCACCCCAGTCCCCTGTGATCTCTGTCACACGCTGCATGTCCCACCAACCCAGCCTCTGCGGTCTGCTATCTACAACAATGGGTACATCCAAGTCATTCACGGCAATCTCATTTCTTAATTGATGTAATGGAATCTTTTAGAAACCTAACCAAGGCTCCCAGTGATTCAGCCAGGAGGAGTAAACATGAGAGACATCACTAGACGCTCGTAGATACCGAGTGAGAGCTACGGCTCAGAGGGTACAGAGCAAGAGCAATGACAGGCAAGAATGAGGACCAGCAGCCGTGTAGATACTGGGAAGGTGTGGCCCACCTGTGATCACAGTCCTCAGGAAGAGGAGACAGGAGAGCCCCTGAGCAAACTTGCTTCCTGGGCTAGCTCTGGGTTAAACGAGAGAGCCTGACTCAATCTGTATAATGGAGAACAATTGAAAAAAGATACTCAACATGAACCACTGGTCTCCATGCGAGCACACACACACACACACAACACACACACGCGCACACACATACACACACACACACACACTGGCACATACAACACACACATATCAAAGAGAATAAAAAATAATCTGATAATCAACTCATGCATAGGAAAGTTATCAAGTGTGGGCCACAGTTTTAGAAGCTTCTAGGCCTTTGCTGGGAGCTTCATGGCAATGGTGGATGGGATATGGTGGTGGCATGTGGCCAACAAAAGAGGAAAAGCCAGGATCCGACAATACCCTTCAAGCGTATTGCTTCAGTGACCTTCCTCCACCGTCCCTAGCATTTCCCAGTACTGCCACACTACAGGCCTCTCCATGGTCTCTCCAGTGGGGGACGTGGTGGGGACAGACTGTAGCAGGTTGGGAGAAAGTTATTTAGGAAATTGCACTGAACTGGAGAATAGGCCTGGAGGAGGGCTAGGCCAGGCCATGGAAAATCCCCACCCTTGGGAAATTCTAAAACTCCTGAGTGAAACCTGAATGCTTCTAACGGGTAAAGAACATCATACACGTGGACAGTGGGACAGATGCCAGTGTGGCATCCGATTTTCAATGGAAACTTTAGAAGCCAGAAGGCAAAGGACCAAGACTTCTGGTTTAGTTAGGGTTTTACTGCTGTGAACAGACACCATAACCAAGTCTTTTAAGGACAACATTTAACTGGGGCTGGCTTATAGGTTCAGAGGTTCAGACCATTGTCATCAAGGTGGGAACATAGCAGCATCCAGGCAGTCATGGTGTGGGAGGAGCTGAGAGTTCTACATCTTTATCTGAATGCCGGTAGGAGTATACTGGCTTCCAGAGAGGTAAGACGACAGTCTTAAAGCCCACACCCACAGTGACACACTTTCTCCAACAAGGCCACACCTACTAATAGTGCCACTTCCTGGGCCGAGCATATTCAAACCACCACACCTTCCCACATCATAAGTGAAAGGCAATTTAGACCCCGCCTGATCCCCCTTCCCTGTCCCCTGGCTCCTCTTTCCCCAGTCAGGCAGGGTTCATCAAGGTGCTTCTCAACCATGCAGACTCTCACAGACGCTTCACAGGAAGCCCCTGGGATCAGGTTCCAACCTGAGTGAGGAGTAAACTGAAGAGAAAGATGTCAGGATCCGGGAAGGAGAATGGTAGCCGGGACAGAGAGAGAAGGATCCAGGCAGCCCCTTGGGGAACCAGAGACATGAGGAGATGACAAGTGACCATTTTAGTTCTGCCATGGGGTTTGGGTATAGGACAGTTAGGATCAAAATAGTTCTAGAAAACTAATGAAGGGACTGGAAAGATGGATCAATGTTTAAAAAGCTCTTGATATTCTTGCACAGGACCCTAGTTCAGTTCCTCGTACCCAACAGTGGCTCACATCTGTCTAGAACTCCGGTCCTAGGGAATCTGACGCCCTCTTCTGTGGGCACCACACACACATGATGCCCGTGTATACGTATGTAGATGTACACCATACATACATGCAAAACACTCATACACGTCAAACAAAAAATAATAATTGAAAACGATTTGTTTTAAAGAGAAAACTTGCGGAAATAAAAAACAAAATAAGCAAAAGACTTTTACATTTCACAAAAGATGGCCAATGGCCAATGAATACATAAGGAGACCTGAAACCCATAGTCACCAGGGAAAGGCAAACAGAGGCCACTGTGATAGCTACTGCCCAGCTTACAGGACACAGAAAGTCAAGAATGACAATCCCGAATGCCTACAACCCAGGGGCTCCTAGAAGTCTACACTGTGGTGACACCCAGGTACAACTACACTGAAAATTCCAAACTGTTCCCTACAGAATTAAACACATGCATCCCATGGCCCTCCAACCCCACCCCACTCCCCTCAGAGTAACACGCCTGCACAAAAACACTGACAGAGAGTGTTCACAAAGACAGTACCTTTATGAAAACCATAACCAGCTGAAATATCTATGAATGGAGACTCTGGTTGTGGTATGCTGCCCAAGGAGTACTACTCAGCAATGAAAAAGAACAAACAACCGATAGACACAGGAGCAGGCAGCTCAGAGTCTCGTGAGTGTGAGATGCCAAGAGGAAGGGATGTAAGAGGAAGGGATGTAAGGTAGAACAGTTCAGTCATGTCACATTCAGAAACAGGAAACACCCAGCTACTCAACTATGGAAAGAGAAGTCAAAAGAGTAGTTATCTCTGAGGGGCAAGAATGCAAGGGAACCTTCTGCAATGACCTTGATGTCTTATGTCCTAATCTTAAATTGGTATGTCTGAGTATAACTAGTTCTCCTGTAAAGCTCTGAAGAAAAGAAAACTATACAAACCATAGATGGTACAGTATTAAATGCAAAGGGTCTCCAGGTGTGGTGGCACAATCCTGGAGGCAGAGGCAGGGGGATCTCAGTAAGTTCCAGGACATTCTTGTCTATACAGTGAGTCCCAGGACATCCGTGGCCACACAGTAAGACCCTGTCTCCAAGCCAAAAGTTCTATTCCAAAGGAGAGTATAGGGTGGGAGTGGGGGGAGGGAGACAGAGAGACAGAGACAGACAGAGAGAGAGAGAGAGAGAGAGAGAGAGAGAGAGAGAGAGAGAGAGAGATCTCAGTGATTAAAGTGCCTGCCCAGCAAGCATAAGACCTGAGTTCATTCCCCAGCACCCATGTAAAAAGCCAGACACAGCAGCATGGCACCCCTAATCTTAGCACTGGGGGAGGATGAAGGCAGTCTCCATGAGAGATCCTGTCTCTGAAAATAAGGTGGAAGCAATAGAGGAAGACACTCTCTGACCTCTGAACATGCATGAACCCTAGACCCAGAGCATACATATGAACACACACAGGCACATATGCCACATGCTCTGACATACTTCCTGCAGTCTGCACTTAGTTTGGGTGTGGACAGTGGTATGGTGATACTAACCCATGTCTGTTACTTTGCACAAAGCCTAACTGCAAATGGATCAAAGTTCTAAACACGAAACCCTACAGCTGCTAGGAGGAAACATCGCAGTACCTACAGGAAGGATGTCTTCAGACCATTGCTCTGATGACACACCATGACCAAAGCAAGAGAAGAGTTTGTTCAGCTTACATTTCTCTATTTCTACTCATCACTGAAGGACGTCAGAACAGGACCTCAAGCACAGCACGCACCTGGAGGCAGGAGCTGATGCAGAGGCCATGGAGGGGTGCTGCTCTCTGGCTCGCTCCTCATAGCTTGTTCAGCCTGCTTTCTTATAGAACCCAGGATTACCTGCTCAGGGGTGGTACTACCCACCATGGGCTGGGTCCTCCCGAGTCAATCACTAGTTAATCAAATACCCTACTGGCTTGACTATAGACCAATCCTACTTAGGAATTTTCTCAACTGATGCTCATTTCTCCAGGGACTCTAGCTTGTGTCAAATTGACATAAACTAGCCAGCACAATATAGGGATAGGAAAAGACTCTCTGAATAGGACTTCATTTGCTCAAGAATTAAGGCCAACAATTAACAACTGGGACTTCATAAAGCTAAAAAGCTTCTACACCACTGAAAAAAAAGCTATCAGTCCAGTGAAGAGGAAGTCCACAGACTGGAAGAGAATCTCTGCCAGCTAAATCTGTCAGAGGATTAATATCTAGACTATATAAAGAACTCAAAACTAGCAAAAATAAATAAAATAAAAATGACGCATTCAAAAAAATTGGCCAGGGATCTGAACAGTGAGTTCTCAGAACCAAAAATAAATATGGGCAAGAAATATCTCAAAAATGTTCATTGTCCTGAGCAATTAGAAAAATGCAAATCGAAACAACTTTGAGATTTCATCTTATGCCAGTCAGAATGGCAAAGATCAGCAAAACGACCTACAGCACAGGCTGGCGGGGATTCAGGGAAAGAGACTCCTCACTCGGTGGTTCAAGCACTCAGGAGATCAGTGTGGAGAATTCTCAAATAGCCAAAAGTAAATCTACCACACGACCCAACTGTATGACTTCTCTAAACATGGTCAAAGGACATCCTACTCCCCAGACAATGGCTCAGCCATGTTCATGTGTGCTCTATTCACAGCAGCTGGGAAATGGAAGCATAAACGACCTTCGACCAATGAACGCATAATAAAGACGTGGTGCATATGAACTATGGAATGCTATTCAGCTGTAAAGGAAAATGGCATCATGCAGTTTGCAGGTGATGGGACCTGAAAAGATCATATTGAGTGAGATAGCCCGGACCCAGAAGGACAGATGTTGAATGTTCTCTCTCATCTGGGGTTCCTAACTCCAAATCTTCAGAGGGGGTAAATTCAGAGT
Source organism: Grammomys surdaster (assembly GCF_004785775.1). NCBI lineage: Eukaryota > Metazoa > Chordata > Mammalia > Rodentia > Muridae > Grammomys > Grammomys surdaster. The sequence continues at coordinate 1,317,151 of NW_021620929.1, forward strand.
GGAAGAGGGAGAAGGAATAGAGGGGGAAATAGCAAGAGACAAGTGATCTGAAGGGGGAAATCGGGAAAAGGGGGATCTAAGTGGGGAGAGGAGAAAATAATAAAAATGTCTGATAAAGTCATAAGGAACCATACTACTATCTACCAAAAAAAAAAAAAAAAAAAACCAACTTGCAACACATGTAAATTGCTATATAAAAGCACACATCACCATCTAGGTAGACAATGCTCCCTGCAAGAGTCATAGACGACTTAACAAATACCCCCAACACCAGGCATGAGACGCCCTCTCTTGAGTTGTTGGTTAGTACTGTCCATGAGACATAGTAGGCTATTGATTACTGTTGTCTTAGGTTGCCACCCCCAAGAGGTTGAAGTTAACTCCCTGTTGCTAAAGATGCCATACACTTCAGAAACAAGGCCCAGAGGCCCCTGAGCTGAAGCTGACCTGAAGGCCCTTCCTGAAGGATAACTTTCATGGCTCCCCCAAGCCAAGCACCAGAAGGCATCAGGCAAACTTCCAAAGGAGGGAAGAGACCTGCACATAGTCCTACCCAGCTGTGACACTTGTGAAACAGGGCAACAACCAGCATGGCATGATAACTGGAAAGGTAGAGCAGTGGCAACAGTATCTTGGCTGTAACCAACAATTCTCTCACTGAACTTAAGACCAGCTCAACAAGAGGGAAGTCTTGCCTGGTCCTGGAAACCTAGGCAATTATCCAGGGCTGGTGAAGTCAAGAGTCTTGGAGGAGGACCCACAACCACCACTTTCCTAAATCATCATAACCCCTAACAACACTCTAAATATTTATCCTTATAATAACATATCACTGCAGCATTTTACCCTCTCCAAGGAACTTCTCTTTGTAGCAGTCAGAGACTGGTACAAAAAAACACAGCCAATCAAAATGCAGTTCTGGAAGCTCAGTCACAGTTGATCCATTTACAATGTAACTCCTGGAAGTATCAGAAACGACACTCATGAAGTCTCACCATCGTGGCTGCCTAAGCATGATCTGAACAAGGACCGTGTCAACAGACATGCCCAGGTGAAAGGGGTAAGCGCACGAGACCTCAGCCTTAGACAGAGAACTCCAGGCACTAAGGAGTGCCCAGCGTGGGAGGAATAGTCTTCCCCAGGGAAAAATGCCCCTGTTGGTTATCCAATACCAAATAGTCAGCCCTAAAAACATATACATACAAGTAACACTATATGGATTGAGAAGATTATATGTATACATGTAGAATTATATATACCTGTATATTCATATATGTACATATGAACATGTGGATACATATATGCACATACATATACATATCAACAATTAAAGAAAAAGGCTATGAATTTGAAAAAGAGCCAGAGTTGACAGAGTATATATAAAGGTCTGAGGGGAAGAGAGGGAAGTGGGGAAATTTTTAATCATAATCTCAGAAAATATAAACAATTATTAAATAAAAATTTTAAAATTATGATGAAACTGAAAAAAAGAAGAAGCAGCAGCAGCTCATCCCATGCAGCAGGGAGGAGCAGAGAGCCGAAGCCCAGAGGTCTACAAGAGGAAAACAGCGGCGAGGAACAGCCGCTGTGCCAGCAGCACCTGGAGGTCAGGGGTCCAGCCAGGCTGCTGCAGCATTCATTGTCTGCAAGGACTGATATAGGCAGGTGCAAGGTATGATGTCATTCCTCCTAATTTATGTCTCTAGAACTAAACCCCAAACCAAAATCCCTTCATCAAAACAGAAACGTATTTCTATCTTGGGTAGAAGTCTGGCAACATCAGGCAGCCCCACGGACTCTCAGAGGCAGCTGGCTCCATCTCTTCTTCTCCCATCACTGCCTAAGGTAGCAATAATGCTGCTCTGGCTCCAACTATCACATCTACATCCCAGGCAGCAGGATAAAAGAAGAGGCAAGGAATCCACAAGGTGCTCAGAAGTTGTCACTTAGGGTATGTTCCCAGAGCTACTTTCCACCTGCTGCACCCTCACAAGGCAGAGAGGAGAGAGAGGTCCCAGGGGCTGAGCAGCTGATAGAGATGCAGATCGTTGTAGCTACCTCTCACCGCGGGGCCCTGTCACCTCAGGACAACAGTGCTGCAGATAGACAGATGTACCCCAGAGCAGAAGTCTTCACGAGATGATCAACATTCAGATCGCTGTTTGCAAACCTCCCAAAGGCTTCATTGGTCTTGTCTGAGACACAGGCGCCACGTTGGAGTCTTGAGGCTATGAAATACTGACTGGCCAGGTTAAGGCACAAGCTAGAGACCACACCCACACAAATCTAAGCTCTCCCCAGATAAGGATCCAGACACAGCTGCTCTGGAAGAAGGGCCCAACCCGGGTCACAGTTAGAGAGCAAGAGACAGCCTCATACACAGTCTCTGGATCTAGGCTCCAGGGCGGGCCCAAGTCCCTCTCCCTTACTGGGATGGTCACCTAGCCCTGGGAAGGTGGAGAGCTGTGTCTGTCCAAGCGGCACTCCAAGTTACCACGTCCACACCACAGCCTCTGGGGGCCAGAGTCAAGCTCCGCGTACGCATGCGCAGTCGTCTTTCCAGCAAAGCCCCTGTCCTGTTACCTCCTGAAGTGAAAAATTTGCAGCGAGCCTTTCCGACACCTTGAGAGTTTGTTCACAACCACGTTGGAAATGCATCCCACTGAGCCTGGCTAGGGGACACAAGTCTGCCGCATTGCCCCCTCCCTGGAAAAGAACAAACCAAGCAATAAACGGAGCAAAGCAGTAGGAGGGATTAGGTGGCAAGGGCTGCTTGACGCAGAGCGAATGAAGATGAAAGATGTGAGTAGTCACATGTCTGACAGTGAGCGCTGCACCCCACGGCAGGTCAGGACACAAGTGCAGCATCCCACAGCTCGACAGGTCAGCGAGTCGAGTGCTGCACCCCACACACAGCAGGTCAGGACACAAGTGCGGCATCCCACTGCAGGCCCAGGCCGAAGTCGAGCCAGCCCTTTTGTAGAATCCTAGACTTCCAAACCTAGCTTTAAGGAAGAGAAGGGGGGGAGGGGGTCTCCAGCTACCTAACCCGGACCCAGAACAGGGCAGAGAGTACTGGAGCCACACAGGTCGGCAATCCCAGAACTCATGAAACTGAAGCAGTGGAATCAAGAGCCAGAAATCACCTTGGGCTATGTAGTAAAACCAGGTCTCAAAACCCAAAAGGAAGAAAGGGGGTGGGGGACAGGAGAGTGAGAGAGGTGAAGGGCTGGGTCTTTGGCAGCTAGCCAGTTTAGCAACCTCAGAGCATCTCCCAGAGGTGAGCAGAAACCAGACACAACACTCTGTCTAACAACACTGGCATGCGGTGCTCTATTACACAGGGACCCCAAGGTAAAGGAAGCAATCCCAAAACTCGCTTCTGCCCACTCACCTTTGCTTGTATTTCAAGGGCATCAAAAGTCAAGTGCAAGAACAGATGGAAGTCTACAAAGTTTGGAGGGAGACTGAAGCCATCTACATACGTGACATGGTCAGAAGAGGCATGAGGAGGTTCTAACTATTATCTAGAACTCAAAAGCTTCGTGCATGTGTGTCTATATGAACGCATATACATATGTTAGAAAGTTATAAGAAACAAAAGTCAAAACAAATCTACCCACCAGCCTGGAGATAATACAACAAAATTAAGGGTCAATGCCAGTCGGGAGGCCTGTGTATACATGGCACCCCGAAAGGAACGAGCTAATAAAATCATCTCAATGGGGACTACAACAAGTTCTGGCAATTATATCAAATGACTTTGGTTGCCAGTGGCATTCATCCAGTCTAAACTGGTTTGTGCCAAGAAGGGGAAACTCCTGGCTTGTTCCACCGAGAAGGTCATAAATGCCAGCTTCAGATATAGTTGGATCTGGGCTCAGACAGTACCATGAAGACTCAGTTGCCTCTTTTCTGTGGTGGGGCTCCAGGTCCTTTTGTGCCAGCCTCATTCCAGGATGTCATGTGGCATCCCAGGAGACTGACTGCAGTCCTCCTTTCTGCTGGCACTCACAGGGGAAAACAGATTTTCCTCCCGAGGTTCTCACTGACCTCATTTGTGTCACATGATCAGGATTAGGCAGGGGGGAGGGGCATCTGATAGGAGGATCTGGAACCGAACTCAGGAGGCCTGGGCTGGAAAGAACACTGGAGCCCTTGTATGGAGATAGAGTTAGGGGTGACCCAGCTCCTCTATGACTAGCTCTGGAGCTTGGGCAGGTCATTGCCCTTAGAGAACCTCAGCTTACCATTTGCAATTGGAAATATCACTGGCTACAGAGACCCTGTGATCAATAAAGGTTCTGGCGCAGAGTACCTGTGCAAAGCTCTGGCCATTCCTTCTCCTTTCAGCCACAACCTCTTGATCTACCTTTCTGCTCCACCTGAGGGCTGCCAATGGCCCCCCTCCCTTACCTTTTGCTTTCCACCTCATTTTCCAGTTCTTTGCAGCCAACCACCGCCCGAAACATTAAGTGGAAGGTTCCAGAAATAAGCAATTGCTGAGTCTTAAGTTGCACACATACCAGGGAGCATGATCAAAGCTCACACCACGCCCCAGGCCTGAAGTCTGTCTTCTCTCAGCATGCCATAACTACATACCCACCCACTCAAGAGTCTCTCCGCTAGCGACTGCCCCAGGCCCACGTCCAGGGTGGAGGTGCCGGCAAAGTGGGGTAATCCATATCACAGACCTCGATCACTGGGGGCTGGGAATGAGTCCCCAAACATGATGGAGAGCAATATACACAAAATTTGAGGAGGCATCAAAGGTAAAAGATCAGAAGGGTTTGTGCTGCATCCATCCTGCTGTGGCAACTGGCAGACAACAGGAAACATAGACACCAGCTGCCAGCCCCAAGGCTGGAACCCAAGGGTCTGTCCCAGCTGCTGCCACCCCACACCAAGAATTCTCTCGGGCTCAGAACCATTGAGGCAGGAATGAGTCTGGGACTGCCAGGTCAGAGGTCAAAGGGCAAAAGGAAACAAAGCTAACTGAAAGGGTGGGAAAATAGTTGAGTCCAAAGTGCATGAAAGTCCCAGGAAGCAATCTCAGGCAAACTCGGGTGCTGGCAGGGCTGTCCCAGTGCCCCACATCTTCCCCAAAGATTGACAACATACTTTAAATTCAGAAATACACTATCAGGACAAACCCTCCCACTGTTTCCAGAAGGCTTGCAGAATGGCACAAAATGTGGGCCACTAGCAGTGTTGGGACTTTGGGAAGCCCTGGCCTTGCTCTCCCTGCCTTTGTCTTGGAAGCATCCTCCAGGCCTCCTCACGGGACACCTGAACACTCACAGGGAGCACAGGAGGACCCTGGCTAAGGCACTCAAGCTCCTGTCTGGGAAGCTCAAGCTGAGGCTCTCCTTGATGGCGAGTTGCAATAACCTCCCTGCAGAGGTTCCTGCAGGAGCAAAGGCAATACATGGGAGACTGCAGTTCAAAAAATGCAACTCAATGCTAGTTCTGTGGGCTGGAGAGATGGGTTAGCGGTTACGAGCACTGGCCGCTCTTCCAAAGGATCTGGGTTCAATTCCCAGCACCAACAGGGTGGCTCACAACTGTCTATAACTCCCCTTCCAGGGAACCTAACATGCTCACACTGACATACGTGCAGGCAAAATAACAACGCACGCCGAAAAGATAAAAATAAATAAATCATTAATGAAGGTTAGTTCTGACATGGTTATCATTAGCCTCCAGCAGATACCAGGCCTCTCAAAGTTGACAGGTCTTGGGTATTTAAAATGTGGGTGGGGCAATGGAGAAGGGAGAAACTAAATCAGGTTGGGGCAGCTGGAGGTGGGAAAGCATCTGACAGTTTACTTCCACTTCATCTGCCTTTAGTAACAACGTCAGTTGCCATCAACTCTTCTCAGTCCAGGTGGCCCGAACAGGACTACTGTCCCTCCCTGCCATCCCAAGGTGTGTAGTCAGTATGAACCACTGCTCAAGAGGGGGCCTGAGATCCAGGCCATGGGACCTGGGAGAGGTCGCTGCTGAAGCTAGCCAAGCCTGTGACTGAGATTCTTTAACCCTATGTTCTTTAGACACAGGCTCTCAGACAGTGTCTGGTTTGCAGGGGAGAGGTCCCAGGAGCTCCCACTGTCAGGCTGGGGTTACATAGGAAAGAGCAGAGAGCAGCCGCCACTGAACAGCCTGCACCATCCTACGAGATCTGAAAGCGGGGAGTCCTCAGAGCTGTCTTGAGGATGTAGGGTGTATGGTGACACCTGGGAGAGGCGTGTGATATGGAGAAGGCTTTCTTGGAGTCCCAGTGAGGTAAGGACATGAGGCATTGTGCCAAGAGTGGAGGCCAAGCCTGCGCCCTGCAGAAAGATGGGACTGTGTACAGCTCACAGTATTCAGGACAGAAGCCAGCTCAGGAAGGCTTAGAATAGAAGAAAGCCAGGTAGAGTCAGAGGCCAGTCTGGGAATAGGGTAAGGAAGCTGACAGTCCCTCAACTGTGCCTCTTCACTGAGGTCTGCTGGGATTGGTCCCTCCTCAGTCATATCACACACACACACACACACACACACACACACCTACAGGACAGCCTCTGCTAGGATTCCTCTTGGGAGGAAAACTTGGTTGTCTCTGTCCCACTGCTACTGTCACAGAACGCCTGAGACTAAGTCACTTATGAAGATGAGATTTATTTTTCACAATTCTAGAGCAGGGAAGGCCAAGGTGGTACTGGCCTCAAGTTTCCCCTCTTACATCATCACCTAGTGCATGGTATCTGGTGGTGAGAAAACCCCCGTGAGAAGCACAGAGGGGGCCACTCCCACAAAAACACTATTAGTCCATCACTTCTCAAAGGCTCCACTTCTTCACTGTATAGGAGCAATTCTACTTCAGCATCCGTTTTGAAGGGAACAGCCAACCCATAGCACAGAAGCAGGGCAGAGTCCAGAAGCTAAGAACACCCATGCTTTGACCATCTTCACAGAAACTCCATCTCCTGAAGTCACTGCCTTGATGGCCTCAGCACACACAAGTGGGACAGTGAGCTGAGCAGCCCAGAACTATGCCACTGCTGGACAGAGGCTGAGCCCAGTCACCTCAGCAGGGCAGGGCAGAAGGGGTCAGGAATCCTGGGAAAGCACTCCACAGAGATACAGCAAAAACACCTGACTTGGACCAAGGACAACTCCTTTTTCAAAAATCCTTTAAATACCTTTGTGTGTGTGTGTGTGTGTGTGTGTGTGTGTGTGTGTGTGTGTGTGTATCAGGAGGCAGGAGATCAATGTCGAGGGTCTTGCTCAGTCTCTCAGTGAAACTGGAGCTTGCCAGTTTGGCTTTGCCAGTGAACCCCAGGACCCTCTGTCTCTGCCTCCCCATCGATGGGATCACAGGCTTACTGCTACATCCAGCTCTTCTCTTTCCACGCATGCTGGGATGGATCTCAGCAGCTCCTGTTTGCAAGTTGTGTGCATTATCAAACGAGCCTTCGTCCTCCATATGCCATACTGTGCTAATGTTTAATATCGGTGTGTTTTTATAATTAAATTAGCATGTAATGAATCAGTAACAATATGTATAAAGAAATTCTAACTTCTCTTATAACCTGGTAACTATTTGAGATATGTGCACAAGACACACAGCATGCATACATGCACTTGTGAGCATACTTACACACACACACACACACACACACACAAAGTTCACTGGGCTCTTCAATAGTTTTAAGTGATCCTGAAACCAAGATATGCTAGTTTGAGAAACCCTGGAATGAGCGCATGCTACGACCTTTGACCTATCATATTTCTTTTTGTTATAATTATTAATACAGATTAATTTTGCAAACTAATGGATGCACTCTTGCATCTTCATACAGGCATTGAGCATTAATCATGTTTGGTCATCTTTCTACATTCTTCCTCTCCATGTGTTCCCTGGCCCAGGCCCTGCAGGTCCCTAATATTCTCTCTCCTACATCCAGGACATATCTTTCTTCAATCTCTTGTTTCCACATTTGTGGTAAGACATTCCATCTTGCTCTTCTGTGTCTGGCTGTGTCATGGGCATAGGCTTAGCATGATGACCCCAAGTTCTACCCATTTTCCCACAAAGATATAATTTCCTTCTTCTTCATGGATAAATAATTCCACCATGTATCTACAATCTGCTCTTCATCTGCCCATCGATGGTTAGTTAGGCAGGCTTCTTCTATAATGTGGCTATTGTGGATAGTGCCAGGGACTGCTCTTGAAAGATCCTCAGGTCCACCATGGCAGCAGCCTGACAGCACAGCACTGGTCTTTCCTGAGTGTGACTCCTGTTCAACATGGCAGCGAGATTCCCTGAGAACAGAAATGCTCAGCACATGTGTTTGGGGACAACCCTGGCTGGATTCACACATGGTTGTGTCTTGGTATCCGTGTGATGGATTCCAGGAAAACTGAAGCTACCAAACCCCTGGGATGCTCACATCCCTTCTATAAAATGGACGTAGGCATAGGCGTCTGCAGGACTTCCTGTGCACTTTACACTGCTTCTAGATGACTCACATCAGATATTGAGATGCCGTGCAGATGGCTGCCAGGCTGTGTTGAGGGGATGATGGGAACAAAGGCTGGAAAGGTTGCACACACGCCTTGCTGATGCAGTTTGTTTCCAAATACTCTCTGTTGAAGTTGCTGGGCCTGGCAGATAGAGAGTGGATTCACCCCTTGCACATCACCACAGCAGAATATCTGACAAGAACAAGTCTGGGAGAGAAGGTTGGCTTTAGCCACCAGAGCCCATGATTGAAGGAGTCCTTTACCAATAATGGACAGGAAGCAGTAGGACAGCAACAGGAAGGAGCCAGGGCGAGGAACAGCCCTCTAGAAGCATTTGCACGCAGTGACTGAGTCTTCCCACCAGGCATCACCTTCAACAACAGTTCCTCCACCTCTCAAAATTTGAATCTATCAATGGAATAAGCCATTGTTGTCTCTCGAAACTCCTCTCAGACACACCAAGGCGATGACAGCTAAGCAACCTCGACAGCAAGAGGAACTGCAGCCTCTAGACTGTGGTGCCCACACTGGCATCCTTCTGAGCTAGGCAACTGGACCTACTGCCCGTGCAGATGCCCCCGTGTCCACTGCCTGCCCTGGCAGCCTCTGTACTTGGTAGGTGTCTGCCAACATTGAGCTCCAAGACAGGCTTGACCTGACCACCCAGCACCTCCCTGACAGAGCTCTCCAGGCTTCTGAGGAAAGCGCCCCCTCCTCCCTTGATGCCCTTCTTTCCTCTGCCTCTCCTCTCTACACCAGGAGGCAGGAAATCCCCACCCAGACTTTGCTCAGACTGTCCCCAAAGTCTAGAGTACTCAGATTCTAGCCTTCCCTGTGATGGTTGGCTGTTTCTGAAGGCCTAGCTCAAGACTCCCCTTCTCTCTTGACCCCACTATGCCCCTGTTCCTATCCCATGATGCTCTGAGGTACATGGCCACCTCAATGCCGCCCAAAATATATTGGGCAGAGGGGAGAGACGCAAAGATGGCAGTCCCTGATGGACAACTAAGACTTACAACATGGGATCTTGTATTATCTCCACAGGTATGTGAGCCATGTGGGGAGGGGGTAGAGAGCCAGGGGAGTGTGAAGACCCTCTTAATATCCTCATCAGCGCCACAGACAGGGACCATCCAGTCTTCAGACATGATACTAGGGCTGTTCAGGGCTCCCAGTATGACAAGTGGCGAGCTCAGGGCATGAAGTCAGACTGCTTATATTGTGAGGCAGCAGGAGCTGATAAAAGAACAATCCCCTCTCCCCACCCACCCCCAGTAAAGCAAGGAAGTAGTTGGTGGGGCCGCACGGATCCAGGATGGACAGAAACAGCAAACAGGCCTGCAGATCTAACTGCGTAATTTTAGCAACTTTTGATTGCTCATGGCTTGTCCCTTCCCTCACCAGAGTTCACCATTCTTCCTGACTGGTCCCTGTTCATTACCCTATTTGTGTGTCCACAGTAAAGCAACCAGGGTTGGTACCCTATAAATCTGGGCTTCTTCACAGAGTGCATTAGAATTCATCACAGGAGGAAAGAACCACTGCCTTCAGGACATGCTGGACTCAACAGAAACATAGAAAACACACACACACACACACACACACACACACACACGCTTCTGCTTCAGTGATCTCCCTGAGCTTACCCCCAGAACCTGTTCCTGCCTCAGCCTCTGAGACTCCATGCTTAGGCTGTGAACGGGAATTCAGTTCCTCTTCAGGTTCCAACCTCTAGGTAGCTTTGTTGCCGTCATATTACCTTTGTGATATGGGCTCAACCCCCCCTCCCCCACCCCTCTCACCCTCATCTCCATCTCCCTCCCCAGGCAACTCCAGAACTCCCACCATCTATCTCGCTGCCTCACCCTCCTTTCCTCTCAGCTCTCCGTGACCACCCCTTCGTTGATTTGAGACTTTCAATCCTCTCTCTGCAGAGCCCTCACCCTCCTTACTCGTCCTGAGTGATACCCACACTTTAAGCAAGCTGCGTGTTCATAGCTGGGGTCCTTCAGTGTAGTTTCCCCTCTCATGCCCAGCCAGAGGAACTGTTCCCTATTCCACAGCGCCACCTAGTGGTGGCATGAACAAGAGGAGCCGTCGTGGAAGGGACGCCCAACAGCAGCCTTCCTTTGCTGCAGCCATGACAAGGTTCTAGGGAAGCTTCCTCCGCACTCCCATCCCACCCCCACCCTCACCCCCGGTAGTAGCAGAGTGGCCTGAAGCCTGTGGCCTCCCCACGACTCTGAACTCAGGGAGATGCTAAGAATGGTCCTCTACTTCAGCCAGGGGCAACAGAAATGCAGAAAATGAAAGTGAATGGACCCTAAACTCTCTCACAGCTTCAGGGATGGTGATCTGTGAGTGATGGGATTCTCAGAGAACTTTCCTACATATTCCAACTTTTCCAGCTTTCCTGGGTACTCCAAACACAGGCGCACAGGGGTCTATGTTTGTTAAAAACCAAGGCCAGCTACTCAAGATGTGAGTCACCTCCCTAATCTCCATCTTCTCCTCCATAAATGAGTGGTTACTATGACTACCTACCTCATAGCACTTAAGCGGCAAGATAGCAGCAAGTTGTGTTTTGTAGACTTCAGGGGGTTGATGCAGTTTAAGGGGACAAAAGATAAAATTTATGGTTGTTTTTCAGGTGACAGACCTATGGTGGTTTGAATGACAATAACTCCCATGGGTTTATATATTAGAATACTTGGTTCCTGGTTGGTGGAACTGTTTGGGAAGGATTAGGAGGTATGGCTTTGTTGGAGGAGGTGTGTCACTGAGAATGGGCGTGGAGGTTTGAAAAGCCCATGCCAGACCTGGTTAGCTTTCTCTACTGCATGGTTAGATCTCAGCTGTAAGTTCTCAGCTACAGCTCTAGCACCATGCCTGTCTGCCACCGTGTTTCCCACCACAGTATATATGGATTCAGCCTCTGAAACTGAAAGCCCAAAATACATTCTTCCTTCTATAAGTCACCTTGTCCATGGTGTCTTATCATAAAATTAGAAAAGAACCCCGTATATGTGACGGTGGTCCCATGGGAATATAGTAGAGGAGGGTGATGGTGGTCCCATGGGAATATAGTAGAGGAGGGAAAAACCTACCACCCTTTGTGGCCATGTCTGTTGTGACACAGCTGGTGCACGGCTGTACTTTGTAGCTGCACTGGTGTAAACAACCCTGCCCAGCTGCCAGGCTTGCAAAGGACAAGCACCTGCAATTGTAGCTCGCACACAGTGCTTGGTAAGTGGCCGTCACAGCTCCATCTCTGCTGTTGGCTTCGAGTGCATTACACCACGCCATGCTCCCAGCAGTCCAGCCATTTGGATTTACTGCACACTCCCTAGAGGCATCAAGAGGTCATGTTCCTTTCCTGACCTAGACAACCTAGGTTTGTGTAAGTGCATGTTTCCACGGTGATGAAATTGCCTAACTGCATGTCTCAGAACACATTCCCATCATAATGTACTGCCATATTGAGTTAGAAAACAGAAAGATCTGGGATTGGGTGTGTAGCTCAGTAAACCCCACTCCTCAGTGCAGGCCTTGGCTGCCATCTCCAGCAGCAAGCGAAACCCATCAGGATTTCAGGCACAGCCACATCAAAGTGCTCAAATCTCTCCTTCCCTACTTGGAAGTCCAGGCAGGCTCTTCCACAGGAGTCCCTCGGGCCTGGTCTAGGTGCCTATGCAACACAGCAGATCCTCAGCTTGTGAGAATATAGCACATGCCCAGGAGGGGGCAGACGCTACCCACCAAGACCATCCAAGAATTTGGTGTGTCTCTCAAGGGAAACACAAGGATTCCTTAAAACACAGATAACCAAACACCAGGACCTGACCTATCACAAGCACGGGTCACACCTCACTTAAGATAGAAATCCTGATTGTTACTATCAGTACCTGCAGAAAAAGCCAGCCGCGGTGGGGAACGAGGAGGTGGGTTCTCCCTGGACACTGTCAGTCTGTGACCTTTATAAGCACAGTGGCTTGGGAAGCCTCCAGTCCTTCATCTGTCTAACCAGGGCATCCAGACTCCCATGCCCCAGAGTTGGGTAGCAGGAACTCATGGGTGCTTAGCTCGTAAAGGTGCACCGTCCTCGTGTGGTGTGAACTTCGGGCTCACTGTTGACAACTCATTTGATTCTGTCATGGTGATGCAATGGGTGGCAGTACACAAGGAAGAGAAAGCAGAGAGGGCCACGTGACACAGCCATAGATTGTGTCTCAATAAGACTGCCAGGAGCTAGTACAAAACCTCTCCTGTTTTTCAGGCTGAAAAAAAAATTAAAAAAAGGAATTAAGTGCTCACAGAGACTGCGTGAAAGAGCCTTGGGAACAAGAATTGTGACGGACAAGCCAGACACTGAGGGCCACAGTGGCTGCATCCGCGACATATCCAGAGTGCCGTGGCCAGGGCCTTGTGGGGATAGAACAGGAAATCAGGGCTTAACGGGTCCAGAGGTTTCTTCAGAGGTGGTGAAAACACTTGGGAGACAGCTGGTGGCCGGACTGTAAATATCACCAGCAGGCTGACACGGCAGGGAACTGTGGGCTCTAAAATGGTTAATTTTGTGTGATGTGGATTTTACCACAGAGTTTTTTAAAGTTTAAAAAAGAAAACTCTGCTCGCCAAATTAAACATCTGTGGGCTGAATTGCACCCAGTTCTCAATCCCAAACAAGCAGTCCCCAGAGCCCCTTTAACACTCACATCCCAAATCTCCCAGGACCAAAACGACATGCCACTCCAACCAGGCAGTGACCAGCCAGCCACTGCTCCCAGCAAACAGAAAAGGGCTTCTGTCTCCCAAACTCAGATGCTTTAGAGCCAGAAAATAAAGTCTGTTGAACTGGAACTTGGCCAAGTTTTTCCTTTTTCTCTTTTTTTTTTTCCATCTGCCCTTTGCCACAATGAAGGGCAAAGAGCTACCCCTGGGTGACAGCAATTGGACTTTGTTGACACAGCCCAAGTTCAATTTTTGTGAGGTTCATAATTAAGCTGTCATCCCTTGCTCCAGCGCAATTAGGGCTGGCAGAGGGGATGAATGGGCCTGTTATCATGGGAAATTATAAATAGAGGTTCTGCACAGCATCAGGGTCAGGCCTCTGCAGGCAGAACCAGCAAGCCGGAGTGTGTCCACCCTCCCTGGCTGACAGGCTGACAGCTCAGAGTCCAGCTGTCATCCAGAGCTCAATTCTGTCTCTGTCATCTGAGCCCAGACTGTAGACACAGCCACACAGCAGTAGACCGGGGCTAGATATGGCCTTTGTGTTCCCTCACTCCTGGGGCTACAGTGTCTGCACTGAGCAGAGGGAGGTGAACCTCCTCCTGACAGGCTGAGGTGTTGGTGACCAGAGAGACAGGCTGCCTGGCAGGTCCCAGCCAGCAGTAGAACTCACAAAGGCACAGCTGAGGGCAGAGGTACTAGACCCTCCTCCCCTGGCTGGCCTTCTGACACGCTCACCCTCTCGGCAGACCTTGTATCTGCCAGGCCAGATCATTTTGGAAGGGAGTCCACGGCCAAGAAACACAAAGACAGTCATGGATCCTCCATGGGTACACATTCTGAAAGGAGTGTGGTTAGCCAATTGGCAGATTTCATCCTGCAGTAGCTGATCTCCCTCCCTCCCTCGCTACCTCCCTCCTTTCCTCTCTCCTTCCCTCTTTCACTCTCTCCCTTTCCCTCTCTCCCTCTCTCCCTCCTTCCTTCCTTTCCTCCTTCCCTCTCTCCCTCTCTCCCTCCCTGCCTCCTTCTCTCCCTCTCTCCTTCCTTCCTTTCCTCCTTCCTCTCTCTCCCTCCCTCCCTCCCTCCCTTCCTACCTCTCCCTCTCTCCTCACATTGCATTTCCTTTTTCAGTACTAGAACCCAGGCCTCACGCGTGCTAGGCCAGCACTCTACTCCTAGCCTTGCAAGACTCTTTCTTTCTTATGTAAACATCATGGAGTGTGCTCACAGACTCCCATGGTGGAGTGTACTGTACACCTAGGCTCCACGCTGTAGCATACAGAGAGAGGCTGGATAGAGAGGTCCAATGGTCTGACCCAGGACTGCACTTGGGCTCCAAACCTGCATAGCATATAACTGTACAGAATGCTGGAGGTGATTGTAAAATAATCATACTTGTGCACAGAACATACCTCAGTATAGTGAAACTAGAGTGTAAACAATTTTCAAAGGCTAGGCATGGTGGCATATGCTTTTCATCCCAACAATTGAGAGGAAGAGACAGGTGGATCTCTATAAATTTGAGGCCAGCCTGGTCTACATGGTAAGCTCCAGCACAGCCAGGGAGCCAGGGCTACAAAATGAGATCCAGTCTCAAAACAAAACAAAATAAAACAAAAATCCAACAACAAAAAACGCCAAACATGGCTGCATGTGCCTTCAGTCCCAGCGTTGGTGGCAAAGAGCAGTGGCTCTTGAGAGTTTGCTGGCCGGCCAGTCTAACAAAAACAAGGAACTCCGGGTCAGCGAGAGACCCTCTCTAAAGACAATAAGACAGAAAGCAATAGAGGAAGACACATTTGTTCTGTGCACACAGGCAGACAGACAGACTGACAGACAGAGACAGACAGAGACAGACAGACTGACAGAAGATGATCAAATGATGCACCATCTAGGGCACTCACTGCGGATGGAGCCCACACGCTGGGAGCTACCACCAGTGGCTCCGTTCATGAGTATCGAGTGCAGGGCAGGCCCGAGACTCCGCCAACACTAATGGATACCAAAAGCACTGCACACATGGACCCCAAAGAGCACAGAAAAAGTATCTCTCGTCAGCACCAAGTGACCTTTAACGCACCACCGCATCTTGTTTCATGAACTTTTTACTTGTTAAAATGTCTTGATTGTTTTATAACACCCTAAAACACAAACTGCGAATCTGTGCGAAGACATCTTTTGTCACAGGCTTTCCCTCACTTTGAAACTTTGCATGTTTTCCTGTTGAACTTTCTTGTTGAAATCTGCACTTGCGGGTGCTGGCTTCGGTCTCCAGACAGGTTAACTGGGTGGCTGGATGGTCAGGATCTCCCTCCCTGATTTATCCCATGCACCCTGGAAAGTCGCCAGGGACAGTGACATGCTTGGAAAAGCCACCTCCTGCAATAACCTAGGAAGCTGCTGAGGCTCTCCCTAGGAGCTGTAAGTATAGAAAGGCTCCTCCATGGCTGTGTTCTTAGCCGGCCTGGGTCTCTACCCATCCTGATTTGCCTGTGAGCACAGCTAGCCGGTGGCCCCACCAAGAAATTGGTGAAAATTCAGCTGAGTTGTTACTCTCCTTCCCGAAGGGGAGCTCACGGTGTGTTCTAACGGGGCAGGAGTCTGATACTCCAACACCTACCTCCTGGACTTCCTTCAGTGAGTACGGAAGGCTCTGTTCTTAACATTAGCTGGGCCTTGTGGCATAGGTCTATAATCACAGGTACACGGGGAGGCTAAGACAGGAGACTCTCAAGTTCAAGGCCAGCCTGGGCAACTTAGTAAGACTGTCTCAAAACATCAAGAGTAACAAGACAAAAAGAGCTGGGGGCATGGTTCAGGGCCAGGAAGTGTGCCTAGTGTGCTTAGGGCCCTGGGTTCAAGCCTCAATATGGCAGTCAATCAATCAAGCAATAAACAAACAAACATTGATCCTTTTTTTTACCCCTCCTCTTTTCCTCCTCCTTTTCTGCCACAAGAAGGATCCCCGAGAGCACCCCCGTGCCTAGGACCTGAGATACTCCGGCGGACTAGTCTCCATGGATTTTTAGGGGAAGGGATGCTGAGTCTTAAGGGCTGACCATTGGGTTTTGCTTTCTGAGTTTGTTTTTGACCTAATACAAGTCAACTGTGCTGGGGTGAGGGGTGATGGCTCCCACCTGGGGGTGATGACTCCCACCTAGGGGGTGATGGCTCCCACCTGGGGGTGATGGCTCCCACCTGGGGGTGATGACTCCCACCTAAGGGGTGATGGCTGCCACCTGGGGGTGATGGCTGCCACCTGGGGGTGATGGCTCCCACCTTGGGGGTGATGGCTCCCACCTGGCACACGTGGGGCAGGGATACTGGTGAGTGGAGCCTCTGTGCAGCCTGCCTGGTGTGATGCTTTGTCCTGGGACCCTAAAAAAGCCATACCCTCCTCATTCCAAGGTGGCTTCCCTGGCACCCTAGGGCCCAGATATCAAATGTCTCTCTCTGTGCAGCCAGCTTCTGCACAGTTGCCTTCCTCTGCACCAAGGCTGACCAGCCCTTTCCTGCAACATGCCATCCCTCTGTCTGCTGGAGATTTGCCCCTGCCTTCTTCCTCAGTCACAGAGCCACAACCCCCTCCACTACCAAGTCCATTCCCCATGCCTCTGCTTCTCCCAAGGGCACCTATGAAGGTAGATTCCCAGCCCCCCCCCATGCAGGTGCTCTATCCCAGGTTAACTGCCACCCTCCAAGTGACGACTTCTTGGGATGCAGAAGGTCTATCTGCACTGAGGGTTTGAGTTCTTAATTTCTTCTGATTTGTAAAATGAAATTGTTTTGATTTTAAAGAGTCGTTTAGAGGGGGCTGGAGACACAACTCTGGTTGAAAGCACTCGCTGTTCTTGCAGAGGAGCCCAGCTTGGTTCCCAGTATCCGTGTGACTCACAACTGCCTGTAGCTCCAGCTCCAGGGGCTCTGACACACTCTTCTGTCCTCCGAGGGCCCCAGGAATGCACATGGTCCCCACAATGCACACAGCAGATGACTCATTCACATAAGATTGAATCAAATGAAGTACCTTCAGAGACTTATTTACAAAGAAAAGCCAATAAGCCTCCAGCAGGCATGGCGGGGTATGAAGCATGCCTCTGTGTCCATCAGTTCACCAGAGTTCGTCTCGTGGAAAGACTGGTTTATTCAACAGATCTGAGAGCTGGGAGAGCCTGGGCTTAGGCTTGGGTTCCCTTCTAAAGAGAGGACATCCTGGCAGTCACTCCCGGATGTTCAGGCCAACCTGAAAGATTCAGGTATAGGAAGGTAACTCCTGCCTGGAGCTAAACCCTCAGGAAGAATATGAGAGAAGTCTGTGATGCCCTGGGCAAGTTATTTACCCTCTTTGACCCTCAGACTCTTCCTCAAACATATGTTCAATGGCCCCGCCTCACAGGCGCACGAAGAACACGATACTTCGTCACCACTGGCAGGCAGAAGGTGTCCGCTTGATTCAGTCAGAATCTCGCATTCCTCCTCTTCAGTCAGCTGCGGTGACCCCTGTATTATGTTCGTCGTGACTCCATAACTATAATTTTGCTACTGGTATGAATCTTAATGTAAATATATGATATACAGATGGTCTTAGGTGATCCTCGGGAAAGGGTGGTTCCACACCAAGGGGGCACCAAGGGGGTGGCGACCCACAGGTTGAGAACAGCCGATCTAGTCGTTTCTGTCTGGTTTCACAGAGGACTCTTGGATAGTATCATTAAATAACTTACAAATCAGGGGCTAAAGTGGCTCTTGATGTTTTCCAGCCTCCAACAAGAATGGGCCCCACCTGCTATGGGGGGTTCCGTGGCTGATGGGCTGGCAATCATCTCTGCTAAGGTATCCCTTCTCCAGGCACCTCTCTTCTGCCTTGCAATCCCATCTCTTGAGAATCAAGCTAATGACATGCCAAGCCCTCAGCCCTCCCTTCAGACCGCATTAGCCTGTGGCCTACACACAACGACTGTGCTCATGTGTGCCTTACAATGTCACACAGCAGTGTATGCTTGCTGGAACCCTCCAGCTGCTGTGTGAACCTGCACCCCTCCTTCCTCACAAAAGCAGATACTTCCATAAGATGACAATCTAATAAATGCTGTTCACAGAATATCCACCACACATGAGGGATTTCATGGACATTATTTTGATTTCTCTTCTGGCATCTTAACTTAGCTTGTGCTGTATGCAGTTTTAAATTTGTGGAAAGTGAAAGTCAAACGTATCCAAGGTGACAGAACTCAGCACTCAGGATGCTGATAATCCGGGAAGAATTGTAAATGACGGAAGAAGGACACAAGGGTAGCTGAATAGATATACAGATGAGAGCATGTATAGTGCATATATACACACACACACACACACACATATATATATATATTGCAGAGGTGAGTTAGTTAGGTGGGTAGATGAAGGGAGGGGTAGGTAAATAGACGATAGCACTCAGCTTAGCTGATCACGAGGAAAAGCCAAGTGCGCCTGCCCTTGCTGGTTCAATTCAAGCATAAGAAATCCTCTGTCTCTTAACACTATGCAGGACACCCAGAAGGCACCTGGGTGAATTATCTGAGTTCCCCAACTTAAGAGTACCAGTCCCGCGTTCTTGCTCCAACTAGTTTTCACAGGTGCCTCGCTGAGACAAGATTTGGCCCCTAGGTGAGCATGAGAGATGAAGAACAAAGATCCCTCTCCTTTTCCGACAGGAGAGCAGGCTGGCGAGCTGCCGCTGGAGGGAATGGGTGGGCTCGTGGAGGGCTGGGACCCTCGAGACGTTCCCTGACTGGCCACGAGAGGGCAGCAGTCCGCAGCCCCGGCTGCCGCAGCTGGAACACAGGGCCGGGACCGAGCAACTGGGTGTCTAGCAGTGCTGCTTAGGACGCGCGCGCGTGCTGAGCGTGGGGCTCAGGCTGAAGTTCATTTCTTCAATGCTGAAGAAAATGGGGAAACCGATGTGGCTCGTTCTTCTCAGGCATCTGTGCTGGGGTTAGGGTTAGGGTTAGGGTTAGGGTTAGGGTTAGGGTTAGGGTTAGGGTTAGGGTTAGGGTTAGGGTTAGGGTTAGAGTTAGGGTTAGGGAGTAAAAATAAAGACACTAATTGCGCCCAGTGCTGTCCAACAGGCGTGTTTTAAAGATGAGTCTCCGGGTCCACGACTGAAGAAATTTGTGGAACGACTCCCAGGAAGCTACTTCTTATTTCTGCTTCCTGTGATACTGTTGTAGCTGTTTTTCTTTTAAATGCATTCTCTTATTTGTTACTGATAATGACGACGATGTTGATGACGGTGATATCCGAGAGTAAAGCATGTGGAGATTTTATTCGCTTGTCTTTCCTTTGCTTACTTCCTGGGTTTTTAAAGCACCTGTTGCTTACAGGAATATAGTTCAGTACTGGGGTTGGAGACAAAACTAAGTCACAGGACAGCAGTCACCTTGTGATTTTGTAATCCAGCCAGGAGCCAGGATACATGGGGAGCTGGCTGCCTTGGTACCTGGTGCCAGTCTGTTGTAGCCTCAGTAGGGTCAGGGAGCAGAGCTCTGGGGACAGTAGCAGAGTCCTGGGGTCACAAAGGATGTGCCAATCATCCTGGGCTCAGGTCCTCATTGTTCTGACAGTCTGGTTGGAGATGAACCTGGCATAGCAAGAGGGCAAAGTTAGAACACACCAAGCTCCATTCAAACCATCTGCATCTGACATTTGGGTGACCTTAGGCGAGTGTCCGGGTATCTCTAGACCTTAGGTTTTTCATTTGTTAGACGGCAGTTGCAAGATCCTTGCTATGAAAGTGACTTACACTGATTCGTGTAAGTCATCCAGAAAAAAGACAGGCATGAAGTGGGTATTTAAATAAGAGTGGCTCTGTACACACCCCAACCCTGATTCCCTGTCTGCAGAAGGAAGTAAACTAGATATCTGAGTAGAATTTTATAAAACAAAACTAAACATCTGCAGCCTAGAGACCGCTACCTAGCTGTCCCAGACCCATCTCTAAACAGACAGAGGTAGCGTCTCCTCAGCGCCACGCCCTCCCCCGTGGCACAGGCCCCGCCTCCCAGCCCTGCAGTTCCTACACACTCCCACACGAAGGAGACATTGAGCTTTGGATGGACAGCTAACGTTGGCTCTCCCAGCCTGGACTGTCAAATCCTAGATAACCTGAGCCAGCCTGCTTCTGACACTCAAAGAGCAACTCTAGAGAAAGGAAAAGCACGCGCCGCCTCCCTCATTGCAAAACAAAGGTGGGAAATTCTCTGAGCCCGAGAATGATGTTGGCTGGGAACAGGCAGGCTCCTGGAAATAAACTAGCAAACTGCCAAAAACTAAGGGAGCCGCGTGGCTGCGGAGAGAAGTTGAAAGGCAACAAGGGGCTGGGAGATAGCTCATTGGGTAGCTTACTCACAGCATACAGGAAGCCCTGGGTTTGGTCTCCAGCACCACATGAACCGGGTCTAGTGGCATTCGGGAGGGGCCATCAGGAAGCTCAGAAGATCCTCTTCAGCAAGTCGTACTGTAAGATGGATGCTATTCTGGGCTACACGAGACCCTGTGCCTAAAATAAAATAGATAAATCACATAGGTAGATAAGTCAAACATGGTTACCTGAATATCAGAAGTTATAATGATAAAGATATGTAGCACACTAAGGAAAATGGCTGGAAGAATGTGGAGAAATGAATATACCTAGAGAATACACTCTCCGAGAGGGAAACTTACTGGGATAAATAGTCTAGCTAGCAATAAAAACTGCATTGCTGGCCGGTTGGTGCTGCTGAATGCCCTTAATCCCTTGGGAGACAGAGGCAGGCAGATCTCTGTGAGTTTGAGACCAGCCTGGGCTACAGAGCTAGTTCCAGGACAGACAAGAATAAACAGAGAGACACTATCTTGAAAAACAAAACAAACAAACAGAGTTGCTAAGGGAAATAGCTGGGGCGTTTCCCCTCTAGATTCTGCTTTAAGTTCACAGTGTCCTTCAGTGCCTGGGGCTGTCTGGAGGGGATGTAGGGTTGCCAGTGCTGCCATTACAGTGACCCACTGTGCTGGCAGGGGTGTCCCTGTGTGTAAAGAAGACACTTCTGTGGGTCAGCATCCATCAAATGGTCTCCAGAGGCTCCCAAGGGGATGGTGAGTGGGTAAAAGACCATAGAAAATTTTGAACTTCAAAGGGAGGGGAAAAAATAGGGGAAAGTGAAGCGAGAGAGAGAAAGAGAGACAGACAGACAGACAGACAGACAGACTTGGGTCATCTGTTCCATGTGTCCCATGGTAATTATTTGTTTTGTGCTAGGCAGTCCAGTTAATAAGGTGCTGAGCATAACCCAGGACACACAGTATCACCCGGATGAATTTGCCTAACACCTAGAAGGTAGCAGGTGACCTCTTCACCTTTCAAACCTGAGCCCCAAGGCTCCCACCAAGGGAGCATTTTTCAGAAGTCACATGGCTTCTTAGTACCAAGGCTGACACTGGCACCCAAGCACAACTTAATCAACCTCCCTCAAACTCCCACCCTCAGCTCAAACTGCTCATGGCCACCCCAGCTGCACCAGGTGGCTTGTTCTTTCATGAAGACATTCATAATTCGAAATGGCTTCCCAAAATGTTCGGCTAAGTCCAGCTCCTGTGACACACGACCTCCCCCAAATCTATTTCCGCTCTTGGCCTCCCTTCCTGCTAACATTCCCCAAGGAGTTCCATCCTTCCTTTTCTGGCGCCTGTGCTACACGCCCCCACACCACTCAGCATATCCCAAAAGTCCAGAGAGGACACAGGCCACTTCCCCGACCTGGACTTCTATCATCTTACAGTGACAGAACATGGGACATGGAGGAAAGATATAAAAGTATATGTTGAAAACCAGTTGTTAGGTAGTGTAGCCTGGAACCCTACAGCACATGAGAGGTAGAGGTAGGAGGACCCCCAAGTTCAAAACCACCTTGAGCTATATTGCATAATCCATCCCAAACAAAAACACAAATAAGCTGAGTCTGGAACCTTTTGTAATGTGATAAACTTCAGGTGGTGACATTTCATGTCTCTCTCCCCTAGACTCATTAGCCTAGGCTTTTCTATATCTGGTCCTGGATTCTGTCCTCAGGGGTCCTGGGCCAAACAGACCTTTCCCCAGTACATTCAGGAACTAAGAATTACCCAGAAAACAAAGCTGAGTCTAAACACTTCCATGTGAGCCCATCTTCAAGCTTTAGCTCAGTATCATGCGCCCCCCCCCCATACCATGGTTATCACAGAATACTATCCACACCACAGACAAAGCCAGACACTGAGCCAATGGCCCAAAGACTTACAATCCGTCTCCCACGGGCCCTAGGGAGCCAGCTCCATGCTAGAAATTACAAAAGTGAGGTTGCTTTTCTCTCTGAACTTAGTCATCTTGGACCGTGTGGGGGGACTCTGGATAACTCAGCTCTTCTCCAAGCCTGAGCTAAGTGCCCCCAACCCAGGCTCCCTATTCCCCAACAGTCTCAGGCATCCTTCTGTGTTAGAGGTCCCAGGTCTGTAAATCAAACCAAGATCTGCATATTCACAAGTGTGGACCAAGGATGTTGGGGAAAGTGGGTCTGTACTAAATACGTACAAGGCTGCGCAACACAGAGCAACAAGTATTTACCCACAATTCCCAAGCAACCCAGAGACGGTGTCGAATGCAGTGGCAAGTGTGTGGGTTGTTTGAAAACCTTCCATTTTATGCCAAGGATATGAGTATCCGCTGGAAATGCTTTAAATCACCATAACCATTCTATAACACCGGGTTCCCTCCATTAAAGGCTGTGAGTCTTTGGGGAGTGTGACCTGATTGGTGAAGTGGATCAATAGACACTAACCCCTGAGGGTTAGACCCACCTCTGCTTCCCACCCAGGCTCTCTGCTTCCTGTCTGCCACTGTGAGAGAAGGAGTTACTGGAAACAGTCCCTGCTGCGGGTTCTCAGTGCCATGGCCTCCCTGCCGTGATAGACCAAGATCTCTCTCCAGCCTTAAGTCCAAGTGAGTCTTTGCCCCTGAAGTTTTTTTTTCTGTCAGGAACATTGTCCCAAAGTAACTAATAAGGAACCAGAGGATCTCAGAACAGTCCCTCCCTCCAGACATGGTAGCAGAGGTATATTTGCGGAGCAAACCCCTTTGGAATGCGCATGCGCACTCCGCACCACGGTCTTTTAGGTCTATAGGCTTCACAGCAAGCCAAGAGATTGCCTTGTTGGCTCCGAAGAAGCCTTGAGTTTCGGACTTCTCAACAGTGTGAGATTGTCACAGACTCCGAGAACGTTTAGAGACAAACTAAATGCATTTACATCATGAGATGAAAATAAGACTCTCAGGACCAAGAATGGAGGACCATACCATCAAATGATATTTAAGTGTGGAGGGGTAGGGTTTCTGTGGTTGATATTGACCATCGATTTCATAGGAGTTACAGTCATCTTAGTAACATACTTCGGGCGGTGTCTATGAGAAAAGCATGGAAGACACACCCTGAAGGTGGGCGGTCCCATCCCTTGGGTGAGCCCCTGGATTGGATGAAAAGAAGATAGCAAGCAGAGGGCCAGCCTTCATCTCCCCATTCCCCAACTGCAGATTCAGTGTGTCCAGCTGCCTCCCACGCCTGCTTCCAGGCCTTCCCACCATGATGGACTCTTAAACTGTGAGCCAAAATAAACCCTCTGTAAAAGTATCTTTTATCCTCCTGATGTAATTGTCATCTTGGAGGCTTACTGCCTCAGTCTGGTAACCTAGACCTAGTCCCGGAAACTTCTATCCCTCCTTACAATCTAATCTAGGTCTAAAATGTTTTTAGCCTCTGTGACTTACTGCTGAATAAGCTTACCCTTTCTAGTTCTTTCTGAGCTCTGGATGGCTGGGTCAATTCAGCTGTTTTGCCTCAAACTCCTCTCCAAGCTGACTGATTCAATCTGGCTTCTCTCAGCATCTCCTGAACTGCTCTGCTTGGCCTCAAACTAACTCTGGCAATCTATTCTAATCTTCTAACGCCTACCCATTCTCTGGCTCGTTCTGTCTTTACTTGTGTCTAACTTGTTCTCTCTTCAACCTGTCTCTGTAAAATTCTCTCTGTAAAACTGCCTCCTTCCTTTCTCTCTGGGCTGCTCTCTCTTAAAGAGTTTGCTTTCCTCTCTCTTCTCATGAGATTGAGCATATCCTACCCTGTCAAATCTTTCTCTGATTTGTCACTTTGTCTGCCACTCAATTAGACATCACTTTTAAACATGGATACTACCTTGTACAAACTAACTTTACCTTGAGTGTTTGGGATTGAAGATGTATACTAAGGACCTGTCTGTATTCCAGCCAGAGGGGTTAAAAGTGTACACTAAGGACTGAGCCACACCACAACTAGACAGTTTTTTTTTTCAGTAAATAATTCAGTCTTGGGGTTCACAGTGTGATCAAATATCCTGCAATACTCTTCCTTCCTGGAGTGTCTTTTGTTGAATATTTTGTTACAACAATGATAAAAATAACTAACTAAGGGAAGAAGTTTTTGCGTGCACAGAGTGGGGATGCTTCTTCGAGCTGTGGAGGGACTAACAGTGGGCGCTCAGAAAGATATGTTCACCCCCCAAAGCAATAGCCAATGATATATATTTGTGGAGAATGTCACACGGAAAATGAAAGAAAATCTAACCATGGATCTAATCAGACACAGAAAAAGTTTATACAGAATAAAAGGACTAAAAGATTGGTGGGTTTTGATGCTCAGTGAAACTGGGGGATTCAGGAGTGTCTTCATTCATTCATTTGTCCCATTAATGTTTCTCTTTATTGTGTAGCGTTTAACTTAGCTTACTTACTACAACTGTATACCTACGATTTCATTTTAGAAATGCAATTGTATTTTAATACTTTATATAAAGAAACATTTTGGTTCAACATATGACTTATTGTTCTTGTAATTTCCTACACAGTGAAGATTAAAAGTGTTTCCCCGCCCCCCTCAAACTAACCTAAATGGATGATTCATATATTTGATGTATACATAAAGTAGAATATTATGAAGTAATTAAAAGGCCAAGCACTGACCATGTGCCACAACACAGAAGGGTTCTGAAAGCGTGCCAAGCAAAAGAAGCCAAACACAAAAGGCACATATCGTATGACGCTATTTATATGAATTCCAAGATAGTCAAATCCAAAAGTAGATAAGTAGATGCCAGCGGCTGGGGTGGACTGAGGAGGGTGCCTAATGGGTACGGGTTTGTCTCTGGGACTGTGAAAATGTGCCGCATTAGGCAGCAGCAGTGACCATACAACTTTGAAAGTCCACTGAGTGTCACCTAATTGTGTGCTTTAGAGAGGGTGGCCCTAATGGTATGAGAATTATCTACTATTTAAAAATAAATAGAGCTTCCAATCTACTTCTTGTGATTTCAATGTGAACTTAAAGGCAGTGGCTGCCAGCCCCTTTAGACATCATGAAAGAGACCAGAACATGCCTCACGGATAAAGAGAGCCAGCAGATAGACACAATGCAGGGCTCATTGGAAAATGCTGAGTTACAGCCACTGACGTATGAGCAGGAAGGGACGGTATTGCTCCCACGAAACCAGGGTCACACACTACAACACAAGCAAAACAGCAATGAACAAGAACTTACTCAGAAAAAAAAAAGTTTTAAAAATATTTGTTTATTTTCATTCTACGTGTATGCTCTGTGTATGTCTGTGCACTGTGTGCGTGCGGTGCCCACAGAGGCCAGAAGGGGGCGTTGGATTCCCCCTGGGACTAGAGGTATAGACAGTTGTGAGCTGCTCCGTGGGTATTGGGAATTGAACCCAGGTCCTCTGCAAGAACAGCCAGCACTCTTAACCACTGACCCATCACCCTGTCCCTCAGGAAACATTTTTGTTTAATTGTCCCTAGAGTAAACAAATCTTTTTTTTTTTTTTGCTTTTGTTTTTTGTTTGTTTGTTTGTTTGTTTTTCGAGACAGGGTTTCTCTGTGTAGCCTTGGCTGTCCTGGAACTCACTCTGTAGACCAGGCTAGCCTTGAACTCTTGAACTCAGAAATCTGCCTGCCTCTGCCTCCCAAGTGCTGGGATGAAAGGCGTGCACCACCACCACCCGGCAACAAATCTTTTAATACAAGAATGCATATAAGAATTCAAAGGATTAAAGAACAAAAAGTCACAGAAATGACAATCGATAAGAAATGTTGTAAAGAAGTTAGACTGTCAGTTTGGGAAACTTAATGGAAAAATCAAGGACTGGGAGTCCCAGAAGTTTTCATCTGAGGATGGAGAAGGCCAAAAGGAAAAGATTGTAGACAACACAAGAAAACACCATGAAATTACACACTGTGTGTTTCCAGACTTTATAATCCCCAAAGTTTAAATGAAAGAAACACAACTCTGAATTTCAGAAGAACAAGAATAAGGAAAGGAAAAGGCTGTCATAGCGGTCTAAAAAAAAACACACACACATACACACACAAACAGAAAGACCAAGAAATAGAACGGTGGCACACATCTTTAATTCTAGCACTCCAGGGGCAGAGCCAGTCAGATCTCTGTGAGTTTGAGGACAACCTGCTCTTTATAGTAAGTTCCAGGATGGCCATTGCTACACACTGAGGCCCTCACTCGAAAATAAAATAGTACTGGAGAAAATGGATCCGCAGTTAGGAGCCCTGGCTGCTCTTCCAGAGGACCTGGGTTCAGTTCCCAGAACCCACATGGCAGCAGCTCACAAATGTTTATAACTCTGGCTCTGGAAATTAAGTGCCCTCTTCTGGCCTCCACGGACAACACACACACAGACACACACACACACACATATACACACACACATATACACACACACACACATATGCATTCACCGTGCACAGATACACATTAAGGTAAAATACCCATACACTTAAAATAAAAATCAATAAAAATCTAAAAATAAAACAAACACCCTTTAATAACAAAAAGAATCTTTTTCAGGTAAAGAATACTCCATGAGTTAGTGTTCTCCTTATATATACACATATGTGTGTGTATGTATGTGTGTGTGTATATATGTATATGTATATGTATATGTGTGTGTGTGTGTGTGTGTATCTACACAGATGTTGTCAGTTGCATAAAAGGCAGTCTTCAGCATTCTGTCTCTAACATGTCACCACAGTGCTTCTACTTCTGAGAATCTATATTTAGAGAACATATTTTTCTGTATGGACTAAGATATTAAAAGCAGTGTTATTTTTAGCAATAAAGAAGAACTCTTAATGCATCAAGACAATCTTGATTAATTTTCTAAAAAGAGTTTGAAAGGGAGTGGTTTGTTATTCTCCTTACTCTGACCAAACTCCAGTCTCCTGGAGGAAGAGTTTATCCCTGTCCACAGCCTGAAGTGCAGTCTGTCATCGTGGCAGGGATGGGAGGCGGCTCAGCCTACTCCTTCCCACTTCCCCCTCCATATAGATAGGGCCAGGAAGTCACATACCTGACTTAAGATGACTTTTGTCAAAGTCATGGTCTTTGTCTTTATGGACAGGGGTGTTGTGGTTTAGACATAGCTTCTCTCCAAAAGCATGTCAGAGTTAAATCCCCCAGCCCCTGCCCCGTGAGATACCAAGGCAGAAGTGTAATTGCACTGCGGTGTTCAGAGGTCGACTTTGGGAGGGACTAGGGTGGGAAAGCTCATGGTGGGAAGGAAGCAGAACCGAGTAACCAGAGGAGCCAGGTGAGACCGTGGGTGGCACCACCCTGCCTTCACTGTGATGAGCCATGAGCTGTCCTCTGCTACCTCAGAGTCCACCATCACCACCTGCACCTCCTCAAGTTTGGGCCTCCAGAAACCAAGCCCAAGAAAACCTCTTTTCTTTAAACACTTACCCAGACTATCACAGTTGTGGTAGAGCAATAGAAACCAGACTAAGAGAAGGGATTTGTGTTCTCTCTCTCTCCTCTCTCTCTCTCTCTCTCTCTCTCTCTCTCTCTCTCTCTCTCTCTC
>NW_021620929.1:1345357-1370582 GCF_004785775.1 Grammomys surdaster
CTCTCTCTCTCTCTCTCTCTCTCTCTCTCTCTCTCTCTCTCTCTCTCTCCCTCCCTCTTTCTCTCTCTCTCTCTTTCCCCTTCAAAAAACTGAATTTTCCCAAATGTATAATGTTGCACTCCCTTCTGTCAATCAAAGAGTTTCTTTGGGACTCAGGATATGCACAGTGGTCGGAAACCCTTCCTAGTATGCTCAAGGCATTGGGGTCCATCCAGTACCATTACCACAACAACAAAATCAAAGCTTCTCTCCCCCCACCTCCCACTAACCCACAGCCATCAGTAACTCCCACCCCTCCTGAATCTGATTCTCTACATTTTTCTGAATTGGCTTTTTTTGTGTATTGAGGCCTAAGCCAGAGCCTTCTACATATTGGGCACATACACAGTCACTGAGCCACACCCCCATACACAGTCACTGAACCACACCCACATACACAGTCACTGAACCACACCCACATACACAGTCACAGCTACATCCCCATACACAGTCACTGAGCCACACCTTCGGCTTGGCTTTCATTCACTCAGACCAGAATCTGCCAGTCTTTTGAATTTTTTATTTGTTTGTTTTTGTTTCTGTTTTATGAGACAGGGTTTCCCTATGCAGCCCTAGCTGTCCTACTTTGTAGACCAAGCTGGCCTCAAACTCACAGAGATCCTCCTGCCTCTGCCTCCCTCCAAGTGCAGGGCTTAACAGGCTCTTTTAAATTGCTAAACATTTACTTTAAAGTCCATTATAATAAACTAAAACCTCAAATTCATGATTTCTTAGATTATCTTCAATGGGACAAGACAGATAAATAACTGGGGTTAAAAATCACATTTCAATAAGTGGGTTTATTTAACATTTATCTTTATTACTTTTATATGTCTCTAAACACAAAAAGCTGACTTCCCAATAAAAAAATTGTTAATTCTAAAAGCATCTCAAAATCTGAAACTTAAATTTTAACAGTTTTAGATTTTTCAGGGCATTTTCTATCTCAAGGATGTCCAGCCAGTAAAGTCCATGTGAGTATTCCAAAATCCACCATCACCACACCAAAAACAGTTTGCAGTGCTTCTGACCCAAGCACTTTGCATAAGGGCTCTGCTCCTGCCTTTAGCTTGCCTGGCTTGCTGAGGTGGGGCTGACATCAGACACACTGAAACAACACCCCACTCTTAGGCCACTCTCTAGCTTAGCCCTCCTTGGGTCATGCCATCCAGCCCTCACACAGCAAGACCTCCCTTCCAGAAAGCTTTTCCATGTGCACGCCAAGCTGACAAGCAGGGTAGAAGGGAGAGGTCTCCACCTAACAAAAGTTAGCCAAGCGAGGCTCTTGGAAGCTTTACATTCAGGACTCCCAGGTACTTGGCCTCTCCGGGGCTTCACAGGAAGACATACAAAGAGTATGTCAGGGTAGAGCAGGGGTGGGGACCGGCAGGAGGGCTCCCTAGACTTGAAGACTTCAGAGGATTAGGAAAGTGACAGGCATCTTCTGCAGGCTGGCTGCCAACCCTCCAGCCTTACCTCCCCCAAGTCTGCTGCAGCCTTTGTCTGTCACTATCAAGCTGTGACTGAGCCCATGGCTCAGGTCACCACTCCGGACATTTGGGAAGGGGGATATGGGTTTGGCAGGTCTGTTCCCCCCACCAACTGCCACCTTGCCGGGCATTAGCAGAGCAGCAGGTGCGTGCAGGAGGAAGGGCAGTTTGCCCACGCGGGCATCTGGCAGCATCACACAGCAGCTACCATGATATAAATACAGGGAGTGAAAATAGCTAATCCCAGTCAACAGCGGTGTAGTCACCCAGCGCTTGCCCGGCATGGAATCCCAGAGAATTTGGAGGAAGCAGCTGCAGGGCTGCCCTCATCCACAGCCCACTGCCCCTGGTGGCCTGGGCTGAGAATCTAAGCCAGAATAAAACAGGAGGAAAAAGAGCAACTGGAAGAAAGGGACCTGATGAAAAACACTTCTAATCACCACTCTGCTGGGAGAAAGATGATTTTTCTAGAAGCCCCATGAAAAATCTGAGCTTCCATCAAGAACTGGGTCTTCCTGCTCTTAGCGATGACAAGTGAGGATATAGCACAAATTGGTCCAAGTTTGGAGGCTGGTTGGCTTGTTTTTTAACTGTGTGTATAGAGAGACCAGAGGAAGTGTCTCCTGAGATAGGGTCTCTCCCTGAACCAGGGGATCATGGTTTTTGTCTAGGCTGGCTGACCAGAAAGTCACAACGATCCTCCTGTCTCTGGACCCCAGTGCTGGGGTCACAGGCATATATGACTTATAAGGTGGATATTGGAGATCCAATCACATCTCCTCAAGCTTGGGCAGCAAGAAGTCTTGCCCATGGCGTTTGCCTGTGCCTCTTGCTTCTGGATATTAGTAGCAGTCACTCGGCACATTATTGACTTCCAGCTTTGGGACAACCAGGTTTCACTGTGGCACTGAGACAGGGATGGTCTATCTGTGGCTGCCAATACCAAGCGTATGGACTCAGTTGTAATGTCCTGCCCACTCAAAGTGATAACCCATAGAATTCCAAAGATGGCTTGTAGCCCTCTGGAAGAAGCCAAAGGACTTGGCTATGCTCGGTATCTTGTTCAGACCAGCATCTAATGAGGAATCACAGGCTGGACCAAGTGGCTCCCATGCTTCTGCTCTGCTTATGCACGCTTCAGTTCTTTAGCTTTCAGGTAATGGACAAGCCATCCCCCAGCTGAGGTGCATGTCTCTCCTCACACACTCTGAGTGTCATCCTGACCGCCCAGCTGTGCTCTCAAAAGCGCTCAAGCATTCAAGTCCCTCCTGAGGCACGCGCTTTCAGACAAGGAAGACAGACATCATGGCTGGCCATGGAGCAGCTTGGCCAGAGCTGCAGCATGAAGGTATCATGAGGCACACCCACAAGGTGTGCAGAAGCAGGATGCGAGCTGGGTCACAGAATTATTCCTCCTGGGAACACCCAAGATCCTTGATCTCTTATGGAATCACCTTTAGAATCCTCTGGGTGTCTGGGGAAAGTGAGAGGAACAGCCCAGTATAAACCAGAGGAAACATGATCGGGAAGCATTTGTCACCCTCATGACGTCTAGGAGTATCGTGGAACAAGACTTCTGATGTGTTTCTGACAAGCCACTTTCTGATTCTGAGGAGAGAATAATTATACTCAACACTGGGTTTGCGGTTCCCATGACATCTCATATAATTTTATCAAACACAAGTTTCCTAACTATGCACAGAGGAAGCCACCATGCCCCCTCCCTCTAATGGGACTGTAAGTGTTCAGTGCAAAGCAAATGAGCTGCACAAAGCTCAGGGCCCCCAGCGCAAGCTGCAAATGGGCAAACAGCTGGCCAGTCTCAGAGTCCCATCAGCCCACTGAAGATAGAGAGTGTGTCCAAAGAGAGTCCATGACATTGTGTGTCACCGTAGATCACCAGAGCAAGCTCAACCCTCAAGGTCAAAATTGAAAGAAACATTTAGTGATATGGAACAAATGTTTATGACATTATATCCAAATTATTACCTTCTACTTTAAAACTCAAGACAAAACTGCTTATACAACCTCAGTGATGTTAAACAGACTTAAAGAAACATTACTGAGAACGATGGGCACCGCACTCTGATAAATACTGCCTGTGCTTTCTACTAGTTGCTAAAATTATAGTCACTGGCATGAAGTCACCGTTACATGAGTTCCTCAGAGGAGCCTTGCCAGTCACTTCTGCCTCAAATACATCTTCTCAGCTATAAGTGTAGGTCAAGGCTGGAGTAAAATTTCCAGTAAAAGGTCAGGGCACTCCCAAGACTGATAACCCAAGTTCAGTTCCTGGAACCAACATAAAAATCCAGTAGTGTTGGTGAGGAGCTGCAATCCCAGGATTCTGAGAGCCAGACGGAAGGTGGTGTCAGGGAATCACACAGAAGCTCATGGCCCAGCTAGCCTGAAGGGCACAGAGTGGTAGAGACAGGAGAGACCTGATCCAACAAGGAGAGAGTAAGAACAAGGCTCCAACAGTTGTCCTCTGACCACTATACACAGCGCTGGCAACACATCCACCCATACCGTCACATAAACATAAAGCATACATACATACATACATACATACATACATACATATGGTTTTTTGTAGTTTTTCAGTTTTTTGTTTGTTTTGTTGTTGGGTTTTTTATATTTTTATCTAATATGTATGTATATATATACATATATATATATATGTATGTATATGTATGTATGTGTGTATATATATGTATGATGAGTACACTGTAGCTGTCTTCAGACACACCAGAAGAGGGCATCGGATCCCATTACAGATGGTTGTGAGCCACCATGTGGTTGTTGGGAATTGAACTCAGGACCTCTGGAAGAGCAGACAGTGCTCTTAACCACGGAGCCATCTCTCCAGCCCTGTTGTTTTTTTCAAGACAGGGTTTCTCTGTGTGACCCTAGTTGTCTTGGAACTTGCTTTGGAAACCACAGTGGTGGTCTCAAACTCAGAAATTCACCCGCCCCTGCCTTCTGAGTGAAATATTTTTTAAAAATATCAAATCAAAAACAAACAAACAAAAAAAAAAAAACCTGACTCCATTCAATTGACATATTAAAAAGAAAAATCTTAGATGAAAATAAACAACCCAGGGTTAAGAAAAGCTACACTAGGGTTTCAGTTTTTTCAATAAAAAGTTCAGGGCTAGGGAGATGACTCAGAGTTAAAACACACTTGTGGCTCCTCCAAAGGACCCAAGTTCAATTCCCAGCACTCACATAGAGGCCTGGGACTATCTGAAACTCCAGTCTCAGGGGGATCTAACGCCCTCTTCTGGCCCTGTGGGTGCACACAGACACATCTAAGCAAAACAGCATACACATTATGTATGTATATATGTGTGTGTGTGTGTGTGTGTGTATATATATATATATATATTGGAATACCTTTCAAGGTGAGTGTAGTGATAAGGCATCTAAACCCAACACTAAGAAGATGAGAAAAGAGGATTGCAGTTTCTGGGCAGCCTGAACTACATAGTGAGTACTTATTTTTAAGAAATCAAGAGTAGGGGCTGGAGAGATGGCTCAGTGGTTAAGAGCACTGACTGCTCTTCCAGAGGTCCTGAGTTCAAATCCCAGCAACCACATGGTGGCTCACAACCATCCATAATGAGATTGGATGCCCTCTTCTGGTGTGTCCGAAGACACCGACAGTGTACTCATAATAAAATAAATAAATAAATCTTAAAAAAAAAAAAAAAAAAAAAAAAGAAATCAAGAGTAAGAAAATAAAGCCTATTTTATATAAATATTTTACATATAAATTACATATAAAATATAATTATATTACATCAAGTATATATTTATATGTTACATATTTATAAATATATATTATGTATTTATAAATATTTTATGCTATGCATTATAGCTCTATATGTTTATATATTTATACATATATTAATACATTATATAAATATATTTATAAATAGAAATATGATATGTTTATATAAAACATAAAATATGAATAGAAAATAGAAAAATAAATATAAAAACTTACATTAGGGCTGGAGAGATAGTTCAGCAGTTAGGAGCACTGACTGCTCTTTCAGAAGTCCTGAGTTTAATTCCCAGCAACCACATGGTAGCTCATAACCATTTGTAATGAAATCAGATGCCTTCTTCTGGTGTGTCTAAGACAGCTACAGTGTACTCATATAAATTAAATAAATAAACCTTTTTTTAAAAGCTACATTGTGTGTATATCTATGTATGTACGTATGTACGTACGTACGTATGTATGTATGTATGCATGTGTATGTATGTATGTATGTATGTATGTACGTATGTATATTCTGAATTGGAAGAAGAAACAAAGTTCTATTCTTGAGATTGTTCGAGAGCCAAGTGTGATAGTGCACACTTTTAATCCCAGCACTCAAGAGGCAGAGGCAAGCCCATTTCTGTGAGTTTGAGGCCAGCCTGATCCACATAATTCTAGGACATCCAAGGTTATGTAGAGAGATCCTGCCTCAAAAAACAAAAAGCAACCAAACAAAAAGATTCCTAGAGCCATGTCTCGGAGGTTGAGCATACCAGAGGATCCAAGCTTGGTTCTCACCTCAGACCCCTGTAACTCCAGCTCCAGGAGATCCTATACTGTTCTCCAAGGGAGCCTACACTCAAGTGCACAAACCCACACATGTGTACACAGGCATACTCATACACACACGATTTTAAAAAGGGAATTTTTTAAAGATTGCTATTTCAAAGGGTCCTGGGCAGGAAATCTCAGAGGGGGCAGTAGAAGTCAGCAGTCTCAGATGAAGTGCCTGTCTCCCCTGGTTAACCAGAGGGGACTCCAGCTACCTCCCTCCAACTCCCTGCTCACTCCGGGTCCTCAGCAGAGCCCCCAAGGGCCTAGGGTGAAAGGCACAATTCTTTGATGACTAAGTTTTTCCCAAACTATTTAACAGAAAATGATCAGATAAGAAGAGAAGGATAATATCCAATGGATATGCTGGATGGAAATGCACCAACATTAGTCTAGAAATGTCAGGAATTCCCCATCCATGCGGCCCTCTTCACTGAGAGATGTAGACCATAGCAAGTCTGAGGAGAAAAGCAGCCAGATACTAAATACGAGACTCAAGGTCTCCAGCAAAAAGTCAAGTGAACCCTGAGGTTCTTGCTCTAAACCCCACTGCCCCTGCCTCAGAAGGACTGAGGTTCCCACAGAGCCCATGAGAAGGGCACCAGAGCAGGAGCCAGAGAGCCAGGTGACTGGCAGTCAGCACCAGATGGACTGGCATTGCAGAAACACCCAAGTAAAAAATAAAAACACAAACAAACAAACGAACCAAAACCAGGCTAGAGGAGTAAAAGAAAAGTAAAGCTTCTGGGGCGGTGATGGCGCAGGCGGTGATGGCGCAGGCAACTGTGGGTTCCACTGCAGATGGGGTGGACAGAACCGAGCCTCCCACCTCACGCGCACGACAGGCAGCTTTTCTGTAATCTAATCACCTCTGGAAGTCCCAGGCAGCAATCACTCCCTCACCCTGTCACAATGCCATCACATTGCAACACTGGCTCGCCTCACACACGCAGCCCAGGCAGGGCGCTGGGACCTGTCTTGGCCACACATCCACAGATCAGTGGGGTCAGCCATGGTTCTGCGCAGTTCACAGAGGCCAAAATAAGCCTCTGTGAAGGGGCCCCGGCTACAGAGAGGCCAGGGTCGGGAGGTTTGCTTGGAGGCTAACCCAGGCGTCTTCCTGATGCTCCCTGAGAATCTGCAGAGAAAGTTACAGACCCAGAAGCTAAAGGAAAAGAAGTAACTAGAACCTTCCTGGAAAAGAGCAGGTGGACAAAGAAGTAAGAAGAGTTCAGAGGCAACTAACAGGCTGGAGAGATGGCGAGAACGCAAAATTTTAAAGAGAAAAATAGATAGATAGATAGATAGATAGATAGATAGATAGATAGATAGATAGATAGATAGATAGATAGGAGAGAAGAGGAGAGAGAGAGAGAGAGAGAGAGAGAGAGAGAGAGAGAGAGAGAGAGCGCGAGCGCTGACTGCTGGACCGGGATGAAGCCCTGTATTGTTTACTTGTGCTCAGAGTACAGGACCCCCTGGGTTCCATAGCAGCATCACTAAGTACATAAATAAATAAAATAGTAACACTAAAACATTAAGTTTGGGATATAGATCAAGGGTCTAGTTTTGATCTCCAGAATTTGGGGTGAGGTAGACCTGCCCAACACAATGAGCTCTGGACTCCTCAACAAGCTATTGCACAGACAACCGAACAAGAAACCTCCAGGCCAGGAGTGGTGGCACGAGCCTTCAATCCCAGCATTCCATAGGCAGAAGCAGGGACATCTATGTGAGCTCTCAAGGCCATCCTGATCTATACAGTGAGTTCTGCATCAACCAAGGCTACACGGTGAGAACTTATCTCAACAAATAAACAAGGAGGAGAGGGGGCGGGGAGAGAGCGCATGCTCAGCGTTTTTGATGCAGCTATTCTGGGCACTGCTCCCCTGGGCTGTGAACCCACATCAACCATCTCTTTCCCAAAGAGTTTGGATGACTCTGAAAGTCCCGGGATGAGAATCAAGAGGAAACCCGGCTGCAGCACGTTGTGGTTACATTAGTTCCACACAGTCTGTCCCACCTGTCTCTGTTATAATCTAAGAGGCAAGGAAGCCAGAAATTTTATTCTCATTTGACAAATAAGGAAATAAAACCCAAGGTCCTGCATGTACTCAACAATAGGCTTGGAAACCACATGTGCAAGCTAGGTACCTCAGACCAACCTCACCCACCAGAGCAGAGGCCACTGACCCACCAGAGCGGAGGCCACTGACCCACCAGAGCGGAGGCCACTGACCCACCAGAGCGGAGGCCACTGACCCACCAGAGAGGGGGCCGAGGATCCACCAGAGGGGAGGCCATGGAGGGGGTTGGTGAGGTTTGGTTTGGTTTGGTTTGGTTTTTGCTTTTACATATTATGTGAGCCGCAAATTAATTCTATGCATTTGTAAATACAATGCTCAAACCACAATGGAAAAGAAAATGTCTCAAAGGATACAAGTGAGCATTTAAGGAAAGAGGCAGGCAGACAACAAGCAATAGAAACGGGCTGAAGAGAGGTCTCCTACAGAGACATCATTGCAGACATCATTGTGATTGTGCCACAGATTTGAGAAGCCAAGCACATCCCAAGCAGGAGAAAAAGAAAAAAAAAAAGACTCTGTGCTTTTAACAGCTTACTGAGAACAGATCTGACTGGAGAGGCCTTCAAATCAGTTTGCAGGTTATAAAATATCTTTAGAGCCAAGCATGGTGATGTAGGCCTTTAATCCCACCGCTTGGGAGTCAGAGGCAGGAGGATCTCTGTGAGTTCCAGAACAGTCTGGTCTATATAGTGAGTTCCATAACAGCAAGGGCTACATAGAGAGGCCCTGTCACAAAGATAGATAGATAGATAGATAGATAGATAGATAGATAGATAGATAGATAGATAGATAGACAGATAGATAGATAGACAGATAGACAGATAATAGATGAGGATTAAACCAGGTTGTCCATCAGCAGCAATGAAAGCAGAGACAGGAGGAATCTGTGGCCATCTGTCTACCTGGCTTTCTACTGTTCTGTTTCCTCCCACAGAAATGGACCGATCCTCAGTGTGACATCACTGTGAAGCTGCCCGTGCCTCGCTATCTCCCCACATTTCCCTCTTCCTAGAGTCCCTTCTTTTTCCTCTAGCATGAGAAGACCTACTTCTGTCTGAAGGCTCACCACAACCATCACCTACCTCCATGGTTGAGGGTAAGTCTCTGTTTAAAACACAGGCAGGGGCCAAAGGCGGTGCTCAGTGGGTAACAGAAACCACACAAAGGAGGAGGGAGAGAACTGACTCCATACAACAGTCCTCCGACTTCCACAGATATGCCATAGTACGTGTGCCACACACACAGCAGCAGCAATGATAACTTAATAATTTTAAAGAATTAAAAAAAAATGTCTCAGTGGGCAAGAGCACTGGCTGCTTTGCCGAACGACCCAGGTTCAATGTCCAGCACCCGCGTGGCAGCTCACAACTGAGTCTCACAGCTCAGCTTCCAGAGGATGTGGTACCCTCACACAGACAGACATACAAGCATGACACCAACGCACATAAAAATAAATTTTTAAAAATCTTTAAAAATTAAAAATAAATAAAAATTAAAACATGTAAAACTTAGAACACATATAAGGACCTGGTATTTATTGCTGCTGAATAAAACTGAATCCCCGGTCCCTCATTTTTCTTTTTCCTTGCTGAGGCTCTGACTTAATAACCCCTCAAATAACCATCACTGATGTGTCCACCTAGTTGCTCCTCAATGTCTTGAAGGTTCAACCGACTGCTGCATTACACGTATTCAATTTTCTGTCAAAAGGTTCTGTTTCGCTTCATCCCACTCTCTTAACTGGATCCCCCTATGTAGGCTCTCATAGGTCCTAGCCTGGAATGCAACACCAAAGAGCCAACAGCCACCCATGGGGGACATACACTAGGCTGGAAGCGTGGACTCCATGCTGACAACTCCTGACCTCTGGGCTGACAGCAGCTCTTCATTCAACTGTATGATCCTGTGACACCAGCTACCATTTAGGACCACCCGCTGTGACCAGGCATCACACTGAGCATAGCAACAACCGACATTAGACGTGGGATCTGCACCCAAGACACTCCAGCCTTGCTGAGGAACGTACCCTTTCAACAAGCGCAAAAAATAGAGCCTGGCGGAGTTAGGAGGGGAAAAAAATAACTTGAGCCAAGATAGGACCATTCCTGAGCTGCCTCATCCCCCCTCCACACCCTCCCTGCTTACGTTCCTCGCTTCTCACCCCACCCCGAGTCTCTTGCTGCCTAATTTCACCCATCCCTCTAGCTTTAAACATCTGTACACTGGTTTTCAACTTCCTATCTTCATCCCAGGCCCATCCACTAAGGTCCAGACTCAGGAGACAACTGCCCAGTGGTGGCTGTCTCATTTGAGTCTGACTTGGTGCAAAGCACTTGCCTCGCATATACAAGGTCCTGGATTTGGTCCTCAACACAAACAAAAGAAAAGAGAAACTTAGACGCATATAAAAACAACCTAACCATTTAACACACACACACACACACACACACACACACACACGTAAGACAGCCATTGCTTTCTTGCTTTGCGCCCAGCCCACTTCACGCCCACAGGTTTTCTTCAAGTCCTCCCACTCCAGGAAGTCGGCCTAGATGTCTGAGCCATCTACTTAGATGCTGGGGTCTTTCCCTCACTCCTCTCTTTCCTTTACCCTCTGGAAACACTCCATTAGCGTGGTAGTAGGCTCAAGAATTATCTTCTCAGTGTCTATCTGTTTATTTTCTGCCGCAGGAATGCCCCCCTTAAATGCAAGAACCTTGTTTTCCTTTCCGTCTCTTTGTTTGTTTTATTTTTCCTGCTGAACCCTTGGACTGTGAAACTGGACTTGTCAATGGCTGGTCCCTAGATAAATATTTGTTAAGTGGCTGAGAATGTCAAGGGAAGGTGGCACAATGGAGGTGACAGTTGAGCTGGGGCCCAAAATAGAAAGGGGAGTTCCCTTCCTCTGCAGAGAACACGGGAGGAAACCAGGAAACCGTACAAAGGCAAAGCGGGTCTCTAAAAAGCTGAGCATCTGGGATGCTGGAACCTCAAGTTCAGTAATGTTTACACTGAGTCCTAACTCAGAC
Organism: Grammomys surdaster; assembly: GCF_004785775.1. Classification (NCBI taxonomy): domain Eukaryota; kingdom Metazoa; phylum Chordata; class Mammalia; order Rodentia; family Muridae; genus Grammomys; species Grammomys surdaster. The sequence continues at coordinate 1,356,606 of NW_021620929.1, forward strand.
TCTGTCTAATCCATCTCAAAGATGTATTTTAAAAGATGTGTCTTAGGCTATTTTCTAGTTCTAGGTTTCTGTTTCTAGTTTCTGTTTTCATCTCTCAGTTCTAATGGTGGATGCCCAAAATCTAGAAGCCACATCTGGTGGGATCCTTTTTTCTGGCAGGGCCTCTGCAGAGGTAGCATGGTCCCACACAGTAAGAGGTGACTAGGTAAGAAATAGAGCCAACTTGGCTTGCATGACAGACCTGCTCTCAAGATAACCCATTAGCCCACTAATCCACTAATCTGTAAGCGGATTAATCCACTCATGGAGGCAAAACTCTTAGGACCTAATTACTTCTTCAAGGTCCCACCTCTTAGTACCTCAGAGTATTAAGCGGAGATTAAATTTCAAATTTTAACATGAAATTTGGTGGGGATATACAGACTCATCCCTGACCTGAACACAATGGAGCTGATACTAGGACCTTCTTCAGAGAGTCCTTGACAGTGATATGAATATGTAATGAGTGGTATGTTGTGTTATTAATCTTGATACACCGTATTCGTAGTTTATACGGTCAGAAGAGGAGCTGTATGATTATAACAGGTCAGATTAGAGGTAAATCACTTAAAGCTAGGAATTGTCAAACCGTCTAGCAGTAATGACCAGCTGACCATGTTTTTTGTCGTTTATTCTGTGAGCAAAATGTTGGACAAAAGGAAGTTCTCACTTGCAAAGCCAGTTTCTGCTTTTCCACAAGCAAAGCAGCAGTCAATGTGGAGTAGACATGAGAGTTATATGTCAGCTGGCTATGGCTGCATCATGATTGTCTCCAAGGGGGGGGGAGAGAAAGAGAGAGAGAGAGAGAGAGAGAGAGAGAGAGAGAGAGAGAGAGAGAGAGAATGAGTTAGGTTGATGTTACAAAACTTCTGTGGGGTCAGAAACCCTACTAAGCTACACCATTTGGCTTAGGATCAGGGTATCAACATGTGTCAGTCATGTAAAGTCAGTCATATGAAGGCCTTCTGAACCAAAACTGGAAGCTTCACTTCCAATATGGTCCACATGGTTGAAAAAGTCAGGCTAGTTTATAACAGGGAGCCCTTCCCACAGGATTGCTTGGGTGTCCTCAAAGGTTACAGTTTCTCCCAATGGGCTACCCAAAGAGGGCAAAGAGGAAGACACAATGTCTTCATTACCTGGGCTCTGATGTCATTTTTCTATAGATGTTCTACAATGCCCATTGGTTGCCAGGTCAGTCCTATGTATTATGGGATGGCAATGAGAGCACAGTTTCTCTCCAGTGGTTCTGATTCTTCCAGAAAACTGGGAACTGAAGCCAGTAGGGCACCATCTTGGACCTGGCTACCACTATTGATCAAAAGTGAATCAAAATAACCACAAAGTCAAATGACTATGCTGAAGAAAAGTCCAAAACCATAGAAGGTGACTGAGAAAGGAATAAGGCATACACACCGATGACAGGATGACTGACAGCTGTCACTCATCAAAGGCCTCCTTTGCTGTACATGTCCAGGTTCGCTTATATCAACTTTATATATGCTAGAGTCATTTGGGAAGAAAGACTTTCAATTAAGAAAATGCAAGACATACAGGCAAAGTCTATAGTGCATTTTCTTAGTTAATGATTTATCTGGGAGGACCCAGCCCATTGTGGGTAGGGCCACCCCTGGGCAGGTGGTCCTGGGTTCCATTAAAAAGTAAGCTGAGCAGCCGGGCAGTGGTGGCGCACACCTTTAATCCCAGCACTTGGGAGGCAGAGCCAGGTGGATTTCTGAGTTTGAGGCCAGCCTGGTCTACATAGTGAGTTCCAGGACAGCCAGGGCTATACAGAGAAACCCTGTCTCAAAAAACCAAAAAAAAAAAAAAAAAAAAAAAAAAAAGCAGGGAGCAATTGAATAAGCAACGCCCCTCCACCCCCATGGCCTCTGCATCAGCTCCTGCCTCCAGGGTCCTGCCCTGTTTGAGGTCCTGCCCTGACTTTCCTCAAAGGACTATGATGTGGAACTGTAAATTGTAATAAATCTTTTCTTCTCCAAGTTGCTTTAGGTCATGATATTTTATCACAGCAATAGAAAAGAAACCTTAACTAAAACACTAGGCAAGGAGTTGAAGAGATGGCTCAGAGGTTAAGAGCACTGCTTGTTCTTACAGAGGTCCCTGATTCAATTCCCAGCACCCACATGGCAGTTCACAACTGTCTATAATTCCAGTTCCAGAAGATCTGATGGCCTCACACAAATATGCAAGCAAAACACCAGTGCACATAAAAAGTAATTTTTAAAAAATCATAAAAGAAATTTTTTTTAAGTAGACAAAAGGCAACGCTTTCTGTGTGACATTTCTGGGATGGACCCTCTGCATTCTAGAGCAAATTAAGTCCTACTGAGTGACAGTCACTCTCCTTCAGATGAGAGTGGCTGCTCAGGGTGGCATGGGGGTACTGGAAGCCACACCCACTCCAGCATTCTGTCTGTGGCTCCTTTTTTACATTTGTCTGAGTCACTGTGACAGAAGCTGTATGATCTATGAAGCCTAAAATATCACCATCCACTCCTCCCCAGAAAAGAGAAAAACACACACCCATGCTCTGAGCCCTTAAAAACCTCTTGTAATAAAGTCTCTTCATGGCTGGAGAGATGGCTCACCATTTAAGAATACTTGTTGCTTTTGCAGAGAACACAGGCTCAGCTACCAGCACCTACTTACATGGTGGTTCACACCCATCTGCAGCTCCAGTTCTAGGGAACTGGATGCCCTCTTCTGGCATTGGTGGGTACCAGGCACACACATGCCACACACAGGCATATGCACACGCGTGTGCGCGCACACACACACACACATATACAAAACACTCCTACACATAAGCTAAATAAGTGTAAACAGAATTTCTCTCTTAAAGGAGATTACCTTCTTCTCATAAACAAAGAAAATGAAGACCAGACAGGTTCTGATTTGCCAAGAATCACATTGGTTGCAGGTAGCAGGACAGAATTATATCTGAGCAGCCTGACTGCAGAGTTGTAACAGACAAGAGATAAAAGAGGTTTGATCTTTATTTTGGTTGTTGTTGTTTGGGCTTTAGGGTGTCTCATTTTGTTTTGTTTTGTGGTGGATACATAGGCTTTTTTTAATAGCTTTCTGATGAGTGACTCCACCCCGAGGTCAAAGGACAAAGGTGACCATAGAATAGAGTCACAAGCACCTTGCAAAAGCAACCAAGGTTAAGTCCTCTTTGCGGTAATTCTTGGGCCCAGAAGTTTATCAGATTTCAGGGGTGGGGTGGACTATTGCTTTGTTTTGTTGTTGTTTGTATTCTGTAGGATACCTGCACAGGTTTTACTTGATGAGCACTCCGAATGCAGAAATCTGAGCATGATACTCAAACGGTTTTGGATTCTGGGACCTTTCAGAATTCAGCTTTTAAAAGTCATCATCTAATATTAACACATGAAAGGAAAAATATCAGAGAAACTAATTAACAGCTCTCAGTTATCCCAAAACCTAGGAACTTATTACAGTTTGAGGTTGGATGGATGCACGGTTCCTCGGGTGGTTTCTAGAACCCTTGCACTCAGCTGCTGCCTTCAGCCAGAGCACTGGTTGGTTCTCAACCAGGGTGATCCTGGCCCAATGACCCAGGATGCTTGGAATGCCCAAAGACAATGGTGATGGTTATGGCTGGTTTCTACTAGGTAGAAGCCATGTGTGGTGCATGACATGTAGCTCCCTGCCCCTATCACCACCACAACAAAGAAATCATCTGGTCCTAAATGTCAGTAGTATCTCAGTTGAGAAACTTGAACTTGCTAATCAACTGGTTCAGGAAAATTCAGGATGTTGTCACTCATGCTGGTAATGGCTGAGGCCACAGTTCTCCTCCACCTGGTCTCTTGTCCTCTCATAATTTTAAACTACTGCAGCAAGATCTCAAGTTAAATGGACAGGGCTTGGAGTCCAAGACCTCCAGAGAGCAGAGTACTGAAGATCCCTCGGGATCACTTGAGTCACATTCTGTTGACTGGAGCAAGTCGCAAGGTCGTCCCAGGAAGAGCATTCCCAGCCACAGCTACTGCACAGTGGGTCTGCAGGTGAGGTGAGTGGGAGTTTGCACAAGCCAGGTAGGGCAGCCAGGCCTCCTAGGAAGCTGGACAGGAGAAAAGAGACAAAAGTTTCAGCTTGGGTTTCCTTGCTAAAAATATAACAAGGAAAAATAATATTAAGTAAGATAATAGATTAGGAGACTGTGTGTGTACATGTGTGTACATGTGTGTACATGTGTGTACATGTGTGTTCAGATGTGTGCATGTGCATGTGGAGGCAAAGGGACAGCTTCAGCTGTCATTCCTCAAGTTCCAGCTACATTGCTTTAAAAAAAAAAGTTACTTAACACGTATGAGTGTTTTGCCTGTATACAGAATACATGTATTGCATGTATGTCTGCATACTTCATGCAAGCTTGGTGCCAGCTGTAAGATGGTGTCAGAGTCTCTAAAACTGGAGCTAAGATGGTTATGAGCTGCCATATAGGTGCCAGGAATCGAACCTGGGTCCTCTGGACGAGCTGAGCCATCTCTCCAGCCCTTATCTTGCTTTTTACTATTTATCTATTTTTATTTTATGTGCATTGGTGTTTTGACTGCATGCATGTCTTGTGAGGGTGTTGGATCTCTGGAACATGAGTTACAGACAGTTGTGAGCTACCATGCTGGGAATTGAACTCAGGTCCTCTGGAAGATCAGCCAGTACTCTTAACTACTGAGCCATCTCTCCAGCCCCCCTCTTCCTTACTTTTTGTGAAAGTTTTTCACTGGAATGGAGCTTGCTAAGTAGACTAGGCTGTCTGCCCAGCAAGACCCAGGGAGCCACCTGCCTCTCACTCCCCACTGCCTGGATTACAAGCATATGCCATCATGCCCAACTCCCCCCTCCCCCACAGAGGTTTTGAGGGATTCAATTCAGATCATCAGGCTTGTACGGCAAGCCCTTTACCAACTTCACCCCAGTCCATAATGAGTGGATGCATGTGTGCGTGTGTTGTGTGTGTGTGAGCATGCGTGTGTGTTGTGTGTGTGTGTGTGTGTGTGTGTGCAGTTGTGTAAGGGGGACCCGTCCCAGACACTCTTCCTCTTTATAAACCCAGGAATGTTCAGACATCTTCTATAGAACAGTGTGGTATTTGCATAGCACCCACCCAGTGTCTCCCATATGATCTAACTCTTCTCTGGAGGGTCTGGAATGCCTAATATCGGTCAAATGTTATGTAAGTACTTGTACTGTATGGTTTGACAATTTTGATAAGAAAAGCCCTATACAAGTTTGGTGCAGACACGAGTTTTTCCAAATATATTCAAGCTCAGGTTGATTGACTCTGTGGGTGATGAGTTCTGGCACGTAGGAAGCCGGCTGCACCAACAGAGCCCGGTTGGGACATTTCCATCCTCATTCCAGGACTTATATTTACACCACAGTACAGGTGTATGATCCTGGTGAGTGCCTTGTCTTCCAGAAGCCTTGCCCCAAGCTTCAGAGTATGAATGAGGAGGACAAGCCCTTCCTTCCGCTGCTGCCTCTGAGTCCCACCTTGGTGGTTTCCATGATTAGGTTATGTTGATGCTGCTGTCATTGTTTCATGCAAGTCACTGAAACAGCTTCCACCTTGGACAGGCTGCACAGTGGAGCCGCCCTCTCCCAGCTGGTGCTCCATGAAGAAGCCTGAAAGCCCCTGAGCATCATCGAGGCACCACACTGAAGAATGACAAATGGGCCTCAAGCTCCAAGGCAGAAGGGCTGCCAGCCCCTCAGTGTGTACAACCCGTTCAAGCAAGATGAATTCAATCCCTGACAAGCCACACTGATCAACCAACATAGCTCGGCAACCTTAAATATTCACCATCTCCAGATCAGGTACCAATTGGCCACAGTGTTGCAATGTGTGCTGATGCTTCCCCAGGCAGGAGTCTGTGAGCAGCAGCCAGTGTCAGGGATGCCCTGCCAGAAACACCGGACAGAGAGTTTAAACACAGGGTAGCAGAAGTCAGAGGGATCTGGAGTCCTTTCTACCCTTGGTACTTCTATTTAAATGTATCGAGAGGCTGCATAAATATATTATGTACAGTACAGATTCTATTATTTTGAGAATTGAGTCTAAGTGTACTGAATGATGGCTGGTAGTTCTTCTAACTTTGAGCTTCTTAGGTTCAGTGTGGGAGAGTCCCTGGCACTATTGGCGCCTAACACAGTCACCATTCTCACACTTAAGCTGACTTCCTAGCACAAACTGCTTCTGCATAAACAGCCCAGCACCTCCCCGATGAAAACTTTCCATTTGTCTCCTTAGTCTTGGGAGGGGCTGGGGGAGTTACTGACCTTTTATTCCTTGTCGCTAGGAGAAAACAGTGATGACATCTTTTTGGCTGGATGGAACTGATGGAAGATTTATGGGGCAGCTGAGAACTGTCAGAGCCAGACCCAGCAGATTCCCTAAGACAATGACCACGGCCTTTTCAGCAGGGAGCACACTGCTTTCTGGAATTGCCTAACACAAGAGAGAGAAAGTCCTATCTACCCAGCCATCAGTGAGGTTATCCCTGTACCCCACAGCTGCTGCCACCCAATCTGAAGGTTCCTGCTTCTGCTCTTGAAAGATTGTATGTGGCCACACAGAAGTCTTAGCTGTCACCCACCATCAAACCCCCTGGCCCCAGTCTGGGACCCATAGCCCTCCAGGAGTGGGAAACTTCATCCTATACCTTCTCAGTCACAGGGATTTCAGAAATTAGTCACAGGAAGCGGGGAGGAGAAGAGTGGAGGCTTCCAAGAGGAACCAGTAACAGGATCTGGGGGTCTTTCACCACAGGTCACAGCAGCTTAGCCTGCCCCTGAGGTAGGGATGAGTGGTCAGGGATGGAGCCAGCCTCCCCAAGGCCTCTGCCAGCAGCAAGAGCTTTTGGGAAGTGGGACTATAGCCAGGGAGTCATCCTCGTCACTGAATGCCCTCTTCCCTATCTCAGACGTCTGTCCTAATGCTCCCAACTCTGAGATAGACACATATGGTAGATTGGAGCCCAGAACCCAGCATGTGTCTGACTCCCAGACCTCCCCTCATGAATAAACACTGAGACACTCTATGACTCTGTTGCATCTCAGAGCACAGGATACTCTCAGACGTCCCAGAATTGTCACCAGCAGTCTGCCTTTCACTCATCAACATCTCATGTGGACAGACAGTAAATGACAATCATTCTAAAGGGATGAGAATGTTGTGGGCTGATAGAGGCAGAAGGCACTATCCTCTATATAGATAGATAGATAGATAGATAGATAGATAGATAGATAGATGATAGATAGATGGATAGATCAGAGACACAAGCCAAATATCTACCAACAGAAAAAATTTAATAAGTTCTGGTTTATGGTTATGGATTACTAGCATCCATTTTTTAAAAACTGAGGTATGCTCAAACCACCATAGCAGCCACCCCTCATCAAAGAAGCCTCTCTTCATAGCAAATGGAAACCATCAGAAAACCACAACTGGACACTATGCAGAAATCAGCAGGTCGTGGGAGCCACGCCCCAGTGAATGCATCTACATCACAACTCCCTAAGTCTGTGACTTAGGAAGCATCACGGGAGAGGGGGCAGAGGGCAGGAGCCAGGACACTAGGAAGACTGCTGTGAAACAGCCCTAGAAATGGCTGCAAAAATAAGACCTGAACAACCTCAACACCAGTGAGCATGTTAACGTGGAAGGGGAAATCCCACGGGACCTTATCCTTAGACAAAGAACTTAGGCACCTAATGACTGCTGGGAGAAGCCTTACCCTCTCCAAGGAATCAGCCCCCTTATTGGTTGCCCAATGTAAAGCAGTAGCCTTGATACACATCACCAAGAACAGACTCAGCAGGTTGTGCTTTTATTTATGTATTTGTGCACGCACATATGTACATACACACAAGCATATGTGAGTAGCAATACTAATCAAAAAGAGGCTATCAGACTTGAGGGGGACATAGGAGTGATTCAAGGGAGGGTGTCTGGGAGGAGATGGAGGGGAGAAACAGAGAGGAGAAAGTGATGTAATTCTATTTCAACTAAAAATAAGGGGCTGGAGAGATGGCTCAGTGGTTATGAGCACTGGCTGCTCTTCCACTGGGTTCAACTCCCAGAACCCACATGACAGCTCACAACTGTCTGTAAGTCCAGTTCTAGGGAATCTGATATCCTCATTTAGACATACACACAGGCAAAACACCAATGCACATAAATTAAATGAATAAATAAATAAAATTTAAAAGAACATATTCATAGCTGGGCATGGCAGCACATGCTCTTAATGGGAGCAGAGGCAGGTGGATCTCTGCGAGTAGGTATGAGACCAGTCTGGTCTACTTAATTCTGGACCAGTCAGTCACACAGTGAGGCAGGAGGAGTGGATATATTCATGACATATGTACTTTTAACATAATAGAAATCTTGGCTGTGTGATAGCGGTGCTTGCCTTTAATCCCACCACTTGGGAGGCAAAGACAGGTAGGTTTCTGAGGTCAAGGCCAGGTTGGTCTCCAGTACAGTCAGGGTTACACAGAGAAACCCTGTCTCGAAAACAACACAAACAAACAAAAAAGAAAATAATAGAAATCTTGAATGTTGATAGTAAGGAGAATGACTATGAGATAAGAAATTAAGTCCATTTATTATTTTCCTCATCCAAGGGGTTCTTACCTTTTATGTTTATATTTATTTATATATAATATATATTTATATATATAATATATTTATATACTTATATTTTATTTATTTTTATTTATTTATATATAATATATTTTTTATATATTCATGTTCATGTGTGTATGTGTACATGCATGTTCGTGTGTGTGTGTGTGTGTGCAGGCCAAAGACTACCTCTGCACTACCTCCTTAGGAATCCTGTCACCTCCACTGAGAGGACATTTCCCCTTGGCCTGGAGACCACCTATTAGGCTAGGCTGTCAATCCAGGTAACACCAGAATCCTCCTGACTGGACCTTTCCTGCTCTGCCCACCATGACCAGGGCATTTTTATGTGAGTGCTAAGCCCCAATATCATTTACTTTTTTTTTTCTTTAGTTGATGTCCTTTGTGGACGCTAAGGATTAACTCCACCGGCACTGATATGGTCTTAAAAAGTCTGAGCCCCACCAGTCCTGGGGACTGCAGGGGACAGCAAGCTTTCTGAGGGCAGCCATGTTGCCTTTCTAGAAATGAGGAGGCCTGGATGACCCCAGAAAGAAGTGCAAGAGCTCAAGAATACGCAGGCTGCAGCTTTATTGGAGCCTGGTACCAGGGAAGCGGCCCGCCTGCAGTGATTTTACTAACTACAGACTGACAGCCCACTCACTTTCTGAAAAGGAGAGCAAAAAACCTGCAGTGACCTCGGATTCCAGGTGGTTCTTAAACGCAGGTGGACCGCAAAGGGCCACGGCTCAGCTTCTGCTCACTCTCCAGCTGTGAGTCAGAACCAGTTCTAAGGAGAAGGCGGATCTGCGCGCTGCTGGTTTGATGACAACGCACTCTCCAAGGTTACGCAAGGCGGGACCTCCGTCCCCAGCACCACTATGAAGTAAGGAAACAGTTAATTCAAAGGTTTGTCCTCAGCAGGGAGACATTTTTGGTTGGTTGGTTGGTTGGTTGGTTGGTTGGTTGGTTGGTTGGTTGGTTGGTTTTTCTTTTGCATGTGTATATCGTGTATTCCATGTGTACTGACCTCTCCGATGGTCTAGGAGGATCGAAGTTAGGAGGATAAATTCATATTTACCCTGACCTATGTGGTCCTCCAGAGCATCACGGGTAATTTTTCCAGCCATTGACAAGGGGCATCCATACCTTTCTCATTTTCAGTGCATTATTTAATTGACATACCATAATTACATACATGCATAAGGTATAAGGGTACCATGTGACGTTTTGATGTGTGTACGTTGTCGAGTGATTAGATTAACCTAATTAACATGTCCACCGGTTTGCCTAACTCTGATTTCTTATATTGAGACATTTCAGATTGACTCTTACTTTGAAATGTTTAATACATTTCTCCTTAATTATAACATATTTGACTTGTGTAAAACATTGCACATTACTATATAGCCCATAATACACTAGTGATTCTTGTTATATATTGTGCCACGTTCTCACTGCAGCGCAGCAGATCTCAAAGTGCACCCCTCTCTTCTCTCTTCCAAACACAACCAGGCCCGACCGAGACAGGCCCGGCTTTCTGTCTGACACTGTACCAGAGAAACAGTTCCCTGTGCCCGAGTTACCCCGGAGAGTAGTGGTTCTCTGTGCATAGGGCTCAAGAGAAAGGCTCCTCACCCGCTCCTCCTGGCGCTTCAGCCCCCTGCAGACCTAAAGCGTGGGTCAAGGAAACGGTGCTGGGGCGGGGAATCTTGCGTGCTTCTTTCAAACTTACAAAAAAGTTCAGCTGGCTCGGCTCCCTAGAAGTTCCTCCCGGCTCCTCGCCTCACCGTTACTCTCCATTCTCTTCCGGCTCAATTTTCTCTCTCCTTTTCTTTCTGCTCTCCGTTTCTCCATCTTCTCTAGCCCCTATTTCCTTGGTTCCCCCTCTCTCCTGGTGCTCTGGGACTGGCAACCCCAGGCAGAGGCTGAGCACAGAGCCTTTGGTGGCCCTTAACCAGCCGGGCTAAGGCCAGGGTAAGAGATCTCAGGCTAGGACAAGGCCCTACGCCCAGGAGTCTTGGAGTCTGACACTCTGGGATCACCTAACATTTGTCCAGAAGTCACCGCAACTGGGGAAAATTTGTTGGTTCCGGCCACGCAGCAAGCAAGCCCTCATACTTTTCTCCCTTCAGGGAGAATACACTAGAACACCCTGCTGTTGAGGATGCTCTTATGTAAATGCTCAGTCTTTTAAGAAAGAGTGACTGTTGTTTCATTTTACAGATGAGAATAACAAGGTTCAGGAAGGGTAAACATTGTCCTGAAGTAGGATGCAGCCATAGTCCCGAATCTGAGTCTGCCCACAAGACTTTTCTGTATGTCATTCCCGAGGTCTTTCCCTGACCGTCTTCCCAGGCTCTTCCTTTCCCAACCCTGACTTCCCGAGCTTTCCTCCCTCTGCTTAGGTTGCTTTGCCAAGTTTCTTTCTGACCTTGGAGAGTTCACTAACACTCCCTCAGCCGTCCTCAAACTCAGGATGGAAATGCCAAGACTGGGCGAGTCTCCAAGGACCTATCACAGGCTCCTGGTGCTCAAAGTACAGCAGCTTATGGCCTTTGTCCTGTGGATTTAACCCTGGCTGCCCCCCCCCAACCATGGTCCATGGTGAGTTCTAACTAGGAACCAAAGCCCTACTGTGTATGAATATCCCTTTTATAAATTACCAAGCACCCTAAAACCTAAATAAAACTGTTGAGAAGGCAATCATGAAAATGATAAAACAGTAATAATGTTAATTAATTAAGTAAGTAAGTAATAAAATATCATATAAAATAACATGACACAGGGTCACTAGCTAATAGAAAAAGACTTCAAACATCAGTAAGAAAAGAAGTGAGAAAGCCCAATAATTAGAAGATGCGAAGAAAAATATCAGTGGGTTACAGGCACTTCTAAATGATCAAAATAAGCCTGCCGTGGTGGCGGAGGACACCTTTAGTCCCAGAACTCAGGAATTTCTGTGAGTTCGAGGCCAGGCTGATCTACAGTGTGAGTTCTAGGACAGCAAAGGCTGCACAGAAAAAAAAAAACTCATCTCAATAAAATCAACCAATCAAGCAAAATAATTTAGAAAAGTCATATGCTGTCTTCACCTAATATGTAAAAAAAAAGTGTTTTAGAACTACCAAATTGAAGAAGGACTGTATTAAAAAAAAAAAAAAAGGTGTCGGGTTTTTGTGGTTTTGTTTCTGACCTGCAGCCATCTTAGTTTGGTTTTTTAGAAGCATGGAGACAGCTGAGACAGCTCAGGGTTCACAGGGTAAAGGCGCTTGCCACCAGTTGGCAACCTGAGTTTGATTCCTAGGCCCCACAAACTGAGAGCGAAATGATTCCTGAAACTTATCCTCCAAGCCCCTTGTGTGGGCTGTCATGGCATATACACACAAAATACATTTTAATTTAAAAAAATGTAAGAAGACATGGCATTTAGACATGGTTAGGTGAATTGTTGCTGGAGAGGCCTTATCTCCTGCTACCACCAAGTACAGGACCCAAAACAACAGCCATGGCATTTAAAATCTGCTTAGACTGCTTGGTAGGGTCTGACCCATCACTGTATACCAAGGACGACAGCGGTGATAAATGCAGCAGATGTTTTTATGAGTATAGACCCCGCCCATTTGATGGCTCATCAAGACAGACAGATGATGTTTTAGCAACTTTGAGAAAAGCAAGTGGAACTAGTCCAGTGTTCTGTCTTCAAGGCTTTCCTTGGTTGAGGGCCATGCTGTTCAGAGACAAGAAGATTGCTCAGCTGCAGACACCCCAGAGTCTAGTCATAGATGCACTAGGGCTACCACAACCTCAAGACCAGAAGACCCAGAGGGCTGCCCCTCCACTTCTGCCCTTCCCTCCTCAACCCGTCCGTTAAAAGACAAAACAGAGCAGAAGCCAGGCCAGGTGGGTGGCACATGCCTTTAAGTTTGAGGCAAGCTTGTTCTACATAGTGAGTTCCATGCCAGTCAGGGCATAGTGAGCCCTGTCTCAAATACAAACATCAAAAGGCAGCTAGGGGCGGGTGGGCGATAAAGAGAAGCAGATGCCCATGGGGAGCAAGCAACTGTGAAGTAAGGTGCTGGGTCAGAGTGGGAGAGATTATGCATAATAGCAGCCCAGAGTACAGAAAACCAGGAAGAATGATAGTTGAGGAAATATGTACATTTAACTTGATTTAAGTATTCAGCAAACTATATATCAAAGCATTGCATTATACATCCAACTACTATATATATTACTGTAATACCTAATTACTGTATCAGAAAAATAAAGTTAAAATGAGCGCTTTTAAGAATTGAATAAAAGCATATTGATGAGAATAAAAGACAAAAAAGGTAGACAAGCACCTTGACAAGTATATTCAAAATGCAAATAAGACTTTAAAAATACCTCTATTCTCTAGTCAGTCCAGATAAGGTACCCCAGCCTAAAAGGCTTAAACTTTAAAATGCATAGCATTGACTGGCTGTTGAGAAGCTGCAAGCTCAAACCTTGTCAGAGTGGATAGAGTGCCAGCCAGCAGTGTAGAAAACTGTTGAGAACCAACTAAAACTGAGTCTGTGAATATCCCATGTCCGAGAAATGCTACTCGGGTGTTTACACAATAGAAATGTGTGTGCAAAAGGCAGACACTAGAGTCCTCAGAACTAACACCTCTCATTCTTCTGTGACAGGTAAAAAAAACAAAGACAACAAACAAACAAAAACAGGAAATGTGACACGCAAGAGACCCTGGCAGAACAGAAATGGGAACACCATATAGGGCACCCCTTATTTGAATTACTACCTACCAGAGAGATGTGGGGTTCGATCCCTTCAGATTTTGATCTTGGGATACTTTCCTACATATTTGTTTATAGTGAGACGTCTCAGGGACAGAAGTCCATTGTCAATGCAGAGTCTATTTGCTTAATATGTGCACAACCTGAAAGTCGTTGCTTGCTTAGTCATTCCCCTTTCCGTTCGATGGGCACCCAGAGCCCCAGTGTGCAGGTACAGGGGCTGTTTCAGATTGAGCGCATTTGAGATTTCAGTCGGGAATGTTCGCCCTGGAATATATTAATACAATGGAAGGAAAAAGAGTTGATAGCTCCAAACTGGCAGGGCCTCATGAACCCACATTGCATACATATTGTGAGACACAAAGTTGCCCTCCTTCATGCTTGGGTGTACATACAGTGAAGCTCAAAAGTAGTTGAGAGTAACCTAGGTTTCTAGTCAGAGTGGGCACACATCTGGAACTTCAGCACGTCCCTAAA
>NW_021620929.1:1370682-1446330 GCF_004785775.1 Grammomys surdaster
CCCCCCCCCCCCCCCCCCCCCCCCCCCCCCCCCCCCCCCCCCCAACCCCAGGCTCAAGGAATCTGAGCATTCTGTTTCTTGTGTTCAGTTTGGGAAAATGCACAGGGTAGGGGTGTCTGTTCACTTTTATTCTGTGCACTTCTGTATTGGAATCAAAAGTCCCGAGAACTAGGAAGGCTCAAGAGAGCAGAGGGCGGCAGAGGTGCTGCCCCTGCGCCTGCCTGCGGAGTGGAAGGTGGGTCACAGATAGAGCAGGACCAGCTAACCCTCCTCTCCTCCCACCACCTCTACCAACCAGGCAGCGTAGCTTCCCTCAAGAAAAGGTCTAAGTGACATTTATAGGGCAGGAAGAGAGCTGTTCCCTCTGTTCACTCTGGTCTGTCACTTTTTGGTTAGAAGGAAAGGCTCTTCAAGTGTTTCTTCAGACAGAGCTCTGACAGAGCACTCTGCCTGACTAAGTTGGGGAAGCTGCAGTCCCCATGTCTGCCCTGAAGGGAAGCACCAGTTGTCAGAATAACAAGAGACCAGAACCCAAGGCTCCCAAACCGTTGGAGTGTTCAGCTTGCAGTCTGTGGGTTTCACCACAGCACAGGAGGCTCAGGGCCCACTCTATGAAAACACTGCCGGCTCCTGTACCAATCTTTTGCTATTGCTAAGAATCAGCTCCAGTTAGGGCTGGGATAATAAGAACAGGCCCACTGGGAGAAGGCCAACCTAAAGAATAAGATTGAGACATGCCTCTTCCTTAGCAGGAGGGAGAAGGGTGGTGTTTGCTCCTACTTTGTTTCCCTACAGAAACTGCTATCTTAGGTAAATAAACCCTGATAAATGACAAGGGAGATTTTCCCAAGGCCTAGATTATCCTCAGGCTGTGTTTTGGTGGGTGGTCCTCTCTCAGCAGTTCCAGTAATCCAGAATGATCCCGGGCAATTGGAAGGGAGCAAGCCTGTATTGAAGCCAAGAAGTGATGGCAGTAGCTCCCCAGCCCTGTGTGTCAATGTGACATAAAGAAGGTTGGATTTGCCCGAGATGGACAGGGCTGGTGGAAACCAGTACTGACAGGGACAGAGGACATCTGAGAGGGTTTCTTAGTCTTTGTTTAAAAAGGAAGATATAGCTGGCTGAATATAGAAAAAGAAAAATCAAAGACAGGCACATAAGGATGCTTAGACATTCAAAGAGTATCTGGGCCCATCTGTCTGATCAAGGTGTCTTAGGAGCAGGAGGGCACAGGCTGCAGAGGCCTGGCCCAAAGTTTTCCCCAGAAATCACTCACTACCTTAAGAAAAAACTGCCCAAGTGGTGGTCACTTGCCACTGCTACCTCGCTACCTAGGCCATTCTGTGTTGGCTAAGATCTAAAGGAGCCCCGGTTATCTGCAGGCTGGAAGTGGAGCAGTTGGAGCAAAGGAGAAGGGCAGGATTCTGAGGTTGACCCTGTCCTCTCCCCTACCTAAGTCATCCTGGAGTTAGGAAAAGCTGGAACCAGGATGGAGCTCTCTGAGATCCAACGGCCCTTCCCTTCGAAGAATGACCCTGATTTTCCTTCACATAGACAAGCAGTCAACGCACTGTTCCGTTGTTCCCCGTGTTGGTAGTTAGAAAACAGTCCACACACACCCCTTCTGAGTGACAGTGTGCCTCAGTGACCCCCCACCATGTCCCAGAACCTTCACCCGAGCTGGAGCATCTCCTTCCCACCCTCCAGGAACGCGAAGGACAGCGGAGCCGAGGGGGCAGCGCGTGACCCCAAGCGGAAGGGCCCCAGTCTGGGTCCTAATGCGGGTGGCGTCTCTCTTGACAGGCAGCGTTTGGGGACAACAGCGGGGAAGGGAGATAAGATGACATACCAGAGCAGATTTGGTGTGCGCGCTGATACTCCTGGCCCGACAGGAAACTCGGAGCTATTTAAAAAGACCCTATCGATTACTTTATCTTCCCCCGAGGAAAGCTTCTTGCGGAGAGACAAAAGATGTCCCTTACCTAAAGATACAAAGCCACACAGCAGAGGGTTTGTACAGGCGACGCGCGAGTAGAGCCCTGGGAGCGCAAAGATGCCCTTACACCCGGCAGAGACCGTGAAGTTTGACTGGAGTGAGGCGGGGCGGAGCCACCTCCCGGCCCCTGTACACTCCGGAATTGTGAGCTCTCCCGCAAAGTCCCCGCGCGTGTTGTTCACACTAACTGGTGTGCCTCTGGGTTCTATCTGTACTCCTCCCAAGTTTAAATGTTCCTTTTAAGGGCCTGAGTGTCTGCAGCCGTCATGTGCACCTTGAAAGCGTGGCGTGTGACATTGAGTTTCTTAAACGTCCCCATCCCGCTTTCCGCGCTGGCCAAATGCGAGGGAGCGGTGGTTCCCATAACCCGGAGTTCCATGGCCCCGAAGTCCCGGGCCACCCAGGGAGGCTCCAGGTAGATCCTGATTCCCAACTGTCGGTAGTCTGGGCTTTCTCCGTGTGACACTTTGCCGCCTCTCACAATCCGCTCGGCCCGCGTGGGAGAACGCGGCATGTCCCGTGGGACACCCGCTTATTTTATTCGGTTAAGGGTTGTAGAACACCGTCTGAGAGAAAAAGACAGTGCGGAGGGAGAAAGGGCAGCGATGATCCTGGGACCCTGCGGTGACCACTTACAGCCTGATGCACGCTCACCGGAGACCCCAGCAGTCCTGGAAGGAGGCGGAGGCTCCGCGGCTGCCGGCTGGGTTTCCTCCACCCGGATCAGGCAGTGACCCTTCATCTCAGACCACAGCCCGCGCCACACTCGGAGACCCGGCTCGTCTGCGAAGCTAGGAGCGAAACCCTGCGGGTGACCCGCAGCTACGCGTCGCTCAATCTGAGCTCTCACGCCCAAGGAGTCTGCAGAGCCTCCTCCCAGAACTCCACGCCGCTAGCCGAGCTCTGAAAGCACTGCTCTCTCTTAGCTGAATATTGAAGCCTTGATCCACTTCAATGTCACCTGATTTTTTAAATTATCACCTTCTGAGACCCGATCCGTGGGAACCTGCAGAGCCTCCACGTTTGCACGCTGTTTTCGCTGTAGCAGTTTGCAGCGGTCAGAGCAGGAGGACCTTGTTACTGGCACTGTGGAACCAAGAGCTTGGAGGGAAAGAAAACGAAGATAAGGAAACTGGCTGCAGAAGTCGGAAAGCGGCTCCCATCGGATCCATCAAACTGATCGAAGTCAGCAAATGACCAAAGAGAAATTTCCCCTTTTGGAAACACCCCCGCCAAAAACACGAGGAGAGTGTGCGCAGCAAGAAACTAAGGACAAATTTTAGGTGCAAAAAATATTAAAGAGTACGCAGAATTTCGAAAAACGGACATTCTGTCATTTGACGTTTTTCCATAAACATACAAATGAAATCCGTGGAAGCTCTACGTCTTCAAGTCTGTGACAGACCCTGGACCGACTAACAGGGAAGAGCTCATTTAAAATGTCAGAGGTTCCTGTATTTCTCCGAACTTTTCACGAGCCTTTCCACGTGTCCAGACTCACGGGACAGTCTACTTATGACCCTGTTCATTGTAGTCCAGACTTAACTATGTCTCAGTAAAGTGACTCGTAGTCAGCACTTGACCAGCATATGAGGCCTCTAAGTCCAGTCCCCAAAAACAAGTAGAATATATATATTTATATATAAATTATATATTATGTGTGTATATACACCATACACACACGTGTATGTAAATATATCTTGGGTAAGGCAGCTGGAGACTGAGGAGCTTGCTGTATAAATTCCCCCTTTCCACGTTTGTTGTTTGGTTTTGTGATGTGGTTCCTACTTTTTAAAATAAAAGTAGTCATTGCTCTAACTGTCTTATCTATTGCTAAGGAAACCAACCACAGCTGGACAGGAAGCAGTCCAGATTGATCAAGTTCACAAAATTCTTTGGAAAGAGGGATATTGTTAACATTCGGATCTGTTTTCTTTTTGTTTGTTTTGGTTTTTACATATATTTAACCCTGAGGAGAAAGGAGAATCCAGGATTTTTCTGGTGGTTACCTGTGGTGGTGTGCAGGTCTCCCCCAGTAGCCTAGGGCAATTGGACCAAGCAACAGGAGGCTTGGGAATGCTGTTGCAAAGGGCTCCGCGAGTCAAGCCGCAGCTCAATCCCGCTCTAGGCAAAAGGGGAACCCGCGGTCCTTCTGGGTATGGCTGGAGTGGCACACTTCCACACTTCTACCTGGAAACCTTTCCTTGTGAGAAAGTGGAAAAGTGGTGTCCCTCTGGAGTCAAAAGGTCCAAAGTGGCCCTATGACAGGTGAAAGAGTGTAGAACCACAAAAGCTCCCACCGTATATAAGGGAACCATGGAGGAACTATTTGTACTAATTCCTGTACCCCAAGATAGGAAAGAGTCACCTCAATATTGTTGGTAAGACTATAGATCTAGTTACAGTTTATTAGAGAGGTGACTAGAGCTGCCCACTCACCCGGGAAAGGATGGACAAACAGGCCTAAGCTAGGCTAGGCTGCCGAACTCCTCCCCCAGCTGGGCCAGTACCTAGGCATGGTGGAGGATTGTGTGACCACACCTTTGGCCAGCCTCCTTCTCTCACTCCCTTGGTGCACTGAGAGACAAGACGTGGAAACTGTCTTTCAGTGAGCCTGCTCCAGTATGCCTTCAGGTGGGCGCTCTGAGACCAAAGCCTACTTCAGGGGAAGCCAGAGGGCAACTTCGCTGGAGGGAGGCTGGGATCAGATCCTGCTGGACAAAGCTCATGCGCACACACAAACACACGCACACAAACACACACCACACACACACACACACACACACACACACACACACTTGGGGCCCTGGCCCATCCTTTCTAATCCACCGTGATGAGTTTACTGGACTGCCGCTTAGACTGTCTGTCACAAACTTCACTTTACCTTTGATTTTTTTTTTAACTCCAAAATGAGAGGAAAGCATATAAATCTACAATTTTAACCTTTGCCTCCAGAATTCTGGTTCTGATACTTCCATAGCTCCGAAAGCAAAAACAAAACAAAACAAAACAAACAAAATTCTGTTCTCTCAAGATTACTATAATATACTATGATGTTTAATTCTAGATTCCCCCCCCATATTCTTCCTTCAAAGCTTCCTTAACATTTGTTAATCCTCAGTTTAAAAAAATAAGTTGACACCTCTATCTTCCCCAGGTATAGGGGCTCACGCCTGTTATTCCCAACTTAGGTAACTGGGGCTGGAGGGTTGCTGGAGGATTGGAGTTTTGAGGCCAGGACTATAGAACACTGAACAGCAACAGAAATAGACAGTGTTGACAGAGGACAATGTAGTCTTGAGACCCTAGCTAGATAGTTAGACAGACAGACAGACAGACAGACAGACAGACACATGCTGGAGATTGGTAAAGGGTGGTTGCTAACTAGTCTGAGGATTTAAATTCATACAAGAAGAGAGCTGACTCCAGTAAATGGTCCTCTGACACCCTCACACACATAAATGTTAAACAAGTAAGTAAAACCCAAACTTTTAGTATAGCTCAGCGAGTGAAGGCTTGCTTCCATACACGCTGTACCAGAAAAGAAAGAGTCTGTGTGTCTTGGTTTGCTATTTAATGTATCATAAAATGTAGCCATACTGATAAATATTAGTATAGCTAGACATACAAATGGAACTCTTTCTCTCCTACATCTGCAGTTTCTTTTGGTATAACATAATTTTTTAACTTGTCCCCCAAAATAAATATACTGGTTTTTTTAAAAGAAAATTCATTCTTAAAAAAATTAAAGTGCAGAGGAAGTATTTTATTTGTATATGCATGTGTATCTGCAAAAAGTTTCTAGACATGAAAACATACCATCATATGGTTTGTACATTTTACATGTTGACAGAAACAGACTGCTCCAGAGAGGCTTTTCAATTTATTCTTCCATTAAACCACACTGGAAGGTCACTTGGCAGAAACCAGCAGAGCTCAGGCCTCAGGAATGCCAGGCAAGGCCTCTTCCATTCGGCTATGTCCACAGTACGAATGGATGTGTAGGGTTTTATTTCTTAATCTTGCTCAAAACATTTTATTATTTATTGGGAAGCTAGGGGTGTCAATATTTTTTTACATTTGTTAATATAATTAACTCTCCAATTTAGTTGACATTCCTCAACTTTTCTTTTTTATTTACTTTCTTCCCAACCCCTTTTTTTCCCCAGCAAGGTTCTACTAGTCTTGGCCAATATTACAATTGTTCTGTTGAGCAATTTCCTTATTGATTTACCAGAACATGTTCTAGATATATTATTAAAATTCATAATTTCATTATGTATTCCTACTATTGTTCTCTCTTGATTATTTTTTTTCTTTAGCTCTATTTATGGTATCCTTGACAACATTTTAAAGCAATCTCCTATGGTTTCTCAATCTTTTCTACTAATCACTCTCCCTCAAAAATAAGCAAATATTCCAAATTATTATCCTTATCAGGGGTAACATTTAAAGATCACAGCATGTGTGTTGTACATGAGTCCCAATGCATGTGTGCCCTAACGTGTATGCATGCCCTGGTGCACATATGGAGGTCAGATTCCTGAGAATCACATTCAGGTCCAGCTTGTCTGGCAAGCATTTACCCACCTGGCCAATGTGGATGAAGGGGTGGAGAAAATCAGGCCAAACACCCCAAAGAGAGTTGAGTCTGGAGTCTTCAAGAAACAGGTGGAAGTCCTGACTTCTCTGGACAGAAAGGTACACACTCCTTTACCAGGTTGCTCGGCTTCTCTCCTCTTCGGTTTTCAGTTCTTTCTATGACCAGGATAGCTTTGCCTTGAAAGCAGCACATTGGGGGCTACTCTGTGCCTGGCTCAGTCCTTATACCTTGGGGCAGAGCCAAAAACCCTAGGCTTGTGACCAGGACCTCAAATATATGGAGTTAGTATTTCCAGGGCTCTCTGCCTGACAAGCTACAAAGCAGGACTGTTAGCAGATACGGTGAGCTCAGCCCGAAATGAAAATCTGGAAACTTGTAAAAAAAAAAAAACCAATAACAACCATTAAGAATCATGATACAGCAAGAACAGAATATCACAGGAAACTCAGTCCCCACTGGGGAAGGGCAAGATTGCCAATAGGGAGAAAAGAGGAAGGGGTTTCCAGTCTGCGAAGGTAGATTATTCAGAATAGCAAAAGGCACAGACACCCAAATAGCAGTCCACTAATGAACTAGTCAACAAAAAACGGCATATTTGCACAACTGGATATTATTTAACTGTACTGATAAATGTCACAATGTGAAGGAATCTGATAAACCCTACGTTAATCGAGAGACACCAGACACAAAAGGTCACATATGGTATGAGCTTCTTTGTATGACCCACTCAGGAGATGCAAATCCATAGAGGCTGGAAGTAGATTAGCGGTGAGTGGTGCGCAGAGGTTGAAGGTTGAAAGTTTCTTGGGGGTGGGTGACCTCAAATTGATTGTGGAGTATGGTGAGTGAAATAGACCTTAGCAAAAAAAGGGGGGGGTTACATCTCAAATACGTTCTTATTCTCTGTGTGTCTTTCTTTCTCTGTTTCTCTCTCTCTCTCTCTCTCTCTCTCTCTCTCTCTCTCTCTCTCTCTCTGTTTCTCTCTCTCTGTTTCTCTCTCTGTTTCTCTCTCTCTGTTTCTCTCTGTGTGTTTCTCTCTCTGTGTTTCTCTCTCTGTGTTTCTCTCTGTGTGTTTCTCTCCCTCTCTCTCTCTCTCTGTCTCTCTCTCTGTCTCTCTCTCTGTCTCTCTCTCTGTCTCTCTGTCTCTCTCTCTCTCTCTCTCTCTCTCTCTCTCTCTCTCTCTCTCTCTCCCTATCTCTCTCTCCACGCCCCACCCCTTGTGAAGAATTCTCCTTCTGAATGACAGTGTAGGGAGACTCCCAGGTTCTCTTTGGCAGCAGGCATCTTGCTTTCTTCCCAATGACAAACAGGAAACGGCGATCACCGATCACCGCTTCTAGTCTAGGTAGCCTTGAGCGAATCACTCTCTCCTGCGACCTTTTTCTCTTAGCCAGGTGGTCTGGTAAGAGGACCCAAGTCGCACCACCTCCTAGGGCGCCGCTGGCTAGGATGGCAGAGTACCTGCAGTCGGAGGCGTACCTAGTTTCGGAGCCTGTGGGCCCTGCGCGACCCGCGGGAAGGAAGCACGGGCCAGGCCCGGAGGCAGGCGCGCTGCTCATCCATCAGCCGGACGAAGAGCAGAGTCGCGCTCTCCGCCCTCTGTTTGCTTTCTCGCCAATTATTGCTGCGCCGCGGCCCCTTTGTTGATACAGTAGTCCGAAAAAGTGCTAATGTTCATTTATCAGGGGGCCCGCCGGGGACTCCCTAGAGTTGCGATTCTTCCCAAAATATAAACATGGGGCGAGCGTCCCAGACAGAAACCCCCATCTGTTTCCCTGGCGCGGGCCAAGAGAGCGAGGCGTTGTTGAAGATAAAGCTACGGATAACGCTGCCTGTCTCCAATGGACGTCTCCCCGGCGCATTAATGACATTCCGGGTGATAGTTGCAGCTTATCTTTCAATTAATCATATATACCTTTCGCGGACGGCGCTGCTGATTGCAGGAAGGGGGGGTGGCTCGAGCCGCGCCGATCGCTTTTCAATCAATAATAATTTATTTACGCAGGATGCGCTGGAGCTATCCCGGAATTTGACTAATTCTAAAGAACGAAGTCTTTAAAAGGCAAAGAAATAAGTCCTCAGATTTTCTGTCTCCTCCAGTCTCCTTTGTCTCTGCCCCTTTCAACTGAAGGTTGTGTTTGGCCAAGTGCTTCTTAGAGCGCAAGCCAGGTTGAGCCAGCAGCACTCGGGGAGAAAGACTGCCTTTCCCAGCCATCGTAAAACACATACACACACACACACACACACAGAGAGAGAGAGAGAGAGAGAGAGAGAGAGAGAGAGAGAGAGAGAGACCTTTGGTATTGATTTGAAGACAGCCAGGACAGAAGCCAAGTTGGAAAGTGCTTTGGACAGCTGTTTGCATGAACCCCACGGGTCACCCCAACTCTGTTTTGACCATTTATCTCACTCTGTCCTGCTTCCTCTCCGAAGAGAAAGGCCAGGGCCTTTTCACCAAGGTTGTAGGGGTGGGAAAGTCACCGATTTTGTTCAAATTAGAAGAGTTTTCTTCCTTTTTCTTGACACCTGACCTACAGATCTGTCAACTCTGGGAGCCCTTATATCTGAAAAAGGTGATAAATCCTCACTACATCGATTTGCAAAGGAAATGTCCCCTCTCAAAACTATCTTTAAAAAAAAAAGACTTAAAACAGGAATCCCGGATGTGGTCCTGATATATCCTCCCCCCCCCCCAATTAAACGGTAATATTTCAGGCATCGGCTCACACTAATCTTTCAAACTGTCATCACGATCCGCAGGGCTAGCCGATTCACTTAACAGGACTCCCAGGACCCTCGCCCGAAGCTGTTTTCAGCAAGACATTTAATTGAATCGGATGTGGCTCGTTTGCCAGACGTCACCGCCTGGGTGATAGACATCCCCTCCAACCCACAGAAACCAATCTTCAAAAGTGAGGAGGGTCCCCAGCTAGGTTGGTTCAGAACAGTAACTGTAAAGTAACCAAAAGTCGTGACAAGGAAGGGAAAAGAAAAGAAAAAAAAAAAAGGCAAAGGCAGCAGACTGCTCTGCCGCCAAGAGGAGAATACAGTGGAAGGTGAGGAGTGGAGGGACAGAGACATCGGGGTTTTGCACCCCACATCTTCGAAAAGGCTTCCTCTGAAGTTGGAACTAGCAACTTCAGAAGGCTCTGTGGTCCTTGGGTTGAGATCTCACCATGGCTCCCAAGTCTGGTGCTGAACATTGGAGCCTGGAATTGGGTTTTCGAAGCTGCACGCTTCACAGTCTGCCTGGAGCTGGGTCTCTTCCCTTAGTTAAAGACGCAAGGCCTTGGGAGTTTGGGTTTGAGGAAAAGCAGGAAGGAACACACATCAGGCCTATGCTGGCTTCACTATGGCCCAGATGGTGCCAGTGCCCAGTGGCCCCCTGTCCTGCCTGGAGGAACACTCCACACTGCACTCACAAAACTTTAGATCCCTGGGCTTTGGGCTCAGGACTAAGAGTGGCTTGTCTAGCTGACATTTGACCCTAAACCCGCACCTCCTTTTCTATCCCAAAAGCCTCTTCTCTGGTGACTAACTAGTCCTTCATATCCTTTGCCTTCCTGGCCCACAGATCTCTCAACTCTGGAAGCCCTTAGATCCGAAAATAGGTGATAAATCTTCACCACATTGATTTTCGAGGGGACATTTCCTTTGCAAATCAGTGTATTGAGGATTTATCAGAATCAAGGTGAGGAGCCCAAGCTCTCCCAGAGGCTAGTTTACCATACCTTCGATGGGGTAGGTTTTGCCTGGAAGCGATGTGCCTTCTCTTTTTGAGACTACAGCCCGAAAAAGCCCCACTCTGGGGTCTGGGAGGGCCCAAGTGTTCCTTAGATCCAGGCAGTTCTCTTAGTACAGAACCTAGGCTCCTTAAACCCTGACGGTTTTCAGACAGAAGCAGCACTGAAAATCCCCCTCCACCTGCCCCGCTCTGTCCGCCGGCCCTGTGGGGTAGAAGCCTCAGTAGGCCGCTGGGGGATTGGGGATAGGAAGGGTCTGAGGATTGTAATGGTGGCCTAGGAGGGGTGAAAAAGAAGCAGTTTGGACTTCAAGAGAATCCAGACAGACATCCCAGAAGGCAGCTCTCCTCAGGAAAGCTGAGCTGAACCTGGGTTGGCTTCCTCACGAAAGAGTCAATTCCCCAGCAAGTGCTTCTCTCTGGAGAGGTGCCTGTATCAACAGTCTGAGGCAGGTGGCCACTCCCACCCCACACTTAGCCACTTCACCTTTCCATTCAGCTCGGAACCCCTTGGGGCCTGTCTGGAATCCTGGGTTGAATTTGGTCCTGTAGGTCAAATTAAAAATCGCTCCCCTACCCAATGCCTAACTTGATTTGTCATCGTCCCAGAACAACTGTCTCCTCTCTGTTTCTCTTCCTATTCAGGCCACGCTTAGGCAGACTTCAGTAAACAATATTGTAGTCATAGTCTTGATCCCTGAAAATAACTCCCCTTTCCTGGCTTTCCACCCATCGTCACTAGCCCATTTAGTGATAGGTGCAAAAGAATATTTATTCAAATCCTAGACCCACCCCAACCCTGCGTTTAGACCCAGCACAACAGAATCGGGTATTTTCTTTGAGTGCGTCTGCCTAGGATTTTCAGGCTAACTAGAAGCAATCTCCTGCAGAAGTGGGAGACTATTCCAAATGTGTCGCGGCCCCTTTAAAAAAAGCTGAGCAGAATTTTTTTTTCCTATCCCTATGTCTATATTAGGTGACGCAGAACTGCCCGTCGCTCCTGTCATCGAGGCCCCTGGCCCAATGGCAGGCTGAATCCCCCCTACTTCGGCCTGCTCCCGCCTCTTCTGCCCCTGGTGCTCCGCGCTACCTGCTGCCGCGCGCCACATCCAGGGCAGAGAGGCGGGTGAGCGGGCGGGCGGCGGGCACCATGCGGGGAGGCTGTCCCCGGGGGTGGGCAGCGCCACTCTCTGCCACCCACCTGGCGCTGTGAGACCGGCGTCGCCACGATGTTCCCCAGCCCTGCGCTCACACCCACGCCCTTCTCAGTCAAAGACATTCTGAACCTGGAGCAGCAGCAGCGCAGCCTGGCGGCTGGGGACCTGTCTGCTCGCCTCGAGGCCACCCTGGCGCCCGCCTCCTGCATGCTGGCCGCCTTCAAGCCCGAGGCCTACTCCGGGCCCGAGGCGGCAGCTCCGGGCCTGGCAGAGCTGCGTGCGGAGCTGGGCCCCGCGCCTTCGCCCCCCAAGTGCTCTCCCGCCTTTCCAGCCGCCCCCACATTTTATCCGCGAGCTTACGGTGACCCTGACCCAGCCAAAGACCCTCGGGCGGATAAGAAAGGTAAGGAGAACCCTAAGCCCTTCCATCCTGGAGTCGCTCTAGTGCCCAAAACCCTGAGCCAGAAAACCCAGGCTTGACAGTAGGTAGTCTGGGGTGAAGGCTGGGAGTGGGGAGTTTGGAGTGTAAGATTCCGGGTTGTCCAGGATCTTCTCGACCTCCCCTCCTCCCCGCAGTCAATCGGAAGTTTAGAGGGAACACCGAATTTAGAGGATCAGAAAAAGGAGGGAGAGAGAGAGAGAGAGAGAGAGAGAGAGAGAGAGAGAGAGAGAGAGAGAGAAATTAAATTTTAAATTTTGTTTTCGGCCTACAAGACCCCCAGTAGATTAGGGCCTTGCTCTTGGATCTGTTAAAAGTTAAGCTATCTAACAATCCGCGTTAGAACAAATCTTCGTATTGGAGAGTTAAGATCTCTTTCAGATTTGGTGTATTTTGAGACACTGAGAACTGCTAAACAGAAAGCTTAGCCCCGCGGATCCTGGGCCTTGTGTAGCCCACCCTGCCTTTCTGGGCCTTGCCTCCTTTGTGCCAAAAGAGAGGAAACTGGGGACGCGGTCTTGATTTTGAGCTGAGGTGCTGTGGATCCCAGGAGTTAGGCTTGGCTTTGTTTTTCCAGTACAATCTCCAGGCAGGATCAGGTAGAAAGTCCTTTCTGGGAAATGTTGGGAAATACGGAACGAATAAAGACACTGAGAAGCGAAGAGCAGGTTTCCGAAGGTGGCCGAATACCAGATATCTCAGAGTAGAGAGGGGGACTCCTGGCCTGCTCACAGAAGGAGCAGGGAAGACCCAGGCCCAGCTCCGGATCTGAGCAAAGCCAGAGAGGCCCAATGGCTTCTGGGAGTCAGAAAAGCATTCCTAGGTTTTCTCTAGAAATGCTTGAGAGAAGGTCCAGGAACATCGGAGGAGAACTAGAACTGATTGCTACCAACCGGAATCCTGCGGGGCCGGTGTAGAGGCCCCTGTCCTCCCAGGGTTACTGGCAAGTCCAGTAGCCGCGCTAACATCAGCTGGCAGCTCTGCTGGAGACGCCGAGCTTTGGGCCTTCTCGTTCTTGAATTGCTTTTTAAAGACAAGCTGGTCCCCCGAGGGTCAAACCGAAGTATTCCTAATGTAAAGCACTCCAAGCATCCTTATGATTTTATTTTCTTTGCAACCAGAAAAGCGAAATCACAGGCTGCCATGAGAACGCGAACTCTCCGGGGAAGGGGTTTGGGATGGAGCGCCCGAGATCTCTCTTGTTTCGTTTTGTCCTGAAACACGTAAGGTGTCCAAGCCACCCAGGCTTTTCCCAGATGCGCAACTGCGCCAACATCGAACCTTGCGAGCCCCGTGCACTCGGCGATGAGCCTAAGAGGCGCTGGGTGTCTCTCACAGAACTAGAGTGACACCCCACCCCCACCCCACGAGGGCCCTGAGCTCCCGGGACTCTCAGCTCTAACCGGCCATCTCTCTGCCTCCCCTTCAGAGCTGTGCGCGCTGCAGAAGGCGGTGGAGCTGGACAAAGCCGAGACGGACGGCGCCGAGCGGCCACGCGCGCGGCGGCGACGAAAGCCACGCGTGCTCTTCTCGCAGGCGCAGGTCTACGAGCTGGAGCGGCGCTTCAAGCAACAGCGGTACCTGTCGGCGCCCGAGCGCGACCAGCTAGCCAGCGTGCTGAAGCTCACGTCCACGCAGGTCAAGATCTGGTTCCAGAACCGTCGCTACAAGTGCAAGCGGCAGCGGCAGGACCAGACTCTGGAGCTGCTGGGGCCACCGCCGCCGCCCGCGCGCAGGATCGCGGTGCCCGTGCTGGTGCGCGACGGGAAGCCCTGCCTGGGGGACTCGGCAGCCTACGCTCCCGCCTACGGCGTGGGTCTCAATGCCTACGGCTACAACGCCTACCCCTACCCCGGCTACGGCGGCGCCGCCTGCAGCCCCGGCTACAGCTGCGCCGCCTACCCCGCCGCGCCCCCCGCCGCGCAGCCCCCCGCCGCCGCTGCCAACAGCAACTTCGTGAACTTCGGCGTCGGGGACTTGAACACCGTGCAGAGTCCCGGGATGCCGCAGGGCAATTCGGGTGTCTCCACGCTGCACGGCATCCGAGCCTGGTAGGGAAAGAGCCCGTCTGGGGCGCCCCGGACCGACTCCCACTTTTAGGAGAAGGGCTATGACTCCGGGGATGGAAATGCTCCCACTCTGTCCTGTCCCTCGGATTTCACACCCACCCTCGCACAGGCTTGGGACCTTTCTCCGATCCATCCCCCTTTGTTGACGTAGCCTGGTGTCTCGGCCCTGGGAGATCACTTCCAGGGCCACAGGCACCCTCGACGGATTCCACACTAGGACCCGGAGCCTGGGCCGGGCGCCCGGGCCCTGGTTGCCTTGCCGTCGCCCACCCACCCACCCGTATTTATGTTTTTACCTGTTGCTGTAAGAAATGAGAATCCTCTTCCCATTAAAATGAGTGCGCTAACGCACGCGTGCTTCTTTTAGGATTTTCAAGCGGGCGAGTGCAGAGGCCTCCTCCAGGTCTCAGGCATAGGACACATTAATAGAACCTGCACCGATGAAAGCTAAGGAGGCACCCTGCGCCCCTCTTTAGGTGTTCTCAGATGTCGTCCGGTATTTTCGGAGAGGCAGCCTTTGTTTTCAAGGTTAGGCGCGGAGGGCGTGAGGGATTTTATGACTTACCTGTGAGCAAATGGGGGTAACCCAAAATGTCTTCTCGCAGCAGAGAGGGAGGGAGTAAAAGCTGACCCTAGAGCGCCCAACCTCAGCCCAACCGGCCTCTCTGTTGCTGGGTGTCCAGGGAAGAGCAGCACCCTGAGTCGTCTTCCTTAATGCCTTTTACCGATGGAAGTGCCAAGGGCCCTTGTCCAGCTTCCCCGATTCTGCCCCTCATTGGAAGCCCCTGGGGTCCTTTACCAACCGCTGGAGCTGTTTTCGGCTGAGCTCACCTCTCTCTCGGGGTGGGGTGGGAGACTGTGAGAGTCCATGCGTGCGTTCGGGGGAGATTCTCCAAACTGACTGGCACCTTCTCTCGGTATGACAGTAATTTCACTGTAGTTAACACACCTTCGATTGACCCACGTAACCGTTCTGCTGGTTTTACAGATGAGAGAACAGGTTTGGTAAAATGGGCCAAAGACTTAAAGCCGTGGGGCTTGCCTACTGGGCCTCTCACCTTTTTCTCCTTCAGTGCCTCTATCCCCAGTACTCAGGGCCGGATAACTAACCTCTGCTTGGAAATCAGGGTGGATCCTGGCTTTGTCCACTGCTCTGGAGCTGTGGCTAGGTGGCAAAATCAGCAGGGCTAGCAACCCTATAGTAGCTGCGATATTGCTGCGGAGTTTAGGACCGGAGCTCTGCAGTGAGCCCATGATGCCTAGCGAGGCTGGGTCAGGAGTCAGCATTTTGCATTAGGGGAAAACAAGCAGCTTTCCAATGTCACCTCTTAACCCCCATAGTAGAGGAGATGGCACTGCCATTTAGGGTCCTCGAGGATGCACAGAGGGTAAAGATGCAGTTGCATGCAAATAGTTGACCATGCCGGGGTTCTAGGCCAGGCCTTGTGAAGAAAGAAAAGAGAGTGCCCCCACTCCCCACCTCCACTCCCACACACCTGAGGCAGCCAGCACTGCCTGCAGCTAGGTGGATGTATTCAGCTCAGCCCCTAGCATTCTATTTCCTGGGTCTAAACTAATCCATCCTGCCGCAGCCACTGCTTACATCCCGGGATAGCTGTAGATGTCCTTAACGAATGATTGTTTGTTCATTTTGCAACTAATAAGTGAGGTTATCGAGTTCGTGAGCTTTGTAGATGACAACATCCTGTTACAATGTCAAAGGGCTGGACACTCCTGCCAGTGGGCTCTGTCAGGTTCTCTGTTGCTTCCCGCAAGGCGGTGAGTCCCATCCTCTCAGAGGGCTGTCCTGAGGCTCATACCAGCTCAGGGAGGGTAACACTCTACCATTGATTGATCAGCCCAGGTGCCCAACACACCGCCTAATTCACAGTTTGGAAAATCCTCTGGAAATTACCCACATTCTCACTCTTACTAAGATTAAGTTTTGCTTCTTTGGGTCTTGTAGAGGCTCAGGGCCACCTCCATCTCTTTCACCTTCTGTTTGTGTCCAGTAACATCAGAGTAAGATTTTTTCTCACTTAACATTATACACCACCCCTGTTCTCCTCACTCCCCTCAGTGCCAGGGGTGATACCCAGAGCCTTGTAGGGGTTTCCGTGATGTCTCCTCTGCAATGCCTCTCTTTCAGGGATCCAAAGACTCTCTTTCAGGGATCCAAAGCTTTTGTTTGTTTGCTTGCATGTTTTTAGAGATGGGGTTTCTCTGTGTAGACCTGGCTGATCTTGAACTCAGAAATTTACCTTCTCCTCTGCTGGAGTTAAAGGCCTGAGCAACCAGCTACTTTGGCCAGACCTATTTCTACTTAGGAAGCTCAAGGCGGCTGTGACTGGCTGGTACCAATAAACGGATCATCTAAAACTAGGTCTGGAAAGCAGAATTCTTTCTAGAATTTCTGGAACCTAATCCACTTTCATTTGCTTTCAATGTAGCAGTTTCTAAATGAGAAACTGCATTCAGTTCAGGTCCTGAGGAGTTATCATCTACTGTCCGGAGGAGCCGGATGATTTTTGAGGCTCATAAACCAGATGAATCCCAAGCAGACTTAGTGCTCTCATTAACAGCAAACGACAGTTTTCTGAGCCCTGGAGCAGCACTGAAGAGTCGGGGCAACCTTGGGTCAGGAGTGCACTAACACACTGAGAACCCTCCTCTGGTCTCTGTGTTAGTTTTGTTTTTCAATTGTCACATAAAGGATGTATGCAGGATAAGAAGATTTAAATAGGACGAAAACATGGGAAGGAGGGGCCGTCAAGAGGTGAAGAGGCAGAACTCAGCTGTGGGGAGGTGCAGGTCTGGCGTAGGTCCTGCGCGCCCGGTGGCAGCGGAGAGCACGGGGAGTTGGTTTCTCTTGTTTATTTTCCAAAAGCACTGGAACAGACCATGCTCAGTTTAAAAATATTCTGAGAAGAATGGTGGCAGTGGAGGAAGTGAGATCCTGGAATGGGGTCCATCAGGTGAAGCCAGGTCATCCCTCCCCATCCCCAGCCCAAGGTTTGCCTGATTGGAACACTTCCTGTCTTAATTAGAATAGCTCCGCCTTCCTTATTAACATCATTATTGTTGCTTTGTGTGTACACTCGAGTGAACGTGTGTGTGTGTGTGTGTGTGTGTGTGAGAGAGAGAGAGAGAGAGAGAGAGAGAGAGAGAGAGAGAGAGAGAGAGAGAGAGGAGCATATGATGTTTGAGGGTGACCATGCAAATGTCACCACACCTCATTTTGCTTAAATTGTTCCAGAAGTCAATACCAGGCTGTGTATCTAAAACCTCTATTTAGCCAAACAGAGGGGACCTTAGGACACAAACCTGAGAAGCATCCATATGTGGCCCCTCAGGTTTTTGAGACTTTCCAAAACATTTCCTCCCAACTCTCCCCAACCCCAGCAGGTCCTGGCTGGAGATAGCAGCCCACGCCCCCACCCCCACCCCCACCCCCAGTCTTTTAGACTGGGCTCCTGGAGGAAGGAACTGTGGCCTGGTATCACTGAGTCGTTCACAGAGGTGAACAGTGAACTGACTGCTTTGGGACTTTGAGCCCTTTGAGCAGTGCTGGGAAAACAGGTGAAAAAGTTGTCTTGTCCCCCACCCACAAAGGAGCAGGAGCTTGCCCAAGGGCACAAAGTCAGAGCTTGCTTTCAAATCCCAGCAACCCAGCTCCAGGGCCTCTTTCCATGTACTGCTCAGGGCTGGCAAAGAGCAGACACCAGAAAGGTCTTTAAGTCAGTTAAGCAACACAGTGATGAGATTAGCTCCCACTTGGTGGGAGATTTCCTCACCCCCCTCCCCCTCCCCAGACCTGTTAAGCAATTCCTCAAGGGGAAGGCAAGCTATCCCCTTCACTCTTGGATTACTGGATTGCCAGTCTAACCTTCTGGCTCCGTTCTGCTCCTTTTCAGAGGAGAGTCTGTCTCCAGAATATTGTGAGCAGTGAAGGTAGATACACAGATGTTAAGCTAGAGCCAGTGCCCCACCCCCACCCCATTTAGATGGCTCACTGCCTTACACCCTATCGTACAGGCTGGGGGTGGGGTGGGGTGGGGTGATAGCGCTAACAGGCTGACCCTACATCTCTGTTATCATCTTCCCAGAAGGAAATCGACAGCCAAACAAGTTAAAGACATTACTTAGCATTCGGGTTTGAATCCAGAAGGTTCCAGGAGAACCAACTCCCTAGGCACTCAGTAGCAGTCCTCAAACTTACCTGAAGATACACGCTGCCCCTGGAGCCCCTGCCTGCCCAGCTTCACAGTAGATCCCTAGGTCAGGGAGAGACTGTATCCATGATGGAGGTAGGCTCCAGCTCTTGACCTGGGAGAAACCTGGAGTCAGGTTTCTAAGCCCTGCTCCTTGTATTCAACTTGTATTGACTCTGTATTCATTGTGATCCCTGGTAGAGACACAGTCTGGCAGCACTTAGGACCCCAGGGCATTGGCAGAGAAGGGGCAGGGAGCCACTTGCTTTGACCCAAAAGACAAAGGGTCTGAGTAAACTATCTCTTGCTAGAGACATTTTCTTTGCCCAGATTCCAGACTGCCCCTTGGTGACACCCTGCAGGAGAAGAAAGAGGGAGACCCAGCCCACATTGGGTGACTGTCAGTTGTAAGGTTACTCCTTGGCTTCATTGTGCAGTGGAAGGGAAGGAAGGCTTTAAAACATCATGTTTCTTGTCCTGTCTGTTCACTCAAGAAGTAGCTCAGCGGAAGGCTGACACCAGTCCTTTGCTTTCAGACAGACCATTCAGCCTCCAGCCAGCCCCCACTAACCTCCAGCTTGGTGAGGACCACACTTGGCACAGGTTGGCTCTGCCACTCCCACTGTCACAGGCTTCTACACTGACAGTGGGGTAAAGAGGGCTCTCATAGCCAAGGAGGCCCACAGA
The DNA here is from genome assembly GCF_004785775.1 of Grammomys surdaster. Taxonomy (NCBI): domain Eukaryota; kingdom Metazoa; phylum Chordata; class Mammalia; order Rodentia; family Muridae; genus Grammomys; species Grammomys surdaster. Next base: position 1,389,587 of record NW_021620929.1, read on the forward strand.
AACCTTGTATGATTGACCTCCCATAGAAAGCATGACTCTGGCCGGCCGGGCGGTGGTGGCGCACACCTTTAATCCCAGCACTTGGGAGGCAGAGGCAGGCAGATTTCTGAGTTCGAGAGTTCGAGTCTAGCCTGGTCTACAAAGTGAGTTCCAGGGCAGCCAGGGCTACACAGAGAAACCCTGTCTCCTTGCATTTGAAGGAGGAGTTTGGTGCTGGAGAGATGGTTCTATGGTTAAGGACACTTGTTGCTCTTGCACAGGACCGAGGCTTGGTTCAAGGCCATCTGTAACTTCAGTTCCAGTGGATGATGTCCTCAGGCATTATATGCAGGTGGTCTACACACCCATAGACATAAAATAAAAATAAAATAGAAGTTTCCTCTTCTCCCCCCCCAACCCATCAAACATTAAAAGTGTCACCTTATTTTTCCATGTTGAACTCTTCTCACCAGACAATTTCCTAACTGACTAGTACAAGCACCGACAAACACTCTTGGGGGAAGACTTGAGGTTTATAACATATATAACAAACATGTTTATAACAAACATGCTTGGTGCTTTAAGATGTCCCTGAATGGCTCATGGATCTGTGTAACCCCGAAGTGTTCAGGATACCAGCCTGCTCTCTATAACTTCGGAAGTTTAGAAATGAGAGAGGAAACTAGGCTGGTGACTCAGTGGTTAGAGCACTGCCTGCTCTTGCAGAAGACATGGGTTTGGTTCCCAGCACCCACATTAAGTTCCAACCATTTTTAACTCTAGTTCCAGTGGGTCTGATGCCTCCAAAGACACTGTCCTCACATGGTACACAGATACACAGGCAGACAAAACACTCAGACACATAAAATAAAAACAAAGAAGATATTTTTAAAAACACAGGAAAATGCAGAGAAAGTATGAAGGTCTAAGAATAGCCAAACTATTTGTAATAAGTGAGGTAGGGAGATCTTTCCCAATCAGACAAGGAAGCAGGTAATATCACAGTGTGATGTCAGGGAGACAGACTGTCCATCAAGTAGAAGAGTGCCCAGAATCAGAACCACATAGGATCGGAAACAAGTGTGTTTCCGAAGGTCAGTGGGAAAAGCATGGATTTTCTATAAATGATCCTCACATCCTAGAGCTAACCCAGCCCAGCCCCACCAAGCCTCTGAGACAGGTCATGTGGCTGCAAGTCTCCATAAGACACAGACCAAATGAAATCAAGTCCCTACCTCACACCACTCACAAATCACATCCAGCTTGCAAATAAATCTATGTAAAATGAGTCTCCCCAGCATCTAGGGATAAAGTTGGAAAATGTTCCTCGGCTTTAAAGTAGGAAAAGAGCACAAGGCCAAGGGGAAAGGTTTAAACCAGTGCACCACAGAATGGGAGACAGGGCAAGTTGGAGTTGGAAGAAGTGTTTGGCTATATAGACAGACAGACAGACAGACAGACAGACAGACAGACAGACAGACATCTATCAATCTATATGTGTGTGTGTATACTTGTGTGAATGTGTACGTGTCCATGTGCCTGTGCGTGACTCTGTGTGTGTGTGTGTGTGTGTGTGTGTGTGTGTGTGTGTGTGTGTGTATGAATTGACACCCAGAATACATAGTAAGATTCTGTCACTCACCGTTGCTGTAGCACTCTAGTCTCTAGCTTCCTTGACATTAGTGGAGCCTCACACATTCCTGCCTCAGGGATTTGCATTAGCTGTTCCTTCACTAGGAATGCCCTTCCCCACATAGCTGCCTGGTGAATGTCTCTTCTCTTTAAATCTTTACTCCAATGTTACCTTATCAGAAGGTCCGTCCTGGGTATTCCATTTATTTTGCATTTTTTTGTTTTGTTTTGTTTTACTTTAATTGAGACTAGGTCTATTATATAGCTCTGGCTGTCTTGGAACTTACTAAGTAGGCATAGAACTCACAGAGATCCACCTGCCTCAGCCTCCTGACTGCTGGGATTAAAGGTATATGTCACCATGCCCAGCCTTCTGTGTATTCCACTTAAGATAGCTATCTATACACAGTCCTGGAGGCCTCTGTCAGCCATGGTTTTTTTTTCTCCATTAGCTTTTATGACTTCTGTATATTTGTATGCTGGGGACTGAGGCTTTACCACATAGCTTAGCTCCAGTCCCCCCACTACTCTCTGAGGAACACTTTGCTCAATGATGTAATCTAGCACCAAGAAGGTCTGGATGTGATGGATGGATGGATGGATGGATGGATGGATGGATGGATGATGGATGGATGGATGGGTAGATGGGTGGATGGATGGGTGGATGGATGGGTGGATGGATGAGTGGATGGATGGATGGATGATGGATGGATGGGTAGATGGGTGGATGGATGAGTGGATGGATGGATGAGTGGATGGATGGATGGATGGATGGATGGATACAGAACACACAGATATTTTACTCTATCTAAGGACCAATGTTATGTCAAATGTCACATTTCCAATTCATGCTCATTCTTGGTTCACAATACCTCTGCTTGATGGGTCCAGCTGCTGTTTATACAGAAAATGGAAGTGAAGTAGGCCTTCTGAATCAAGAAGTTTGCAGGTCCTGTGTGAGAACTCTCTGTCTCTCTGACCCACGTCAGTCCATCACACAGATCATCCTGGGGAGAGGACTGATGGAGAGGTGGAAGGGCATATACCACATGGGTTGGTCAGCAGTACAGTGCTCCAGCACTACACCAGGAAAATCTCCCTCAGACCTCACATGACCAAAGCACACAGGATCACATGGGAAGTACAGTTAGCTCAATCCCCAATTTACAGTATTGGGAAATGGATGGTTTGAATCTCATTCCTTCAAATGTTCACAACTCAAACTTTTATACAGTATAAATGGGCATGGTGGCAGAGGCCCAGAATCTGGCACCCAGGAAGCTGAGACAGGTAGACCTCAAGATCAAGACTACCCTGAGCTGCATAATGATACATTTCCCTTAAAAAAAAAAACCTTCATATATAAGTGTTGACTTCCTTATAATCCATCTTCTATAATGTACATTGCAACACAAGATAAAGCCTTGAAGTACAGGTAAGTACACATGAGCAGCATATTTGAGAGAGACTAGACACTACAGGGTAAGGCCAGAAGAGGTGGTTTGCTGCCTTCTCCCCAGACCTTTGGTTTTCTGGTCATTGTCTGCATAGCTGCAGCAGAAGCTCTTCACAACGGTGCTTTGTTTGAAGTTCCCAGAGCCTAGAACATTCCTGCAGAATCTGGATCAAATATTGACTATTTGGCACTTTAAGCTAATTTTTAATAATGTGTGTATGTGCATGTATGTACATATGTGTATGTGTGTGCGTGTGTGCATATGTATGTATGTGTGCTTGTATGTGTGTGCATGTCTGTGTGCATGTGTATGATCATGTATGCAGCAAGCATTCACTTCCGCATCTGTGTGTGGAGGCCAGGAGACAACACTGGGTACCATTCTCAGGAGTACTGTCAGCCTCCTTTGGGTCTTTCACTGATCTGGAGCTCAGATGAGTGGGCTACACTGGCTGGCCAGAGAATCCAGGGATCTGCCCGCTTGTTTCCGCTTCCTATTTGTATCACAAGTGTGAGTTACCCGTAAGCTTAGAGTTCTGTAAAAGCTAATTTTAATAAGGGTTTTTAAATGCTTTGACCCCCCCTTCTAGCCCACTGTACAAAGGTAGGGGAGAAAAGATGGTAGATAGGACAAGAGGATGTAGACTTCCTGTTTAGAAGTAGTTCTTTGAGGCGATTCCAATTTCTATTTGTCAGGATACCAGTCACGAATTAGCAGTGGTGGCATGATCCAGCAGAAGCTGCCAGGCCTTCACCAGATCAACATGAGTCAATGGGAACTACCGGAATCAGCCAGGACGCCAGGAGAAGTTCTCTGCCGTTCCTCTCTCAATAAAGCCAAGATCAGCGAAGACACGAGATCAAGGATACAAGTATGTCATCACTGTCGGTTGAGTCCCATTTACACTCTTGCCAAACATCCCATGTCCTTCCAAGGGTCTTGCCTCAGAAAAACACCAGGTGGGTCTGCATCACATGACATATCCAGAAACTTCCACTTCAGCCACCGTGCACAGCTGCTTTTTATTTTTCCTCGTGGGTCTGGAGTTGAACCTAGGTCCTCATGCTTACCAACTAGCTATCTCCCCAGCCCCTGCCCTCCTTAGTTTCCTGAATGTAGCCATCGCCATGAGACAGCCAACAGGATCCCGATTCTCAGTGCTAGCCTCAGGGCTCACTCAGCTGCCTTCCAGGCTAAGAGCCTGGAAATGAGGTTGATGTTCGGAGTCCAGGCAGCACTGTTAATGAACTGCAATCTAGGAGAATATTTGGGATACAGTTTCTATCTCCAGAAACTCCAGGCTTAACTCTTCTAGACACAGCAGATGCCCACTCAGCCTTTGGGCTGGGGGGCATAGCTGAGTGGTAGAGCACACACTGAGCAAGTACAAAGTCAGAGCATGTGAGAGAGACCTTTTGAGAAGACAAGAGAGGAGGCTAAGTCTCAAGACAATCAACAGAAGGAACTACATGAGAACCTTCCTTTTCCCTTATGGAGGGGATCAAACCTAGCGGGCTTGCTAACAGTAGACGCGCTTTCTACTGAGCTACATCTCCAGCCACTACTAGAACCCCCTGCATCCTGGTACTCTCTGAGTAGAATCTTTGGTTTTGGTGTTTTCAGGGGAGAAAAAAAAAACTCCTTATAAAAATATTTACTACTTTGGTTTTGGGCAGTGGCTTCACTTGCCACGGAAGTGTGAGGACCAGACTTAGGATCCCAGCACCCATATGAACGCCCGGTGGGTGTGCTGAGCCATGTGCAATCCCAGTCCTTGGGAGGCAGACTCAGGATCTCCAGAGCAAACCAGGCAGCTAGTCTAGCTAAATTGACAAGCTCTGGGTTCAAGTAAGACACCCTGCCTGGAAACAAAAGATGAGAGCAACTGACAGCAAACACACATGCACATAACCCCTGACATATAAATGCACACACATGGAGCCACTGACATGCAAAAGCACATGCATGCACATATACAGAACTGACAACCAAACACATGCACGTACATATACATGTTACGTTTTTGTTTTGTCTTGAGGGCAGTTCACAATAAGGGAAAACAAGTCCTCCATCTCTTCCTCCTCCTCCTCCTCCTCTTCCTCTTCCTCCTCCCCTTCCTCTTCTTCCTTCTCCTCCCAGTCTATTTGCTAAAGGGCAGCCCAAGTTGAGCACAAAACCAGCATCAGGTAGGTGCAATCTGATATCTTGGTAGCCAAGACAGAGAAATACATCACTATCAAAAAATAAACAAAAACAAACAAACCAGGGGCGGGGAGTGAAAACTCAGTATCACACAGATGTGAGTGCTTCAATCTGCCCATCCCCCACCCCACCCCTACCTCCACTTCTACCCTGTCTCCTCATTGCTCTCTCTAGGTCACATTACCCACACCTCAGAGGTCCTTTTGTTACTAACACCCCTTCCTCCTCCTCAGCCTGTATCCCTTCAGGACTCAAATGCTACTTCTCAGAATGGACCTGCCGAGCAGCGTCTGACTGGGTCCTGAGTTCTAAGATCTGTCACCTGTGTGCTGGCTCAGCAGCAGGCATGGGACAGCAGGAGCGGTGTCACCAGAGCTCATGCTCTCTGCAATTACAAAGGACCAGGCTGCACCTGCCAAGCTGCAGTGAGCACTCAGTCACCCTGCACATAGACACTGTCACCCTCTTCAGTTTTTATTGATGTGGCTTGAGTCTCAGCCCGCAGGACAGAGAGAAGGGGCAGATCCAGCAAGCATCTGAGTGGACTGTCTCCAGAGTCAGTGCTTTCATGCGCATGGACTTGCAGGGCCTCTGTCTGAGTGTTCACTGTTGCTGGACACAGTAGTTGCACAATAAATATGGAACACATGCAGGGATGTGACCTAGAGGTTTCCTGTGTGTGTCATAGTCTGTGTGGACCCCAAGTGCCACAAACTTGGTGCCAGTGTAGGAATATTAAGAGGCAGTGTGGTACCTTTAAATGATGGAGCCTACAGAGAGGGAGGATTTTGGTCATTGGAAAGGAATAACACAGTGCATATGGGACCCTAGCTGCCTGCTGGCATCCAGTCTCACTGTATGACCAAGCTCTTGTCATCGGCCACGACATAATGCAGCTGGAATGAGCCTCACCCACCAGAGCCTTTTGGTCTCTAAAAGCATCAGACAAATAAATCTGTTTTCTTTATAAATTGACTGTGTTTGTTTGTTTGTTTGTTTGTTTTGAGACAAGGTCTTACTGTGTAGCTCTGCCTAGCCTGGAACTTTTCTATGTAGATCAGGCTGGCCTTGAACTCACATATCTGTCTGCCTCTCGAGTGCTGGGATTACAGACTTGTGCCATCCCACCCAGCCCAACATGTGATAATTTATTACACTAACAAACAATGGGCAAATACAAGGCTCTGTCTTAAGGCTGAGAATTTGATACATTCTATGAGGAAAGTAAGGCTAGACAGTCATAGCAGTAGCATCCATGGAAACGAAATTCTCAGGGAAGTTCCAAGGTATCAAACTATGTGGAGCCATCTGTGGCTCTACTGCCTGCCTTGTGCCACTTTGTCCCCATTAAAGGCAAACCCCAAAGAGTCTCATCTTGCTGCAACTGAAACTGAGCCCCTGAGTGGCAGTGTTCACAGACAGGGCAGAGCCACCTGGAGAATGAAGGCTTTAAACCTGACAGTCACCCTCCAGAAAATTAGCACGCTGGCTCTGCAGGAATCATCTTCAAAGCCAGAGAATCATTTAAGCGCACGTGGAGAAGGACTGATGGGACCCCAACCAGATGGCTGGACTGCCCATTCTCTCGTGAGATGAGGAGCCAGTCCCCACAGCTGTCCAGACTGTGGGCTGAAATCAAGACCTGGAATTCATTTTCTGCTTTTATCCACAGCCTCTGGGGCCTGCGGTCTGGAGTCAAGTGAAGGTTGAGCCGAGGGGTCTGTGGCAGGTGAGGCAAACAATTAGCCCCGAGCCCTGCTGCTTGCTTCTCTTTATACTCCTGATCATTTTAACAGTAACACTGCTACCGTCCCCAGGCTGTGCTAGCTGGAAGCATCAGTCTCCAAAGGACTAGAAATGAAACATTTTCAAAGGTAAGGAGGTCCTGGCTGACTATGGCATCCACTCTGTATTCACAGGCCTCCTGAAACATCACTGGAGAGCCAAGAAAATGGATATGAGCTGGGCAACAACGGGGACCTGCAAAAAAAAGAATTGGTGCAATGCCACCACAGCACACAAGCAAATAGAGTGGTTGCACCAAAATAAAGGCTTTGCACATCAAAGATGCCATGAACAGAACAAAAGACTGCAGGGGTGGGAAGAAGAAAGTGTCTGCAGTCACTATGAGTCTCTTCTCCCAATTTTTGGCTTTTTGAAACAGGGTCTCACTGTCCTGAGACAGTGGCTATGTAGACTAAGCTGGCCTCGAACTCAAAGAGATCCGCCTGCCTCCCGAGTGCTGGAATTAAAGGTCTGTGCCATCATGTCTGGCTCTCTGTTACGAATCTTAATCCAAAACCTTCAACAACTCAATAGCCACAGGAAACAAGCACCTAGATTTTAAAGTGGGCAAGTGAGTTGAACAGACATCTTCCCAAAGAAGCCCCCGAATACTGACACACATAGGAATCTGTCCAGCATTATTGTCAGTCGGGGGTACAGGGCAGAGCCAGATGTTTCCCCCTTCCTGTAAGATGCAGGGAAATGCATTCCTGGTGGAGAAACTATTAGATGGTCCAGCTTCTAGGACTGACAGCACAGCAAGCTTCAGACAGTGAGACAAAGGCTAATCACAAGTTACAGCAAATCCACTCATGAGTACATGACCGAAGGAAATGGAAGAAGGGAGCAAAGGAGATGGGGAGACCTGGGTTCACAGCAGCAATATGGACACCAAACAGTGGAAAGCTGCAAACATCCATCTGCAACGATCCAGAAAAAACTATCCACTAGAACTCACAATGGACACTCACTATACGTGACACGGACACACTAAGTGCTATCCACTGGACACTCATGCATGCCTCCCATGCACCATGGGTGCTCACCTCACGCTCCACACGCATGGTGGACGCATCATGTGCTCTGCCATGGATAACAAGGAAGTAGACTCTGGTTACAGTTTGGGCAAACCTTAAAGGCCCTTCACTTGTTGAACTAAGGCTGACAACCTAGTATGCTTGTGGCTCATGCCTGACCCCAGCATTTCAGAGGTGGATGCAGGAGGATGCGGTTTTCAAGGCCGACCTTCATGCTTAGGATCATTTCATGATCATGTGCATTATTGCATTTCAGGACAGCAGCAGGAGGATGCAGGAGAGCCACCAAACAGCCCCTGTCTCTGACTGGTAGAGGCTTTTGGAGGGGGTGCGGACATGTATGGGACCAAAGTGGTTCCAGTGGCAGTAGAGAAGAGACATAGTCTGTTGGGTGTGCCACACGAATTTCCATGGAACTTGCAGAGGGGGTGACCACAGAAGTGAAAGAGTGGGCTGAGAACAGGCCAGGCAAATGTCTCAATCGCCTACCTGTATATCACCTATTTCTGGTGGCCTTGGCTTTTTGATCTGCTCTGGTATTTGATTCATAAGGGACCCTGTGGGCAGGCAGAGGCACTTGGAAGCAGCACCATGTCGGGTACCAGAACATTCTGCAGTGACCAGTGGAAAGTCCCTGTAGCTTACGAAGCAACTTGATGGGTACCAGAAAAATGGGAAGAGATCGCTGTCATAATCAAAAGGGGGATGAAGATGGGGAGAAAGGGGGGAAAAGAGAGGGAGGAGAGGGGGGAGGGAGAGACAGACAGAGACACACAGAGAGAGACACATACAGAGACAGAGAGACAGACACACAGAGAGACAAACAGAGACAGAGAAACAGAGAGACAGAGAGACATATAGAGACAGACACAGAAACACAGAGAGAGAGAGAGAGAGAGAGAGAGAGAGAGAGAGAGAGAGAGACAGAGAGACAGAGAGACAGAGAGAGAGGGAGAGGGAGAGGGAGACAAAGAGACAGAGAGACAGAGAGAGAGGGAGAGGGAGAGAGATATCACGAACTGGACCACATGTCTGATTATCACCCCACTCGGAACCTCAGAGCAGCTCTGCCAAGCTGTCCCATCAGTCAAGGACCAGCCCTGGTCCAGAATGGGCCCTGCACACATCACCCAAATCCTAACAGCCACACGACACCTTGGAGTAGGGTCCAGGCTAGTGAGGTCCTTGCCCTTCAGTCTCTCATTCTTAGGTGTGTGGGAAGACTTCTTGGGCAGAGCTGTACTTGGTGCACGTAAACCCCCACGCCAGTTTCCAGCAACACCGCAGCCGGGATAATGAATGCACCTGCAGTGGAATGGGACTCACCCTAGCCCTGTCCTCTGCTCACTGTTTGCTTTAGACTTACCTCCAAATTCTCCGTAATTCTGCCTGCACTCACTAAGTCCTCAGTCATCATGGGCATGAGACTACAGCTTTGACGGGCAACTTTCCCTTCCCCAAAGTACTTGGACTTAGTCAAAGCTAGGAAATGTTGCACCCTACCCTGGACTGTGAGGGGTCAATGTGGTTGAGGCTGACTCACACGCTGGGTTCTCAGCACTGCTGTCCAAGCTCACATGGACTTCCACGTTGGCCGTATCACCCACTAACAGCTCTAACACATGACCTTGAGCAGACAGCAGGAGCAGCCTCCTGGGTATGAAGGAGCTCTTTTTAAGTAAGGAGTTATGGGCTGGCTAGAGGTCCTGAATCGACAGAGGTGTCTACCTGTGGGAGGCAGGGCCCCTCAATACCCCCAGGCCTGCTGGAGGGGCAGCTGGGGCACCTCCCCAAAATGCAACCAAATAAAATCCAGCAAGAGCCAGTCCTCTCCATGAGGCTACTGTCTGTACCTTGGCCTCTGGGTCACAGTAGCTGTATTGACACCTCTGTTGGTAACTATCACAGTCAGTCCATGATGCCCCATCAGCTGGGAACACCAGCCTGTGTCTTCCCTCTAATCCAGTCTCCACTCTCTTTTGAAAAGAGTCCCCCGTGGTGGTCTCGTTCAAACTGTCATGGCTTCAGGTGTCTAGAGCCAAGGTTGTTCCAGGGCATGTGGCTTGCCTGGGTGCTCATGTAACACGGCTCACGGTCTGCCAGGAATACAGGAAGTAGGCTGACACTAGTCCCAGGGCTCACGAAGGCAGGCTCTGCAGCCAGACTGGCTCCTTTTCCCAGCATCTTGCTTCTTGTGGCCTAGCATGCAGGGCGTACTGCCATCGCAGGGGGCTGCTAGCCAGCAGGCAGCCCTGGGCTCTGAGCTCTTCTACCTGATGCTCAGAGTAAGTGCTTTACCAGAGACCTGTGTTCCCTGTGTTCATAAGCATGCTGACTTTAAAATCAGATTTGGGGCCATGAGATGGTTCAGGCACTTGCATCCAGGCCTGATTCATCTATATCCCAGATTCCATAAGGTACTAGGTTAGAACTGACTCCCAAGAGTTGTCCTTGACCTCCACACATGAACGCAGACTTTGAGAATTGGAAAGTTAGGACACCCAGCCACAGAAGGTGGCCTTGTTCCCATGTGACACACTAGAGAAGCTGAGCTGCAGTCTGCCTGGGGACACCCACACTCTAATTTGCCACAGTCAACACTCTGCCTGGGGACACCCACTCTCTAATTTGCCACAGTCGACACGACTCCCTGTTGCTTTCTGTGGTAGTTTGGATCCTAAGTGTTCTATAGCACAGTGTGGTGGGATCTTCAAGAGCTGATACCTAAGAGGAAACTCAGCAGATTTGCCCTGCCATGAGCCACCACCACATTCGATGCTCGGCCTCATCCAAAGCAACAGGGTCAACACTACAGTCCGAAGCTATACACCATGAGCGGAAACAAGCCCTGGGTCACCCCAGGTGTTAGTTACAGTCACAGAAAGCCGACTGACACAGCCTCCAACAAGCAGCTGTCACAGGATCTTGTGGTTTCCACATAGAATTTGTTCCTTCCTCTTTATTTTGTGGTCTGGGAATCAAGCCGTGAGCTTGCATGGAAAGTGCTCTACGTCCTCAGCTCCAAAGTTTGTCTGACTTGTGCCCTGATGGGAATCAGACTTCCTATCTTATTCTGAAGTTCATCATCCATGTACAGCAGTGAATTCACAGTCTGAGATAGTTCCACCATCAACACCATGTTCTAGCCAGTGAGATGGGAGCGGGGTGGTGGTGGTGGTGGTGGTGGTGTAGCTCAGGGAGCACTCTTGATCCTTTAAGAACACAACCCAGAATTCTCATTCGTGTTCCATTATCACTGCTACACCATAACTAGTTAGCTGCAAAACAAAAACAAAAAACAAAACAAAAAACCCAAAACCCTCCCCAGTGTAAGTTTAGCCACGTGTTTAGCCCTGGCCTGTTTGCATCTGTTTTTTGTTTGTTTGTTTGTTTGTTTGTTTGTTTTTGTTACTGTAACAAAAGACCTGGAGTTGGTTACTTTTTTTTTTCTGGTTGGTTACTTCTGAGGGGTTGGGGGTTGATTACTTTTAAAAGATTTATTTGCTCTAATTTTGGGAGGCTGAAATCTAAACAACATAGTGCTGGTTCTGGTGAAGGACCTCTGCCCTGGGTGTGTCACTTCGTGGTGGGAGTTGCAAAAGGGGTCCTGTGAACGGCTGTCCTCAAGATGTGACATGGCTCCTGCACATAAGAATTCATTGCACAGCATCATGTCTAGATGGCAGCACCTCCACCTGCTGGGCCGTCTTGCCACCCTCCTTCCTCCCCAGTGTCCATGGGCATCAAACACATCACCAACCATGGGAGCAGGGATGTCAACAGAGTGTTAGCCGGCAGTGTGACAGCAGAGGCTAGAGCAGCAGGTGCATGCCCAGGCATGCAGCTCCTTGTTCAGGGGCATGCAGATCTCTGTATTCCAATTTTAGTGTGTGTGCCACTGAACTGGGCACTCACGCTTACATTTCTGTCTTTCCTGTGAAAGGAGCAGGAAGCTGTGTGTTCTGGGAGACAGCAAGGCATGCCCGATGTTAGCCAATCTCATCTAGTCCCCAGGTGGCTTATGACAGCCAAAGAACTCATCTCCTGCTTGCTGCTTTGTGCTACTGAGGTGCCATAGTATACTTTGTTACATGGCATCATCGTGGCTGTTGCAAAAAGAATTATAAAAAAGCAAGTATAATATAACAGGGTCAATACTATAGTAACAATTAGAGGTGTGAGATTATGAACCAGGCTGTGTCCCCTCAGAATTCACACTTCTAAACTCTGCCTTCCCTGCCCCCACCCTGCTCCTCCTGGACTCAGTGCTACCTAACATTTTGTGAGTGAGACAAATAGTTTTCCCACTGATGCCTCAGGATGTACTGTAAGGACATTGGTCCTTGTGCCCTGTCTACTTCCACCAGTTACAGAATAGTCCCACTCTCAAATCCCAGGTGGCCCATAAGAGCCATTTGGCTCTCAAAGGCTGTTTCCAACCGTGGTCATCTCCAGCTCCATCCTTCCCATAACATGATCTAATTCCTTGTTACCTGAAACCCCATTGCTTTTAGTGTTTGTTTTTGTGTAAGGAGGGATTGAATCTGGGGTTTCAGGCATGTCATCCAATGAGGAAGCCCTGGCCCAGGAGGTCAAGGCTAGCCATGGCTAGAGCAAGAACCCTTGGTGCGACAGATGGGTACCTGATTTCTTGGGGAAGCCAAAAACAGGGTGCAGAAGGTGTTCTTCCAAAAGAGACCCATAGTCTGCTGGGAAATCAGTGGCTTTGCCGTTGTCTGACAAGTTCTGAACCTGATGCTGTGTAAGTCTCCTTCAGCTAGCCATGTGGGGGTAGCACATGCCTTTAGTCCCAGCACTCGGGAGGCAGAGGCAGGCTGATTTCTGTGAGTTTGAGGCCAGCCTGGTCTACAGAGTGAGTTCCAGAACAGCCAGGGCTACACAGAGAAACCCTGTCTGGAAAAAAAAAAATAACAAGGAAAGAGAATCCTTCAGCACATCTTCCACTTCTGAGCTCTTACTTTTCTGAGTATGAGCCAAGGCTAGCCACCCCACCATGCCCTGTCGGGGGACGTATAAAAGGGGATCCTGAAGAATATTGCATCTACAAATACAGATTCCCTTCCCTGAGCTCAGCTAGGGAAGGAAACTGGGCCCCAGCAATTCCTACTGGAGTCAGGACTCCTTGTAGACACTTCTGGAAAGCAGAACCCAGTGTGGGACGGTAGCCTGGTCATCATCCAAGCCAGGCAGCCCTCAGTCCTGTCTCGAGGATGTGTGATTTTGACAAAGCCTTTACTAGTGAATATCCACCCCCCTTCCACAGGGCTGCTCGTGGACATAGAGGCCTGGAACCACGTCCACAGTGGTGCTCAAGGACCAGAAAACCACAAAATGGTTCCGAGTCACAGAGTCTGATCAGGATGACGAGGTCACAGGCTCCACAGCTGCTGCCCAGCAATGGCCAGTGTGATCATTTCTTACAATGAGTTCTGCCTAGTATATTGTCCACTCCTCTCTACCTCTGTCCCTAGGTACCTCAGGCCCATTTAATGTACCAAAAACGAAAGGCGTAATGGGCCAGGGTGGGCTGGATGGCGTGGGTGGCAGCCCCAGGTCTGTCATATGTGAGTGCCACATGCTGGAGGGGGGCTGGGACTGCACTGTGGCTTTCATGTTCTATATTTACCACTACTGGCCCATCTGATCCCTGTCCAGCGCCTGCCTGGCTCCCGGGGCACTGTTATCATTGGGCTGGGCGCCTTATCTCCAAGCAAGGCTCAGGCGGCATTCTGCGTTCAGGTTGGAACCTCCACAAATCAGACTTCAGATGCTTTCTACGTGACAGCCTATGTCTGGCAGTCACCTCCCTGGTCCCCCTCAACTTGGTCTCTGTCCTTCCACAGTGGCTCAGAGGGGGCTTCCCACTCGAGCCACTCCCAAACCATTCTTTGGCCCTTTGAACTTTCCTCCCAAAGTGGGTAAATATAGTCAAAAGGCTACCACTGGTCCATGAGCCACCTGGACACTCAGACCTCTTCCAGGGACCCATGCAGACCAAACTAAAAGTTGACCTCTGGTCCTCTGCAGACCCCGCCCATGCTTCCAGCTATAGGATGCTCCCTGATTGTCTGCACACCACTCCACCATTCCTCTTCCCTCCCTGAACTCTGCTCAGATGGAAGCTGAGTCCTGCCCAATGGTAACTCCCCAAAGGTCCCAGCAGTGGAGCATAACACACTTAAAGGGCCGACTGTAAAGCCTGTAGTAGGACTTTGAAGACCTCAGGAGTAGTGGCCAGAAGAAATCTTAGAGGAGCCATTCAAAGGATACAAGCTCACCCCTAGGAAAAAGACAGAGGCGGTAAGAAAGCCATGCTTCTCTTAGCAAGGACCTTGGCCTCCTATGCATGGCTGTGGGCCCAGAAGAATGGACCAGAGAATGAAGGTCTGAAAACAAAGCCCTTCTCACCGCGGCCGATGGACTTTGACCCTTTCCTCTTCCTTTATTGTGTTTTCAGTCAAAACAGCTGCATGGAGGCTGTGAATGTGGCTCTGTTGGAACTTGGCATGCATGAAGCTCTGGATTCAATCCCAACTATCGAGTAAAACTAGGTGTGGCGGACATACCTATTTAGTAGAGGCAGAAGGATCAGAAAGTCAAGGTCATCCTCAACTGCACTAAGAGGCTAGCCTGGGCTACATGAGACCCTATCTTGAGAGAGAGAGACAGAGACAGAAAGGGAGGGAGGGAGGGAGGGAGAGAGAGAGAGAGAGAGAGAGAGAGAGAGTGGGATTCTAGGCAACCAATACCTCCCTCCTCCCTCCACAGACCATCAGACCAAACTGAGTTCACATCTTGTCTTAGCCAAGCCTAATGGTGAGAGGGATGAATTGTGTTCCCCAAATACCTGTCCTTGTCAAATTCCTAGAGCATGTGCATATGGCCTCCTTTTGAAAGGAGGTCTCCTGCACTACCCAGGGGCTCGAAAGCCAGTGTTGAGTGCCCTTACGAGGGGTACCCAGAGGGGGCAATGAGGTAGGAGACATTGTGTAAAGACAGGAGAGATACTGAGGTATCCTCATGCAGCCGGGGGGGGGGGGGCGCAGCAAGGACTCTCCCTCATATCCTTTAAGGTGGCACAGCCTTCACATGCCTTTCCAGCTCCTGCCTCCAGACTGGGAGAGCATACATTTGGCCACTTTGTGCCCATTTCTTATAGGAGCTATCATGCTGGACAAGACATCCCACCTTTCTATAGAGTGAACTTGGAATACCTCAGTCTCAGTGCCACAGTAAGGATGACCAACATAAGACAGTTTGTGTCACATTTAGCCTTTCACAGGACAGGGGCCAGGGAAGGCTGGCCCTTTCTGTTAGAAGCAAGGGCTACTCTGTAATGGATCTCAAAGCAGGGTGCTGAAACATGAAGACACAAAGCTCTCCTCAACTACCCACACCCTTACTGGCTATCTGTGGGGTACTGTCAAAGGCCTTTGGGCTCCTTATAATGAACTCTAAGAGGATCAAATGTGCCAAATCCACAGCACCCAAGGCAACTGACACATGCCTGCATGTGTGTCTGCCCTGAGCAGCCCCTAATGAACCTGCCTGCGGGAGCAAATGAACCTCAGGGGAGAAGAAGGTAAAGGAGGAGGGAGAAGCCGCCATGAGTTAGGGGAACCATAAGACACAGTCTTGAGGGCTGACCAATGGAGGTAGGAGCAGCCCAGATAAAACATAGTGAATAGTTACTCAGGGTTATGGATAGAAAGGTAGATTATAATAGCACAGAGGGTAGATCTCTGCCCAGCTCTTGTGCTGTTTAAGGCTTATTGTAAATAATAAAAGTTGTGAATCTTTTATCCAGGAACTGAATGATCAAAGATAGGGTAGAAACCCTTGATCACAATTAAAAATTACCACAATAAATCCCTGCAATAGAATGGCTCCTAAGGACATTCTGCTATTGCCATAGAACAATGTCTTACCCAGCCTTCATCAGAGAAGTCTCTGCCTGCAGTAGACAAGAACTAATACAGAGACCCGCAACTCAACAGTGTGCAGAGAGTGACTTTGGGCACTTCATCCTAAAGAGGATATCTCCATCAAACTCCTCCCCTCGCTGCTCAGAGATCAATGAAGAAGAAGCAGAAAGGTTGTGAGAGCCAGAGGTGATGGATGTTACCAAGGAAACAATGTCTTCCAGACACGACAGACTGATGCACATAAGAATTCACAGAGGCTGTGGCAGCATCCACAGGGCCTGCACAGGCTCAAGCCAGATGGAGCCCTAGTGCTGAGATGGAGAGGCGGACTCAGGTAAGAAGTTGATACTCGCTGGCAGAAGAAAAAACTGTTTTCTCCAATGGAGTCTCACTGGGTATATTAATCACACCCTAAGGCAGGCTGGTGCCCAGGAGGAGCTGACTAACACAAAATGACATTTTTAAAGACCTTTCTTCTAATTTTGCTTTGTTTGGGCTTTTTTTTTTTGTCTCATCGATCTTTTGCTTGTTTATTTTTATTTACATTTGTGTGTGTGTTTCTTTGTTGTTGTTGTTGTTTTATTTCTCTTTATTTTTTTTAAAGAGAGAAAATACAAAGTTGGGTGGGTAGGAAGGTGGGAGAATCTGGGAAAATTGGGGGGAAGGGAACATTATCAAACTATATTATATAAAGATTTTTAATTAAAAAACTTACAAGATTTAAAAATTTTAATACTGTGTGTGTGTGTGTGTGTGTGTGTGTGAGCACGCGAGTGCTCAGATGAATGCAGGTGCCCCCTAGAGGACAGAGATATCAGATCCCCTTGGAGCTGGAGTTACAGTGGTTACAGATGTGGGTCTGGGACTTAAAGTCAAGCCCCCTGCAAGAACAGTGGTCCAATTTGTTTTCTGATAAACACCATGACTAAAACCAATGGAGTTTATCTGGCAATAGTTCATCAACAAGGGAAGCCAGGACAGGAACTCAAGGCAGGGACCTAGAGGCAGAAGCTGAAGCAGAGGCCTGGAGGGATGGGCTTACTGGCTTGTTCTCTGTTAACCCACAGCTACCCTTCTTACCTAACTCAGGGACACCTGCACACAGAGCTCAGAGCACTCCCTCCATCACTAATCCAGAAAATGTTTCATAGGTGCACATGATCATCATGGTGGGAAGCAGACAGGCTTGGCAGTAGAACAGTAGCTAACAGCTTTACATCTGCAGGTAGGCAGCAGGGAGGGAGGGAGGGAGAGAGGGAGGAAGGGAGGGAGGGAGGGAGGGAGGGAGGGAGGGAGAGAGAGAGAGAGAGAGAGAGAGAGAGAGAGAGAGAGAGAGAGAGAGAGAGACTGGCTGGGCCTGGTGTGGGTTTTGAAACCAAACCTCCAAGCCTACCCCTGATGACACACCTCCTCCAATAAGGCCACGCCCCCTAATCCTAATCCTTCCCAAATAGTTTCACTGCCTAGTGTCTAAGCATTCAAATAGGAGCCCATTGGGGGCCATTCTCATTCAAACCACCACAGTTGTGGTCCCCATAACATTTGGGTCAGCAGCAGACCGCATGTACGATGGTGGCTATGTAGGATTGTATGACCTGGTGCACCTTAGCCATCTTAATTTGGGTAAGTACACTCTGTGACACTTGCAAAAAGATGAATGTCAGACTGTGTCCTCACAAAGTGACACACACTACAGTTGGAATTCAACATCAAAAGGCATATGAAGCTATGTGTGGCAGCTCAGACCTTCTGTTCCTGTTAAAGGGAAGCTGAGGGAGGAAGATTGCAAGTTCAACACCTACTGGAGGAACACAGTGAGTTCAGGGCCACCTTAGACACCTTAATGAGACCCTGTCTCACAAATAAGAAATAACAAGAGGGCTGGGGTTGTAGCAGTATAATATTTGCTTGGCAAGTGCAAGTCCATGGGTTCCAGCCCCAGCACTGGAAAAACAAGAACTAACAAAAAGTGTCCCATTCCACCATCTCATAGGTGCTCCCCTTGTTGCTGGGATGCACTCGCCCCTCACGCCCCTCACGGCTGCTTCATGGCAGGCAACAGTTGTTCTCCACATCAGTGGCCACATCTTTGGAGAATGGGCTGGTGTGGACTCTGTGGCACGTGCTGACTGACTTTGCACTCAGCACCATTCCCATGTGATCCACCCACACTGTTGCCCAGAACAATCCCTGGATGTTCTTCACTCTCCTGCACAGTGTTCCATAGATATCCGAGAGTGTGTGCACTTACCGGAATAGGCCACACAGTTGCTGTGAACGTTCACGCACAGGAGTTTGCGTGGAAACATCTTTCCATTTCTCTAGGGCAAATACCAAGAGAAACATTATTTTTTTAGGTTTACTTATTTTAAGTACACTGTATTTAAGTACACTGTAGCTGTCTTCAGACACACCAGAAGAGGGCATCAGATCCCATTACAGATGGTTGTGAGCCACTATGTGGTTGCTGGGAATTGAACTCAGAACCTCTGGAAGAACAGCTTAACCACTGAGCCATCTCTCCAGCCCAGAGAAACTTTAATCTTTTGTTTTGTTTTGGTTTGTTTTGGTTTGTTTTGGTTTGTTTTGGTTTGGTTTGGTTTGGTTTGGTTTGGTTTGGTTTGGTTTGGTTTGGTTTGGTTTGGTTTTTCGAGACAGGGTTTTTCTTTATAGCCCGGGCTGTCCTGGAACTCACTCTGTAGACCAGGCTGGCCTTGAACTCAGAAATACACCTGCCTCTGCTTCCCAAGTGCTGGGATTAAAGGCGTGCGCCACCACTGCCCGTCAAGAAACTTTAATCTTAATCTTAAGTGGCACCATTCAGCTCATTAAATTGGGCCGCATCCACACATGAGGTAACTGAACATGGAATCATGAAAAACTTGAGAACAATAAAAAGGTCTCTGAACACTAAATGACCAAACGTCAGTTCAAAGTCAAACGAGTTACCAAGTCTGGGCTGTTTCTGGCAGCCCTCACCTTGGGGACTCTACCCTGGTTCTGAGCACGCAACATACACACTCTGCCCTGTGAGTGCCATGTGGTCATAAAATGAAATACCCATAAATGCTGCTTGGACCACCTGAGCTCAGAGTCAGATTCGGACCCATATGTGCTGCAAACTGCAATGTCTTTATTGAACATACAACATTTTCTGCCATTACAGAAACAATTTAATTAGGGAAAAATGAAGACCTTAGACTCTTTCCACATCATTCTTTAACCATAGCATCTAATTAGCATATCTTTGGTTAGATTGTGTTAGAATGCTTGATCTTACACAGTAGCTGTTTGCATTACTGATAAATTTGATTTTTTTTAAAGCATCATCCACACGTTGGGTGGTTCTGAGCATGTGATGCTTTTTCAGAAGACCTGAGTGTTGCACACACTCTCAGATCCTTATGGAACACTACTCACAGCGCCCACATCTGTCAGATCACAATGGTCTGTAACTCCAACTCCAGGAAATCCAACACCCTTTTCTGGTTCTGCAGGTTTGCATGCAAGCGAAGCACATAAACTCACATGTGCAAACGCAAATACACATAAGCAAAAAAAAATACATAAATCTTAAAAAATCATTCATTGAATTTTGCCTTGGCATGAGAATAGAATTTCTAGTAAGTTCTGAAATGATGCTAAACATATTTTTGCCACTTGTGACTGTTTATTTGTGCAAAATAGCACTCTCAGAAGTGACTGTTATAAAATAAAAATATTGATCAATTCTGAAAAACATATAAGATGCTCTATACCCTACAACATCAAATGTTTAATTTTTATGGAGAACCAAGAAACACATCCATGTCAGCCTTGGGCGACCCATTCTTCTCACCTTCAGTTTTGGAATGCACTAGGTTCCACCTTAAATAAACCTATTCCTCATGCCTGGGAGACACTCAGGAGACTTTCGCAACAAGACAGTCAAGGACAGATTTCGGTAATAGAAAAAAGAACACCAAAGAAAAGGTGATTTGGGAACTGGTCCCCTATGTATGAGGTAACAGCACAAAGGATTTCAGAGTACCGAGTGTGGCCCAGAGGCTCTGGCTCCTGCCGCCCAGGGTCTTTTACTAGTGTATACATTACTCAGTTGGAAGAGAGCTTCACTCTCCCCTTAAATCCCAGCAGAAAAAATAAAGCAGAGATGGGAATGGACAGGAGAGAGTCCTGGAGTCAGGACCCTGAGCTCACCCTGGTCCCTTAGCTTGCCTTCTAACCTGGGGCCACTCCAAAAGCTTCTAGTCCACTGAAAAGATTTATTGCAGTGAAAAATGCAGACAATAGCCGGGCGGTGGTGGCACACGCCTTTAATCCCAGCACTTGGGAGGCAGAGGCAGGCGGATTTCTGAGTTCGAGAGTTCGAGGCTAGCCTGGACGACAGAGTGAGTTCCAGGACAGCCAGGGCTACACAGAGAAACCCTGTCTCGAAAAACCAAAACCAAAAAAAAAAAGAAAGAAAGAAAGAAAGAAAGAAAGAAAGAAAGAAAGAAAGAAAGAAAGAAAGAAAGAAAAATGCAGACATTGTATACCATGTACTCACAATGCATGAAATGGACTCTTCAGTTATCTTACGTAAGTGGAATTATGAAGTATTTGTCCTCTGGTTCATATCCGTATTTCCGGGGTTTGTACCTGGAGTCAAGTAGCTATAAATCAGAACTCTTCATGAGCAGGGGCTGCAGAGACGGCTCAGCACTTAAGAGGACTAAGCGCTCTAGCAGAGGAGACAGGTTGGGTTCCAAGCACCCACACAGCGCCTAACAACATCTATAACTCAAATTCCAAAGGATCTTCTGCCCTCTTCTGGCCTCCCTGGGCACTTCATGCATGTCGTGGCCAACATACATGTAGGCAAAATACCCATACACAAAAATATTTTAAATTTAAGAAGCTAAGAAAAAAAATACTACCTACAATTCCACCACAAGCTATCACACTCACCACTAGAAGCCACCCAGAGGCGATTCATGGAGACTGTACACAGCAGGTCCCAAACAAACGCTACACTCGTCTATGTAAGGGACTTTGCACTGTGGATTTTGTTATGCAAACAGGGACTGGACCCAGTGCAGCGGCTTGCACCTGTAATCTCAGCATTTAGGAGACAGAGACAGGAGATTCTGAGTTCAAGGTATCCTGGGCTACAAAACAGGTTCCAGCCTAACCCAGGCAAGACACTGTTTCAAAGAGAAAAAATAATAATAAATGAAAACCAGCTGACAATGTAGCTGAGTTGATAGGGCTGCCTGCCTAGCATGTGCAAAGCCCCAGGTTCCAGCCCCAGCACATCCATGGGTACAGTTGTACACACCTGTCATCCCAGTAACCAGGAAGTGGAGGAAGGAGGATCTGGAGTTCGCAGCCATCCTTAGGTGCACGCTGAGTTCAAGACGAGATTTGGACAAAATAAATAAAGAAAATGTCAACCAGACCTACAGGTACTGAAGGATGATTGTACAAAAACCATTCAATTTACAACCCTCCTCCCCATTTTCCCAGGTAGAGATAATTTAGTCCCAGGATGTAGATTAAACAGATATCTGAGAATCAAAAGGGCAAAAGAAAAATGCATATGGGGGCAACACAGACAGGAGCTAAAGGACAGCCCCGCCCTACAGCCCACCAAAAATGGGAAGGAGGAGGGGCAGAGACTGCTGTATCTAGGGAGGGGTGTTTAGCTGCTTCCAGTGCCTCTGAGGACATTGTCAGAGGCAGGCTCTTGGAATGTGGGGACAAACCATAAACCAGACCAACCAACTACAGCTGTAAAATTTATCATCTCAGACAAAAACAAAAAACATATATTCATACTATATGTGTGTTTGCCGGTGTGTCTCTCTCCAGCTCAGCTCACCCAGTAATGCCACAGATGGCAAGCTGCTCTCTGCCGTCCCCACACGTTGCTTTGTGCAGGGACCCACATGATGATGCGGGTCTCCTCATACTTCACCTCCCACACTGCCACTTCCTGCCTCTCCACTTGCTTTTGGGTACACTGCCCCGCTGTGCTCTGGCTCCTTCCTGCTTTAATCCTCGGGCCCCGCCCTTCTGTAACCCTCAGGCCCCGCCCTGCTGTAATCTTCCACTGCCATGAGTCAGGGTTTTTTTTTTTTCCATTCCTATCCTCTAGCGACAGCACCTGGACTGCTTCATGGAGACCCCCATCCTACTATCTTGTCACATGTGTTCTATCACCCTCTAGCTGTATGATACCCCCTCCCTAACTGTATGACACACACACCCCACACACAAACACACGTAAAGGTTAAAA
This sequence comes from Grammomys surdaster, assembly GCF_004785775.1. Taxonomy (NCBI): domain Eukaryota; kingdom Metazoa; phylum Chordata; class Mammalia; order Rodentia; family Muridae; genus Grammomys; species Grammomys surdaster. The sequence goes on from NW_021620929.1 coordinate 1,411,902, forward strand.
TCTGGGACCTGTATAAGAAAGCAAGCCCAAAATCTAAGTCTGGTTTATTTTACTTACCACAAGAACTTCTAGCTCTATCCATTTTCTTTCTATGCATTTTTTCTGCATGGCCAAATACAATTCCATTGAATATATTACCACATTTTCCTTATCAGTTCATCTGTAGATGGGCACCTTGGTTAATTTCATTTACTGGCTATTGTGAACAGTGTAATAGTTAAACATGGATGTGTGGGCTTAAACCTGTGACAGGACTTAACATCCTTAGGGGGTATATCCAGGAGAGGTATAGCTGGATCATACGGTCTTTCTTTTCTTTTTATGCTATGTATATGTGTCTGTGTGAATGCATGTCACATGTCAGGTGCCATGGGAGGCCAAAAGAGGAGCCAGCTCCCTTGGAGCTAGAGTTATAGGCTTCGTGAGCCATTTAACACGGATGCTAAGGAATCAGCTTGGGTCTTCTGCAACAAGCTCTTTTAATCACTGAGCCGTCTCTCCAGTCCCAGGTCATTCTGGTTTTGGTTTATTTATTTTATTTACTTTGGTTTTCCAAGACAGGGTTTCTCTGCATAGTCCTGGCTGTTCTGGAACTCACTCTGTAGACCAGGCTGATCTACCTGGCTCTGCCTCCCAAGTGCTGGGACTAAAGGTGTGCACCACCACACCTGATTTATGTATAGTTTTTTGAGAGACCTCCACTGTTCTCACATTAACCCCAGCACTGAATAAGAAATCTTTGCCAGGATTAGTTTGCTTGTTTGTTTGATTTTCTCCCTTTTTTTAAATTTAAATTTTATGTATTTGGCTGTATGTATCTGTATACTCTGTGCCTGGTGCCCTTAGAGGCAAGGAGATGGAAATGGATCCCCTGGAACTAGAGTTACAGACGGTTGTGAGCTGCCAGGAAGTGCTGGGAATCAAATGAGTCTTCTGGAAGAGCAGCCAGTGCTTTGACCCCGAGCCCACCTCTCCCTCCAGCCCCCATTTGCTTTCTCGATGTTATTCTTGATGTCATTTTGACTGGGGTGAGATAAAATCGCAGAATACTATTTTTATTTATATTTCCCCAATGGCTAAGGACGTGGAGTGCCTTAAGGAACATCTATTGGCCATCTGTACAGTTCTCTCTCTCCCTCTCCCTCTCCCTCTCACTCTCCCTCTCCCTCTCCCTCTCCCTCTCTCTCTCTCTCTCTCTCTCTCTCCATTCAGGTCATTGACTCATGCACTGACCGGATGATCTGAGCATTTTCTGCTGTTTAATTTGCACTTTACATATTCTATGCTTTACATAGTCTAGATATGCACTCCTCGGAAAAAATAAAATTGACAAGGGCGTCCTGTGGCCCTGCAGTCTGCAATCTGATCTCTTGCGCTCTCCCTGCCAATTCTAGGAGTCAGTGCTTCTGGACTCTTCCAGAAAGCACTCGTCTATGTCTTGAAATGTTTTCTCCTGGCAGTTTTGGCGTTTGAAGTTTTTTGTTAAGGGTTTTGGTCCATTTTTAATTGTGTGTGTGTGTGTGTGTGTGTGTGTGTGTGTGTGTGTGTGTGGTGTGTTGGGGCAGTGAGAAATATGCACTTGGTTTCCCTTGCTTTGGCTATTTGGGGGTGTCTTTTGTGTTTCCATATAAATTTTAGGATTTTTGTCTCCAGCTCTGTGAAAAAATGTCACTGGAATTCTGATGGGGTTTTTGTTGAATTTGGAGACCACATTCAGTAATATAGAGATTTTCAGAATTTTCTGCCAGCCTGCTGCTGTACATCCATTCTGACTACCACTTATATAGTGTTTCTAAAGGGTACAGAGTCATCTGTGTGGAGTCACATGGAAGCCCCATCAGCACTTCCTATCCTAATGTAATGTATTTGTCCGGCTTAAGGTCAGCCAGACTGCTAGACCTGAAAAGGGAGTGTGATTGTCCCCTTCTGTCTTCAGGACACATTGGTGTCCCCAGCTGCACATCCACCAAGAGCAGGATGGACAGGAGGAGCTTCTCAGGAGCTTGGCACACCTACAACCACACTTGGTCCTCTAACCAACCACCTCACGAAGGCAGATGGCCAGATGTGGTTGGTACTCTTGTTGTCAACTTGACTACATCTGAGATTAACTAAAAGCCAAAATTGGGGAACATCTGTTAGGGACTTTTGCTTAATCAGAAGTGAGAAGATCAAATTCGAATCTGGATCTTTGAGGTGAGAAGACCCACCTCATCCAGGCCATGCCTTCTACTGGAAAGACGGACATGGAAGATTTTGCTTGTTTTTGCCTCACTAGAGAGTGCATTCCTTCAGAAGCATTAGAGCCGACTTCTTCTGGTGGATCCTGGAGACCAGGTGAGACATCCAGCCTCATGGACTGAAAACTGATAGGCAGCCATTGTTGGATTAATAGAACCAAAGCCTATAAGTCATTCTAATAAAGTCCCTTTCTCTGTCTCTGTCTCTCTCTCTCAGTATATGTATATGTGTGTGTGTGTGTGTGTGTGTGTGTGTGTGTGTCTGTGTGTTTATAGATATATAAAATAAATCCACAGAATAGCAAATTAATGACTGACGTGTGAATAGGCAGTCAGTTTTCACTGAAGAATTGATATACATATATATCATATATTTATATAGAGAGAGAATATTATATTTATAATATATAATGTTCTCTCTCTCTTTGTGTGTGGGGGGGTGTATGTATGTGTGTGGGTGTGTAGTTTCTGTAAGTAGTTTCCCTGACTAACACACCGGGGAAGCACCTTTTATAGGTGCCAGGAGCCTTTGTTTGAGACCATGACATTTTGTTTGGGAGCACTCTTGTGAGTTTACTTTTGAGAGGGTCATACCAATCAAGTCTTCAATAAAAACTTACTGGCTATTTGCTCATATACCAGTCACTATTAATTTGCTATTCTGTGGATTCACTGTATCTAGGGATACTCTGCCAGCAAACAGTATCACAGGGGAAGGGGAAGAGAAAAGTTGGAGACCCAGAGTGAGAACTTCAAAAGCAGCAGTTATGGATTGTACTCATGTGTCTCCAACAGAATGAGAAAGCTCAGGCCCCTTCCCTTGAAAAGGTCTACTCTATCCTAGGTCTGTCAGCCAGGCTCTCCTGAGGAACAGAACCAGTAGGTCTAGTTATACATTCTAGAAGGCCTTTCCTAGAGCAGATTCCATAATACAGGCTGTGTAGTCCAACAATGGCTGCACATACACTGGAGAGGCTGAGAGTCCGGTAGTTGCTCAGTCCACAAGACTAGATGCCTCAGCAGTACCAATCTGGTGCTGAAGGCCAGGAGGATTCCAAGAGAGCCAGAGCCACTGGTGCTCACTCTATGTTAGAAGCTGAAGAAACTGGGTCCTGAGGTAGTGGTGGCAGAGATGCTAATGGCAGATGCACTCACCAGCAAGAGGAGAGTGGGCAGGCAAGGGCACAGCGTTTCCCTCAGATTTCTTTACATTTGCGTGACTCCCAGAAGACTCTGCCATACTGTGCCCCCAGCTCAGTTACTCCTTCCCCAGGAAGTCCCCTCACAGACTCAACCGAAGGCATCTTATGATCCCAGATCCAGTCAAGTTGACAGCCAAAGATCACCAATCACATCTGGCCCTGATTTCTTTCCAACCCCAGCATCTTTATTTAAGCACATTTTACTCAAAATGAGAAAGAGGGATGAAGCCATTTGCTTTTGCTTGGTGGTGACCATAGAGTTTCTATGCAAGTGACATGGGAGCAGCTGCTGTATTCATCCTGTGATCCTCCCAGGACTTCTGAGACACTGTTACTGTCTAGAGGTGCCCTAGTCACAGACAAGGACTGTGGTACAGATCTGGGACACAGACCAGGGACAGTACCATTAGGACTCACATCTCCCTGACCATGCTCCCATGGCCCATGTAAACAGCCAAGTACATAAACACACCCAATGCTGTGGGTCCCTGAGTGACTCCTGTAGCCTGAGCCCACTGTTGGAGGCTGAAGGGATGGTGGTGTGATAACATGCCCCCCCTGGCCCCAGGCTTCACCCCTTCATCCCTGACAGCACCACCAGACCGTCTATCTCTTAGATAACTACAGCTATTTTTATTCTGCCCTTGCTCGAGCGCAACTTGGGCAAAGCTGTGAGCAGCGGCCTAGGGAAGACCACCAATGGCTCAGGGAAGACCACTGTTAACTCAGGAAGAAAAAATAATTTATATTATATTGCTGTCTTTTAAAAAAAAATCCTTCAAGCTGGGTGTGGCAGGACACAGCTTTAATCCCAGCACTCAGGAGAGAGAGGCAGGAGGAAGTCTGAGTTTGAGGCCAGCTTGGTCTACAGAGTGAGCTTCAGACAGAGAAACCCTGTCTTAAAAAAATCCCCCTAACAATTCTTTTAAAATCTGTTTGTTCCTTAAAGCATCTCTAAATTGAATTTTATTGCAGAATCCCGCACTGGACATTAGAAGTCATCCACAGCTGGCAATGCAGTGGTTCAGAATGGCTGGTTCAGTAGCAGCAATGCAGTCTTACTTTCTGGTTTACTACAAGGCTTCAAGAAGATGGGGTGGGTGAAGGGAGAAGGAAGATGGAGGAGAGCATGACTGTCAGGCTTCCAGGCTCATGGGCCAGGCTATAAGCTAAATTAGAATAGAGCGACAGCAGGAAACCACACTTGGTTTTTTTGTATGTGCACATGAAAATCCTGCAAACTGAGACAGTGATTGACCTTCCTCCAGCATCTGAGGTGCACAAGGAGCAAAGGGAGGAGGACCTGGGAATATGTGGCGACTTTTGCTTGTTTTATGTAGATGAGGCCACTCGGGGGTTAGGTGTGTGGAACAGCCCTCTGCCACACAGATATGGCCAAATGTTGTTTTCAATTTTTTTAAAAAAAGGTTTATTTTATATATGTGTGTACACTGTTGCTGTCTTCAGACACACCAGAAGAGGGCATCAGATCCCATTACAGATGTTTGTGAGCCACCATGAGATTGCTGGGAATTGAACTCAGGACATCTGAAAGAGCAGTCAGTGCTCTTAACCACTGAGCCATCTGTCCAGCCCGTTTTCTTTTCTTTTCTTTTTTTTTTTAAAGGAGTGCCAGGCATGGTAGCACAAACACAGCTCTTTGCAGAGGCAGGCAGATCTCTGAGTTCAAGGCCATCCAGGTCTACAGAACAAGTTCTAGGACAGCTAGGGCTACATAGACCCCATCTCAAAACAAACAAGCAATTTTTTTTTTTTTTTTTTTTTTTTTTTTTTTGGTTTTTCGAGACAGGGTTTCTCTGTATAGCCCGGGCTGTCCTGGAACTCACTCTGTAGACCAGGCTGGCCTCGAACTCAGAAATCCGCCTGCCTCTGCCTCCCGAGTGCTGGGATTAAAGGCGTGCGCCACCACCGCCCGGCGCAAACAAGCAATTTTTTAAAAAAAAAGATTTCTATTATGTGTATGAGTGTCTGCCCTGTGTGTGCGTATGTACCTGATGCCCACAGAGGTCAGAAGAGGACTTCAGGTAACTGTGAGTGCCGTGTGGGTGCTAGGAATTGAACACAGGTCCTCTGAAAGAGCAACAACAGAGTCATGTCTCCAGCCCCCAAGAAAAGTCTATCTTGAGTGGCCGATTCTGATCTCACACACTCACATTTTGAGATGGTGTATCCTTAGCCCTAACAGCCTCCAGGAAGAAGTTTATTGGGGAAGATGGAGCCTGGAGAAGGCCTAGGTGTTTGGCAGGAGGACACAGGGACAGAGATGCCTGTGGTCCGAGCCCCTGGGGAGGCTGTTCTGTCGTACAACTCTGGGACTGTTGATGCTCTTCCTACAGATGACTAAAGCTGTGGGTACATGGACCTTGGCTCTGAGAGACCGTGCAGGGCAAAGCAGGGCGAGCTTGATCTAAGTGAACACTAAGCATTTAGTGTTCAGAAAATGGAGAGAGAGAGAGAGAGAGAGAGAGGCTGACAGAGAAGTGAGGGAAACAAGATGGTGTGTCATCTGAGAGCTGGTTAGGCCCTCCAGGCCTGCGGGTGGCTGACCCCTTTTCTATCAGCTGACTACCTTTTTTATTTTTCTCAGACCGAGTTTTACCATGCAGCCCTGTCTGGCAGGAAACTCAACATGTAGATCAGGCTGGCCAGCCTCTGCCTCCTTAGTGCTAGGATTAAAGGTGTGTACCACCACACCTGGCCCTGACCATGCTTCATATTGCAAAGCAACAAATAAAGTCTATACAATATAAAATTTTTCTTTTTTAAATGTAAAGTTGGTTGAATCTGCAGATGGGGAACCCAAGGATACAGAAAGCTCACTGCTGCACTTTCTGACATACTGAGGACACGTTTAGCATGGGCGTCATTTATCATCTGTTCCCCTTGCCCACATACTGCAGCTCCGTGACACACGATGGCATACAGTAGATGCTCAGCAAAATCCCTCTGAATGAATGAATGGTCCTTTGAAGGCTGCTCTGGATTTTTGACTCCATTACCATTGGCCAATTAAAATGTAGTATTTGAGCTTGCCTTATTGTTTAATTGAATATTAAAGGAACTTATGGAACATAGCCCAACCCAGGCCTTGCGTATTTAGTTGTCCCCCCCCCTCCCTTTTTAAGGTAGCCTTTAGAGCATGTCAGCCACTGGAGCTAGCTCTACGACTGTGAGAGTGCAGAGTAAGTGTGGACACTGCCCCCTCATGGCTGAGTGCGGAAGACTGCTTTCTGCACAGCTAAGCGGGTGAGGAAGAGTTAGGCTGCTGATGGGGGAAGAACGGGGTGGTCAAGATGCCGTCCTGGTGACTCACATAATAGGTCAGACTCTAGTTTCAGGAGGCAAGCAAAAGGGCGGAAGGGACACTTTTAGGGCCACACATTTCCACAGTGTGAAGATGTTGACAGCTAGTGGGGAGAGTGAAGAGAAACGTAGACAAGACAAATCCCCATTGGAGAACCCCCCACCTGCCGCGCTTACAGCTGGGATCCCCGCGGGAACTTTCCATCGCGGCTGTGCACTCAGATTAATCTATGATCTGTGTGTATAGTTTGCACCTCCAAGAGCCTATGGAGATCAAGAATTGTTTAAGAATGTATGAGTGTGTATTTGGGGTGTGTGTGATGTGTGTATGTGTGTAGGGTGTGTGTGTGATGTGTGTATGTATGTGGCACATATGTGGTGTATATGTGTGTGTGTGTGTGTATGTGATATGTGTACGTGGGGTGTGTCTGTGTGTGTGGTATGTGTATGTGGTGTGTATTCGTGTGGTGTGTGTATGTGGAGTGTGTGTGTGTATGTGTGGTGTATGTGGTGTGTGTATGGTATGTGGTGTGTGTTTGTGTGTGTGGTGTCTGTATGTGTGGTGTGTATGTATGTGTGTGGTGTGTGGTATGTATGTGCTAAGTCTTCCTTTACATACCTTATCTGTGACTTTGCTCTTCAAACTTTAGCTATCTATGGCCAACCACAGATGAAAATATAAAATGGAAAATTCCAGAACTGATCAGTTCATGGGTTTTTAGTCACACGCCATCTTTACAGAAATCTCATGTATTTCTCCACAGTGCCATGATGGTCTACCCAGTGCAAGCTCTCTGTATGTGCAATCCACCATTGTGCCCTTAGGAGCTTTCCCAGTCAGCCGACTGACTGTTCAGTGTGTGTGGGATTACTCGCTGTGACACACACACACACACATACCCCTTTCCACTTACACTGTACTCAGTAAATCAGTCTATATTTACAGCCAACAGCACATACTTGGTCCCAGGATGACCTGTCCCTTCACAACAAAGGTTCTGACTCTTGATATCCGCTACACCCGCTACTTCCCGTTTTCCTTCATTCACACCAGCGCTGTTTGGACTCTGACCTCCATTGTGTAGATGGGGAACTGTACTGTAAGGTAATTTGCTCAGGGCTATGAAGTCTGAATATTTCCAGTTCTAGGCCTGTGATCTTCCACTCACACCTCCCAGACCCTTCAGTGCTATGAACAGGCTATGAACTTCAAGGACAATGCCAGCCAGACTTTCAGCATAGGAGACCTCTAGGGATGACCTAGCTGGGAGCCTGTACCTGGGGCATGGACAGTACTGGCTTCTAACTCTGTCATGCTTAGTCTGGACCAGAGAGAAGGGAGTCAGAGAGTTCCTCAGACACTGCAATGTCCCAGGCCCTGCCAGGCTGCTGGCAGAAAGACCCACCTCAGCACTTAGAAACGGTGCTGTGGGCTGCGCCAGTTGCTGCTCTTTGTGGTTCCCCTCGCTGACACCTCTCTTCTGTTGCTGCTTGAGGGAGTGTGTCAGCTTCACAAGTACATGTGTAATGTCTGGTGATGTCTAGGAATCAGCCTGTGACAGCCACTCCATGCTTCTTTACCTTTTTTCTATGTGTGTATGCAGGGTCGTAGCACATGCCACTGCTGCACAATGCCCTGGAGATGGGTTTCTCCTTCCACCCGTGGGGCAGAGGGAACTCAGGGCATCAGACTTACTCACAAGTACCGCTAACACTGAGCCAGCTCTCTCACCCTCAATAAATTAAAAACAGTATGTGCACAAGTGCTTGACTTACATATGTAAGTGCACCATGCACCTGCCTGGGGCCAACAGAGGGCATCAGGTCCCTGGAACTGGAGTTAGAGGTGGCTGTGAGCCACCATGTAGGTGCTGGGAACAGAACCCTGGTCTTTTGAAAGAGCAGCAGTGTTCTTAGCCTCTGAGTCCTCCCTTGGCTACAGTAACTCCTTGTCCAATGAGTGATCTAACTTCATGTCCTAGGAGTTAGAACACGAGGAGGCACACACATTCCCAGAGAGAGAGCTTCTAGTAGTAAGTATTTACCACTCCATTAAATAAATGAGGTTTATTCAGGGAACAGCCATGAGCTGCAGTCACCTTCCCTCCCACAGGCCTCTCCTCTCTTCCCTCCACCAGATCCAGAACCTCTGGACAGGCAAGAGAGAGGAAGTGCACCAAGTCCCAGAGCTGAAGTACTCTAGGAGGCAGCCGCAGTCCTTGGAATCTGGGTGAGTGTGGAGTGCCTCCGTCCTGGAGGTTCCGGTCTCCTCTAGTCCACACACCCTTTCCAAGCCCTCTGACAGGAAGCTTCGCTGCTGACTTTCCCTCTGTTGGATTCACTGAGCACCTGAGGGAGAGGGGAAGCCCAGTGCGACAGCCCGACCAGTCCTTGAGAGCCTCAGGTTCTGAAGCAGGAATGCACATGTCAAAGCTGGCAGCTCTCGCTTACAGAAATGGAAATAGGCGCTTTTTCACAATATAGAGGACCGTGGCAAGGAACAGGGCCAGGGCGAGGAAGATGAGAAGCTTGTCCGTCAGTTCGCGGCGGTTGTATTTTGTGATGAGCTTCCGGCCCAACTGGATGGTTCCTGACATGGACTTAAACTCTTCGTTTGCATCCAGGAGAGTCCGAGAAGAGCTGACTGCAACAGAAGAGGAAGGAGTCTGAATCAGACTGTACTCCTGGGAATAATGAGCTGGAGCTGCTGGCTGGCTGTTAGCAAGGCCAGTGCCTGAGCGTGCGTGTGTGTGTGCGTGTGTGTGTGTGTGTGTGTGTGTGTGTAACTTATTCTTGTTAATTATGTGCATATCTGGGTGGATGGTGCACGTGGGAGATGCCCTCAGAGTTATACACAATTGAAAGCTGCCTGACATGGGTGCTGGGGACTGAACTTGGGTTTTTTTTTCAGGAGCACTTCCTGCTTTTAACCACTGAGCCATCTCTCCAGCCCCCTTAGTATTAGCTTTTAGACGTGTTGAGCTATTTTCCTGGATGATGTCTGGGGTAGAGGAAGAACTAAGGGTAGAAAGGAAGCAAGATGGCTGAGTGACAGCCCAAACCCCGTTGTTTACTGTGGTGGACATGTGAAGTCTTACGAACAGCACACTCCTTTCCTGTTCCTTACACTGAAAGGCCTTGGAAGGGCAAATTCTCTACAGGAGCCATGGCAAGAAGGCACTTGGCAGGAATGCAGTACTGTCACACAGCCTCTCCTTAGCCACTGGCTGGAACATTCGAAAGGAACTCACAGTAACAGTCTTCCCAGTCTTGCCCCAATTCCCAAACCTGCCTGGCAATACTAGACCCATGAGCCCATGCTCCAAACCAGACTCCTGGACCCCTTATGAGCACTGCTGACACCATCTCCAGAGAGGCCAGCCAGTTCTGCTTCACAGGAGCCTAGCAATGCTTCCTCTGGGAGGCACTGATGGCGCCCAGCGTGTCTAGCACAGCTGCCTAACTGAAAGAAGAGGAGGGGCAGAACAGCTCCCTGACAGGAGCAAGCTGTCTGATCATCTCCTAAGACACACTTGGGAAGTTTCGGGTGGGGAGAGGCAGAGAACTGCGTGTGTAGAGGTGCCAGGGCCTGTGCTCTGGAACAGCCTCCTCCTCCTCCTTCTCACCTAGAGTCTGCATAGCCTCCTCGCTCTGCTGCACCTGCTGGGACATCATCCTGCTGATCCCCATGAGACTCTCTGTGATGGTGCTGGAGGTCTGGGCCAAACTCTCTTTGGTCGTTTTCCTGCAAGTCCAGAGGAAGGAGCAATAACAACAAAAGCCTCGCTTGCAAATGCATCATTTTTAACCTACCACATCAGTGCTTTTCTGTTTGTGCTCTGAGATGGGGCCCCAAAATATAGCTCAGGCTGGCCTAGAAGGCAGAGTGTCCTCACCTCAGCCATCCCCAGGTGCTCAGATGACAGGTGTGTGGTGACACAGCCAGCTAGCACACATTTATTTCCCTCCTTCCTTCCTGCCTTTCTTGTTTTTCAAGACAGGGTTTCTCAGTGTGGCTCTGGCTGTCCTGGAACTCACTCTGTAGACCAGGCTGGCTTCAAACTCATAGAGAGTCACCTGCCTCTGCCTCCCAAGTGCTGGGATTAAACATGTGTGCCACTGCTGCCCTGCTTGCATGTTTCTAAAACATCAGGCAGTGTGGCTAAAGATACATGCTGTACCCACGTTCTTGAGCACTGCTGGGGGAACAGAAACCACACTGCCTTCTGTACTAGGTACAGAGAGACTCAGAAATGTGTTCACTCCCAGAGAACTTCTTCAAATGAACCAGACAAAGATCTGCCTTGATGCATCTCATATAATACTGAAAGGACAGAATGCAGACACACCAATAGGACTGGTTAGTACCATAAATACTACTCATGTATGGTTAAAATAAGTCTTAAAAAAAAAAAACTGTCAGGGAGGACTGGGATAGGCGTACTGGAAAGGCTTAGTGATAGAACATCTGGCCCTCATGCATGAGGCCCTAATTCAACCCCTATTACTACAAAACCAAAATCAACCAAACAAACAAACAAACAAATAAAAAAAATCCAAACCAAGTTTATTCAAATTTAGTCAGGGCTGAGAACGTAACTTGGCTAGCAGATGCTTGTCTTGAATGCACAAAGCCCTTGGTTACATCTCCAGAACTGCACAAACTTGGTGTGGCGGTACACACCTGTAAGATCACAGCAAGTTTGAGACCAGACTGGGATGTATGAGACCAGTATTAAAACAGAAAAAAAAGTTATTTATACAATAACATAAAGTGTAAATGTTCCGAAAACAAAAGGCCGCTTCCCTTTTGTGGTGCTGAGACGGCAGACCCAGAAGGACAAATGGATGTTACCTTTGCCGTAAGGAGTCTCCTCCTTGTAGAAGTTCTGCCTTCTCCAAGTTGTCAATGGCAAGCTTGCACGTAAGATTGGCTTTCCGCCATGAAGTCTGGTTGCTGGAAGAGGAAGGGTCACACATGAGGTCCTGGTGGCTCCACCAGGCTGCTCTGTCTAACTAGGTCATCCTTCCTGGTGAGAGCCGGAGTTCAGGCTTGCCTCCTATACTTCCTCTTCCTGGTAACTGCTTTAGCGCAGGTCCTAATACCTCTCTGTTCAATCTCTGGAAACAGTCTCTAGAATGTTTTGTCGATATCCCTCCCCTGATTGGCACTTGGGAGACCAGAGACATGGCACTCTACTAGACATGGGCCCACAGTGGCTTTTCTGCCTGACGAGTGTCTGGGTGTCATCCATGTAAACCGTGACTTAGCATTCCCCTCCATCCCTAATACCCAGGCCCATCTCCCCCATAGAGCCTGCTACAGGGGTCGAAGCCACAAGAACCAATATTCTTCAGCATTCCTCTAGGTTTGCCTATCTGACATCAAGCACAGGTACTACAGACATCACAGGGTGCCCTGACTCGTGGGGTTTATTCACGCTCTTCCCCTGCTCCTTTGCAAGTGACAGCTGGAATGTAAGCAGCACCTGAGACTAGCAAGTGATTCTTCACTGACAAATGAAAAAAAGCCAACTGGATCCCCCTGAGAATACAACCTATGCTCTGGAACTCTCATAGAGAAAGCTCAAGACAAGCCTGCCGAGCTCTGGACACAGAAGTAAAGATCATCAGACAAAAAGGAAACAGAAATGCTGGAGCTAACATGTTACAAGCCAGATAGACCTAATTTATTTACAGAACAGGAATTCACTGTGTAGACCACCATGTAGACCTTGAACTCACAGAGATCCTCCTACCTCTGTTTCCTGAGTGCTGGGATTAAAGGTAATTTCACCCAAGCACAAAAGAATACATACACCTCCTTCTCTGTACCTCAAGGGACTTTCTCCAAAACCGACCACCTACTCAGACACAAAGGAAGTCTCAACAGATACAATACAATTGAAATAACACTCTGCATCCTGTCTGACCACCACAGGTTAAAGCTGAGTGCTGGTGGCAGCAGGAACAACAAAGCTTACAAACTCATGGAAACTAAACAACCCTCTGCTGAGTGAAAAACAGGTCAAGACAGAGATTAAGAATGTTCAGAGTAATGAATTAATAGGGTGGCTTTCTTTTTAAAACAAGGTTGTTTTTAAATCATAAGTGTGCATGATTGGGGTGGACGATGCATGCCACAGTGCATGTGTGGAGGTCAGAGGACAATTTTGTGGAGTTGACTTTTTCCTTCCATCTTTTTTGTTTTGTTTTGTTTTGGAGATAGGGTCGTCTATTTAGCCCTGGCTGTCCTGGAATTCACTGTGTAGACCACCATGTAGACCTTGAACTCACAGAGATCCTCCTACCTCTGTTTCCTGAGTGCTGGGATTAAAGGTAATTTTCAGATGGGCTCCCAGATGCCTGCACAGCACCTACTAGCCCATCCCGCACCTGCCATTTCAAACAACTCACTAGGAGTGCACATGTGCAGTGTAGTAAGTTGCACCAAACACTATCAGCTTAGTGTGGACATAAAGCAAAGCATGCTCTAACCCCAGCAGAGACAGGAGGATCAGAAACTCAAGGCCATCCTCAGCGCCATGTTGAGTTGGAGGACAACCTGGAACACAAGAGACCCTGTCTCAAAAAATAAACAATAACAGAAGCAGGGCCACGGAGATGGCTCAGAGGGCAGAGGTGCTTGTGTACAGCCCTGATGAGCTGAGTCCCACCCCAGGACGCGTGAAGTGCAGGAAAGAACCCATCCCACACGCAGCTCCCACACCCACAAAAATGTAAAACTCCTCCAATATAGAGAGTGCCACACAAGGGGGACTGTGCAAACGAGGTGAGCATGCAGACACGCGCAGCTCCGACCGTCCATGCAGACTACTCATCACCTCTCTCCTACATCTGAGGCTTCAGATCTAGAGAGCTTGCAGACTGCGTGTTAATCATACCACTATATCACCATTTAGCCAGATCAGACAAATACAGGTACAAGGCCCACAGTCAGCACTGTCACCCTGTGCGGAGCCCTGCCTACCTGAGCATCTGCTTTTTGTGGTTCTCCACTTCCTGCAGTAGAAGCTGCTTCTCTGACTCCTTGTCCTGCTCCCTTGCTGACTGCTCCAGCTCCTTAGAGGGGGAAAGCAGCTGTTAGCTAGGATGAAAACCAAGAGCACTTCTGTTTCTAGCAGGGGCACAAAAGCAACGGAAGCACCCTTTACAACAGACACTTGGGAGTGGGAGGGAACATGCCCCAAATAATCAAATGTCTTTTTAAACATATAGGCAAGTCTGCAAGAAGAGAAGGAAATCCTGGCAGATCAAAGATGAGCAGGAAACTGGGTGCTGGAGTGGTCAGCTCTACAATGGCTGCCCTGGCTAGAGCAGGGGTTGCCACTCCTACAACCTTGAGCCTGCAGAAATAAAGGAAGAAAAAAACATCAAACAAGAGCTCGCCATCACAATGCAATGCCAGGAGGACACCACACTGTCATGTGTTTTCAACCGCTGTCCATTTCTGTACTTTACTCCAACAGAGCTTTGGGGGTTTGAGCTCATATGTGAACATAACACAGAAGCCTAAGGACACCTGGGGCTGATGTTGAGCCAGAAGCATCACAAACCCAGGACCCACAGACGGTTTCAGCAGCCATAAAACAGTCTCAGGATGTCCACTCCAGCAGAGCGAAAACGTGGACACATTTCTGGTTACCCTGGTTGGAAGGGATGGAAGTAAGTACCCTATGGACTTTGGAAAGAGAAAAGATTTCTCTTTCCTGAGTGGTTTGAAAACTGAGGAAGCAAAACTAACACAAGCAGTGTCCCCAGACTTGTGACAATCCTTGGGACTGGGAGATGTGCCCTGGCCTGGCCAAGCTTCAGGGACTCCAGAAGAAGTGTACAGCCGATGGGAGCTCATGAACCCAGAATAACCCAGCACCAAGGGGAGGAGCTACCATGAGCAAAGGATGGCAGGCCTGACCAACCGCATCGGGCTAAGAACTCCGAGATAATGGAGCGGTCACCACTGTAAAGACGCCATACCATTGCCGGGTGGTGGTGGGGTGCACACCTTTAATACCAGCACTTGGGAGGCAGAGGCAGGCGGATTTCTGAGTTCGAGGCCAGCCTGGTCTACAGAGTGAGTTCCAGGTCAACCCGGGCTATACAGAGAAACCCTGTCTCGAAAAACCAAAAAAAAAAAAAAAAAAAAAAGACACCATACCACTTCATGTCTCACACACTGTAAAGATGCCACAGAGCTAAAAGATCCACATATTACTTTATTCAGATAACAATCTACTTATCCCTATATATATTTGGAACAAGCATGCATACCTATGTCATTTGAACAGCTCAGAAATTACACACCTTTAATCCTAGCGCTCAAGGCAGAGGCAGTTGGGTCTCTGTGAGTTCGAGGCCAGCCTGCTCTGCAGAATGAATTTAAGTACAGCCAGAGCTACACAGTGAGACCGTGTCTTAAAAAAAAAGGGAAAAAAGTGCAAATCTTACCTATTTGCCATAAAGTTTTGTTTAGCCCCTCCCCATTCCCTACAATGCTGTCACTGCACAAAGGCTTGTGTTCTATTTTATCTCTTCTGCCTGGCAGTGAGTCACTGAGAGGAAGAATGGATGACAAGGAAGAAGGGAGGCAGAAGAGAGGCAGGAGAAACGTACAGTCTCCTTAGATAAGGCTGCTTGGCAGTGGTCAGAGAACCCAGACTCTGGAGAGATGAAAGTGTACTGTTGCTGAGTTCCAGCTGAAGAAACACAATACAAAGACAGATGTTTACACACAGCTGTGCTGATATTGACTGACTATATAGGGAACAGCCAGTTCTCTCCTATTAGCATACAACCTTACTGAAATATACAAAAGGCATTCACCTCAGAGCTTTCTATGTCTCCAGGTCTAGACAGCATGCAAATTCTGAGGAACCGCAGATGAGAGCTGGGATCTCATTCACGGGGCTATCTATCGCCCTGCTAGATGTCAACAACACATCTGTGCTGAAGGAGAGGCTGGAGCCAGGGGCAAGAGCGCGACAAACATGTAAATATATGGTGAGGACATTTACTTAAACCCAGGAAAGGAAATAAACACCAGGTTAGCATGCCGGTACTTAGGCAACAGTGGTAGTTAAAAGTTGCAGAGTTTGAAGAAAGGCATTTTAAGAAAACAAATTAGCTCAAAACAGGCAAGCATCCCAAATGAATACCTGTTAGTAAAAAAGAGCTAGAAAAACCTACAGCTGTATAGACAGGTTGGTAGGCTGTCCAGGTGGAGCTCCCCCACGAGGTTAGGCTGTAGCATGCCCACTGCCACGGGGGAAGATATCAGAAAAGCACACCCTGGGAAGATGTGGAAGTAACAGATAAGAGAAAAATTACCTATTGAGAGGAGGGTGTAGAGAAGAAATAAAGGACATCACCAAGACACACAACGGAGGCCAACGGCTGTGGACCCACACACATGCACACGCAAACGTAACACACAGGAAGCAAGACGCTTTGAAATGTTCAGATGGTGGCAGCAATAAAGGAGATGGCGATCACCTAGGTACAGTGACAGTGAGTGCTGAAATTCTGAAGTCAGCTCTGAGGGCAGAAGCACTGTCGAAGCTCTCTAGCCTGCCAACTTCTCCACCAGCTCTGAAGACACTGTCTTTATCGGCTAATGAACGGTATCTGTTGAAGGATGGTTTGGGGACAATGTCATTTACCCCATGCAGCAAAGCCAGGTGGTTCTAGACCCACCCAGTGATAGGCAGAGGTAGCACTTATCCCTGGGGCACAGCAGTGGCAATGGCTCTACTAATCACATGGTTCCTTCTCACTCTCTTGTGTTTTGAGACAGCACAGGCATGTACTTGGTCACAAACAATGACTCGAGAAACTGGGAAGAGGCTACTGCGCAAAGTAATAGCTCAAAAACACCAAGGACACGCTGACAATGGGTGCGAGCAGGGAACTAGCGTGTAGGATCCACACTTTGTTAGTCCAGTCACTGTCACCCCTGCTACCCACCCTTAGCTAACAGTGGCTCTGTAGCCTCACTTACCTGGATCCTGTGTTTTAACTGTTGGAACTTTTCTTTCACCTTAGTATTCAGTTCAGTAAGCTCACTTAAGGGTCCAGAACAATCTCGAATATCCTGGAAGACAATGAAGAGATGAGGGCCTTTCTCCTGTCAATGAAATGAAATGCCCTCATCAGCTCAGTGAGAAAGCTGATTCGGCCCACACTGCTGAGGCTCCCTTGCTACCTCATCCTGCTCAGTGCTGCTCTCCTCTGCACAAAAGCAGACACATCATTTTTAGTTTCCTTATGCCTCTTAAGATTAACACCGAGCCTAATAAAAAAAGGAAGCCAGATCTATAGTTCAGTGGTACAGCATTTCCATAGCATGCTTGGGGCCCTGGCTTGCAGCAGCAGCAAAACACACACACACACATCCACATGCACACACGCGCACGCAGGCACACACACACACGCATGCATACACACACACACACATACTTGCACCTGCATATACTCCATATGTATTGTATGTGTGTAGATAAATAAATAGGTAAACCTCAACCTTAACTTAGAAGTTTAGCAAAGTGTTACTCACTAGGAAAAGCTTAATCAGCTTCCATGTTCAACAAAAATGGATATCTAAAAAATACTGTAACTTCAGATCCTTCCAACTCTTAAAATCCTCATGCCTAAATCCCTGGTAACTTGCACCAAAATTAATTTAGTCTGATTTTACAAACCATCTGCTGCAAGTCAAAATGTTTAAAGATGGACTGAGAATTTGCTTCTGGAAAGAAAGTCAGAATTATGAGAGCCAAGTTTTAGAGCAGGCTCTAGACTTAGGCTACGTATATTCAAATGCTGGTTACAGCAATCTGTTAGTGCAATCTTGGGATACTTAAGTTCTCTGTGCCTCCATTTCTTCAGCTTACCTTCCTCAAGATCATATTTCTCTGCGTAGAACACTTATAGAACAGGTGGAACTCCATAAGAATACAATGTCTGGGGCTATGCTTACTCATAGTAACCATAAGAACTCAAAACACAGAAGTCACAAGAGTCCTAGCTAACAGGAAATTTTTATGATAATGTAAAGTATTATGATATTATATAATTTCATATTATGGTATAATATGAAAACACAATTTTCAAAATTTTGGATGTTAAGTTTTTTTTTTTGAAGACAGATCGTAGTACAGGTTGGCCTCAAATGCATAGCGATCCTGCCTCCCAAGCGCTAGAGCCGCCACACTAGCAACTTTGTGTGTGTGTGTGTGTGTGTGTGTATTTATAGATGCATTCTTAGGACTGAAACCAGAGCCTTGCACATGGCTAAACTTTAACTCTACACTATGCTAAATTTACCCCCAGCCTCTGGTAATCTCACTTGTATAAACCCAATCTTGTTTATTTTTCTAAAATTGGCCCAGACTTTTTTCTTTTTGTTTACACATCTCAGGAGTGAAGTGTGGGAGATGTAAGGCTGGCGGTTCTTCACTCGTTCTCTAGCTTACTCACGAAATCACACTTCCTCACAAGAAACTGCTAATGTGGTACAGCCTACACTTACCAGAGAACAATACTCCCCACCCTCCTTTTTACAGGGGCTCGCAAAGCAAAGCATACACCAGTAGCCACAGCCCATTTATGTGGCACTGGGGATGGAACCCAGCGGTAGGCAAGTCCGCACCCCTACCCTTTCCTTATTTTCTATCACATCTTGTATTCTGAGCCGGTTGGGTTCTTCTTGACAAACTCTGGAGCCATTTCTACATTCCCTGTTCTTCCGCCACTGTGCTACTGTCTCCTACTTAGACCTGCTTTCAGATAAGCGCCTCACTTTCTGGTCTGTTCAACCGAGTAGGGAAGCTCTAAAATGGCTTTCTTAGGCTAGCTTTCCCCTCCAGGTCCTAGTACTGGCACTGCCTGCCTTCTGAACCAGGACTTAGCACAATATTTGATTTCTTCATTCAAAAAATTACAACCACGTCCCAGGTTAAATTAGTTAGCTTCAGGAAGGAACTCCAGTGCCAGGTGGCCTTGGGTCTCCTCCGAGTCCCAACTCAGGGAAGTGGGCGTGGGTAGCGAGAGGGGCGGGGTGAGGGCGGGGCTGCCGCCGAGACTGTGGGTGGGCGGGCTAGCCCAGGACCACTACAGTCTAAGGGACGGGAGCGGCGTGACAGGGTACCCCAGGGGTGGGCAAGCCAACAGTACACAAAAGAAAAGCGCTGAAGGTCAGTGTTCCCGGGGAACCGACCGAATGGTCCCCGAGGAGCTGTTCTGGAGTGGGACCTCGGGCCTAGGAAGCTGGATCTGGCGCGAATGCTCTGGAAAATGCCAAGACAGCCATCAAGAGCCGGACAGGAGCCTAATAATATGTACCTGGATAAGCGCCTTCACCTCCAGGTCGAATTTGACAATCTCCTGGTTACAGATCCGGACGTGGACGTCCTGGGGAGCCGCCATGTTGGAAACGCAGCTACGGCGAGCAGCGGCAGCCAAGCTTGAGCGCGTTCGCGTGGGCGCCTGCCAGCGTTTTCGAACCTCTCCAAATGTGGCGCCACAAGAGACCAGGTGTGGAGCGTACCAGGTCGCCAGCCCCGACCTGGAACTTTCCTTGTCACGTAGAACACGCATAACTTCTCTGGTCTGCTCCTACTAAACAGAAAAGTGAAATGTGATTATGAAGAACCATTAGGGTTGAGGTGGGGAACGGGGATGGGGGCTACAACTCAGGTAATGATGGACTGGCATGCCACATGGCCTTCAGTTTTGTTCCCAGCATTAGAGATACAACAACAACCTGCTATTCTAGTGACCTTTTGGATAGAGAAAAAAGAACGAATTAGGGTGTCACCAAAGTTGCATTTCTTTCTTTAAATTTTAAAACAAAATTTCTACAGTAAGTATGCATTATGGAGTAAGACACAAAATTTGTAAAGGTGCAGAATTAAATACAGGTCACTGGAGCACCTCCATTACTACAACCATGATCTTGGGGCTTTCTCATATATACAGAACCTACATTGCCTTCCTCACACATTTCTATGGCTCTGGTTTTGGATTCTAAGTATCTCGTAGGAGTAGTTCTGATTGTGTGATCTAGATCTAGTTTTGATAGAAACAATGTCAGTGCAAACCTCAAAGAAGGGGTAATTCTTTTAAAAATTATTATTTCTTAGTGAGCCCTCAGCACCATTGTCCACTCTCCTTTCCCCCACCCTTTGGGATTCTCCAGGCTCTGTAGAATCTTCAATGTGGGGCTCTTTTTAAAATGTTTTTCTCAAACTGCACACACAGCCCCTTCTCCGTACCCTTCCTAAAAAGTGCTCAGTAGCTTCCTGCAAGTCACAAAGGCCTGGATTCCAGGCTTGTAGTCAGCAACCCTGCTCTAGTTTCCTCAGAGGAATGTGATCATCAGTAACATCACTCCTAAGGTGGCCTGGAAGGTGGAATGAGGTAAGACATGAACCGCTCCAAGCACTGTTGATAACGTAGTAATGAACTCAGTGCTTGGTATTTGCTATTCATGTACTACACTCTGGGAGTACTTCCCTATGTGCAGCCATTTTCTATTAAGTGCTTCTGCCACGTAGCTACACTTGATTTGTTTGGCTATGGAAGTGGAAAGAGGAGGAGGATGACAACAGAACACATGAGACAGGTGAAAAGCCTTAAGCATCTTATTTTTGCTTTTCTGAGGCAGGGTCTCTTGTAGCCCAAGCTGGTTTCCAACTGCCTATGTCGCTAAGGAGGACCTAGAATTGTTGATCTTCTTGCCTCAGTCTCTCAACTGCTGGAATTACAGGTACTGATCAACACCACAACTGTCAAGACATTTTAGCTCTATACAACTTTATCTATATCCTTTTTATCTGGGTGTGGTGGCACATGACTTTATCTGAGCACTCAAGTAGAGGCAGGGAGATCCCCACGAGTTCCAAGCCAGCCTAGTGTATATAGTGAGTTCCAGACCAGCCAGGTGTGAAGCCCTGTCTTGTCATGCTGGTTCTATCAGTTTACACTGCACCAGCAAAATTGTGGAAATGCCTATTTCCTTTAGCCCCACCAGCGTGGTGTGCTGACACTGGGGTTCTTATCATCTAGTCTCTTTCTCAAAAACTGCCTTTCTCTCATAATGAGACTGAGGAACGTTTCAAAGGTATCATGATTACTTTGCTCATGTTTCTACTGGGTCATTAAACTACTTCAAATTAGTTTCTAGGAGCCCTTTCTGTATTAGTATTCACACGAGTTGCAAAATTTGTAGACTTTTGACTTTGTCAATGGTGCTTTTTAAAGAGGATTTAAATTGTCAGTTTCCCATAGCATTGGAAGATCTTTATGACTTTTGGACTTGGGTCTATGTTAAAAAGTCCTTCCCACTCGACAAGGATTTAGGATTGTCCACATCCCCTTCTAGTGCCTATATTTTTGTGACGTTTGTATCCTTAGCCATTTTAAATATATACGGTTCACAGTGTGAGATGCAGAACCAACTCCACGTTTTCTAGGTTCCTCGGTAGCTCCAACACTACACCAGGGCCCCGTGTATTTCACCTTGGTTCTCGGTGCTACACTGACCATGCTGTTTTTCTGTATATTTCAGACTACTTTCAAACTCTAAATCCACTTGCCTGTCCACTCATGCACTAAATGTTTCTATCCAGAGACTTCTTGTGACGGAGGATTAAATACTTGATTTAGTCTCTCCCGACTACATGTTTCACCTGTTTTTTCCTTACAACTTTAACACACTCTTGGTTTGTTAAGATGGTGTCACATTCTTAATGTGATTCAGTACCAGTAACTCCCAAGTTGTTGACAGGTTCTGTTCTGGAATCTGGTATGTGTTTTCATTCAGGTTTCTTCTGTACTCTCTATAGTACACTTTCAATTTTATACATTTTCTGTTCTTTAATCCAAGCACTATTTTAAGATGAAAAACTTAAAGAACTAGGTTACCATTCAAATCACTGTAATGTTCTGAGTAAAGCTCTCTATCTAAGACACTGGAGAAAACCCAATGACAGAATTTTCATGCTTTTGGATCTTCGCCTATCCTCCTCCTTGGGAAAATTTCTATGTAATTAGCTGTCTGCAGCAGCCAAAGCAAGGAGCTCCCCATATCTCTTACTTTCTGAGCCATTTTGTTCCAATAAGACAATCTAAGCTGGAGGCTATCGTGAAGGAGCAGTTGCATGCCCTCTGCACCCAGTCCTGAATCCCTCCTGACTCTATTTTGCTCCTTTCATTCAGTATCTGATTTGACGACTACAATGGCTAGCTTTACTTCATTTTGACTTTCACATTCTAAACAGATTGCTTTCCTCTGCATGGGCATTCTTACAAATACTAGCCTGGTAAACCTGAGGTAGGTATGAATTGTCCTCAGAACACCTCAGGCATATTGGAATGTGAACTTAACTTCTTTATTATCCTTGGCTGGATTAGGGCTTGTCCTATCATCTTAGTGCTATCAGACTCTTCTATAGAAGGAACAAGGCCACCACCCTCACTGAGCCTGATAGGAGTCGAGGGCTCTTAAGAGAACAACTTGCAAGGCTTAAAGGGTGCCACCTCCATACCTAAGGACATCTACTACTACCTTCTAATTCTGAATCTTTTAGCTGAATTAGGACAGAACTTAATATTTTTCTCTCAAATTCTTCATTGTGCTATAGCTTAGGAATTCATCAATTAAACATGTATGGTGGTGCGTGCCTTTAATTCCAGCACTCAGAAGGCAGAGGCAGGCAGATCTCTGCGAGTGTGAGGCCAGCTTGGTCCACAAAACAAATTTGAAGAATGGACAGTCAGAAGTGTTACACAGAGAACCAGATCAAGCATTCCCCGAAAAGAACAAAGGAATTCAGGAACTCACTAGTTGATGTATCTCCTTGGTGTTATCATGGAAGGCTTAGTTCCCTAAAGACTGCATTGATCACCTAGCTACTAAGAGTACCCAATACTTTGAGAAGGACCCTTGTAAAGAATGGTCTTCAAACTTAAGTCCTGAAGAAGAATCCACCCACAGGAAAGAAAATTTACTTTGCTTTTTTATGGCCTCAGTATCACTCAAATGGGGGTGGGGGGTGTCAAAAAGGTCAAGTCTTATGTGTCTGTGTATAGGCCAGAAGTCAGCTTCAGGTGTCATCCCCCTGGTGCTGTCCTGTTTTGGGGACAGGTTTCCAAGTTTCCAAGAAGACTCTGCTGGCCCGAGGGCCCCAGGGATCTACCAAGTGTCTACTTCAGACCTTGCTGTTGAGTGTGGGAGATTGAACTCAGGTCCTCACATTTGCCTGGCACTCTAAAAACCTTGCCCTCTCCCCAGCCCTCATTGTCTTTTTTAACATCCCTACAGGATGTTACACTTTGAACATGGCTTGTTTTCCGGCCACATGCCAACCCCGTTGGTAGACTGATTGTGTGGAGATCTCTTAAATCCTTCTGTAACCAGGCATCCACATAACCATCCTGGCACACAGAGGAGGTTCTCAACAAATGCTTGTTGCTGAAGAATATCTACTCCTATGCCAACTTCACCCAGACAGGTTCCACTGGCTTAGGCTCACAGCTCCCCTAGCCTAAAGATGGTTTTGATACTTGTTTTTCTTGAAGAAATCTCTTGTCCAAGTTATCAAAGGACAAATTAAATATAAACTATTGTTTACAAAAAAGCAAATGTTTCTATTAAATAATTTCTGTATAGCTGAATCTCACTGAAATAAACTAAAAGCCAGCTTAGGGTGTCAATAAACCTTAGCTCTCAGAACATGCCCCAAAGAGAGGCAACATAGCCGACTCCCTCTGCTCTGTAAGGCTAGAACAGTCTTTGAACAGGTTGTCTTGAGGAATGGATGGCTGCTGTGTTGCAGGCAATGGAAAGGAAAAAAGACAAAATATGAGGCAAACAATTCAAAACCTTTTCTTTTCATATTTTTTATTTTAAATTACAAAGGGTGCTGCATACACTGATGATTCTGTGTCTGACTACAAGTGCTGACAGGTTAGAGGGTGACAGAAAACAAAGTAACCTGTGCATGGCCTTCTCCTAAAAGGAAAACTGCACGGCTATTAACCAACGTTGAGTCATTCTTAAACAGCTCATGCATGAACAAGATAACAATTCTTTCTAGACAAGAGACAAGACTGAGTCCAATAAAGTGTCACAGCTCCAGCTGGGGGCAGGGAATAAACAAAACTACGGAGTACTTATAATCATATCACAGACAGGATCCTAAGCGCAACTATTCGAAGAGGCTGCCAAACCATAGGAGCAAACACTTTGTATTCTTGCCCTTCCGTGTTGGCAGCTCCAGAGTCATTGTTAACCACAAATGCTCGCCATAGGACAGACTCTAGGGCAAGAAGACAACAGCAGGCAGTGGGAGTACAGTGTCATAAAACATGTGGAAAGGCAGATACAGTACACATACAGTTTTGTTATTTAGTTCTGAAAACAAATGAACAAACAAACAAAAAACCCCAAAGGACAAAGGGCAAGACACAGAATCAGTCCCACTCCTGGCACCCGGAACTGAGTAACTACACTAGGTGTTTACACTGTTACTAAAGAGGCAAGCCCAGTTGACACTTGGCACGCTGAGACATAAACTTGGGTGCTCTTTACTAGCCATGAAGTCTTCAACTCCAAAATACTATTTGGAAGTAGCTGTGAGGTTCCATCACCTTATTACCACCTCCAAAAGTCTCTTCAAAACAAAATGGCAATTTGGCATAGTGCAGTTCCTAGGTGTGATTTCTATTTCAGTCAGTTTACAAAGCATGGGGACTATGCTTCAACACATAACCCCACTTGCCTGTGGAAGTGTGTAACTCTCAGTAGTACATGTTCATCACATTCCTCCATTATGCTTATTCCTTAAAATGAAACCACCATCCCTACTTCTGACATCATTGTTCGTCCCACTGTATTTGAAATATTAAAAAAAAAAAAAGACATGGAGTCATTTTCTCAGAATGCCCTTATTTAAGATGACAAAGATCACGGTAGAATCCACAAGTATCACGGCACTGTGTGAGACTCATTTGTCACAATCCAGGGAAGAACAAGACTGCAGTTCTGTGCAAAGTTGTGCAAGTGGTCGCAGTTCCATGGGAAATGGTATTCCACAAAAGACTCCACTAGAAACATAGTTGAGACCTTTTCTATTAACACTGAAATTCAAAGCATTCTCAAAATTCAAGTTTCAAGATTTAGAGAGATGCTAACATTCTGTCACATAATTAACTAGAAAGTAGTTGAACAGAATTTTAGGAAGACTATATAAAGAAAGGGGACATGAGTTTTGTTAATTCTTGCTGAAGGCAACTTGAATTCATTTCTTAGGAAGTTAACTAAATCTTAGCAGCTAAAATAATGTTTAAATGTATGGAATAAAGAAAAGCACATCCATTCTTGACATTTTGGTGAATAAACTAACAGCTTTATTAATGAAGGCAAACATCAGGTAATTGTATGAATATTATATATAAAAGAGAAATTCATACCAATAGCATTGTATTTCAAAAGTACTGTACTTCAGTTTCTTTTAAAGAGACATGTCATCTGTTGTAAAAAAACAACCAAAATGGGTACTCTTCTCCTAAAAAGTTCTGGAAAACAAAATAATCACTTTCAAGCAGATGAAGTGAACACACCTGTCTGTAAATGCAGACTCTTGCTTAGATGTGAACGAAGCCAAGCATCAGAGAGACGCAAGACAACCTCACAAAAGCCAGAGAGAAGGGATGTAGCAAGATTACTCGAAGGTCATTCAAAACTGTTCTCTCATACAAGTATAAAACAACTACAAAGAGAGGGAACTATGAAACCACGCCCATCTGAAATCCTTCATGATGCTTCTGGAATAGTTCTGGTTCTCTTACAAAAAGGACAAAGTTAAGGTTTGGGAATTGGGAAGGAATGAAGATATCTCATTTAAGTGTACAAGTAAGGCACAAGATCAAGCCACACCTGAATCTCTCATGAAGGACGTGGAAATGACAAGAACCCATACATGGTACAGCACAGCAAGCAACCACACTGACTGAAAAACTCACACACGACCTTAACAGGAGCAGCCGGCAGCATGCTCTCATGTGGGCACAGACTAAAGAATCCAGTGTATCTGAAACCAGGAAGCAGAAGGGTCATTGTTATTATTTTTTTTTCTTTTTACTGTAGTAGTACTATAGTCAGTTTATGGTTGCTTTTGGAACAGTGGGTTTATCTGAGGAGAATTCACAATTCCTTCACTTGAAGGAAGGTTCTGGACTTCATGAGCTATCTGTATACCATGTATGAACACAGAAAACCTTTAGACAGCTCTCACACTAATGATTTCCACCCAAAAATACATGCCACGATTAAAAACAAACACAACATGTACAACTGCTGGGTTTTTACATACTCGTGAGAACCATCTGTGATACACTAGGTGTAGGTATTTTAAAGACAATAGAGGAAGCAGTTCATTACTGGCATTAAAAGTACAACCATTTCTAGACGGTTTTAAATGCCACAGAGTCCCCTGGTTAAAATGTAAAGCTGCACAGCTTGCCTATGTCATCTTAAACAGCAAGAGGATTTAACTTGCACTCTACATTTTACTGCCAGGTTTTTATTTAGATCAAGTATCGCTGCAGCGTTCTGACCAGCCCAGGTTTAGCAGCAAATGGCAGGAATCATATAAAATGCAATTTTATAACAAAGTGCTTTTCTAAGATATACATACATATATAAATAGGTACAAAATAAAGTGTCAACATTAAAAAGCTCAACTATTTATTTAAAGGCTTTCAACTACTTAACTTAAGGAGTACATATAAAACACTGAACTGCACGGGTATGGAATCTACTAAATAGATTCAAAGTTTTTTGAAATGCAAGACCAAAAAATCAAATTCTGGTTTGCAGACAAGAAAAGGGTATCAAAAAACCAGAATTTCTAATAGGGTAGCTAGAAAGGGGCAATTTTATAAACTTCACCAACTGAATCGCTACCATGAAGCAATATTCACTTGACTGCAAAACGGCCACATTCTGGAACACTTTCAAGACTTCATATACTTTCATTTGTGAACCTATGTTTTGCTTTTTCCCACCTAAAAAGTAAAACCTTGAATTCTACTAACCATGCCATGTGAGCTTATTATCTGTTAGCATGGATAAACGAACAGGTACATTTCCACCAAACACACAGGAAACTTATCACAGTTTCAGCCTACGTGTCAAGGTAAGTCTTGGTTTCTTAGGATTCATGATGTCAAAGAGGCAAGTAAGACACATTTCTGGATTGTAACTGTGTTCCCTAATTGAACCTTCATGTGCTATAGCTTACAAAAGGGGAGGAGGAAGAAATAGGAAAGAAACTCCTGTGCAGAACAAGGACAACTATCTTAGTTCTATCAAAGGGTAGTGGAAAAACAGCAACTATGTCTGACATTTGAGGCTTTTCTTCTAGATATGTTTGTTTTTACTTTTAAAGCCACCAGTTTTCATAGTTCCAAACACAAGATTTGAGATTAAACAGTCAAGAAAGACAGGATGGAAGGACCCGTGGGAAGGTTTATAATGCTGCCTTGACATAGAAATTTCTCATCAAGAGGTAAAGCTTGAGCACAGTTAAAAACTGACTAATAAAGCCGTTTACGTGAGCAAAGAGCACCTAAAAACTAAACGTGTTCATGTTTCTCAAGTCTAGAAACTACAGAAGATAAGTCACATGTAAGTTTGAAGAAAATACCTGTACAAAAATATAAAAATTTATAAATTTGTTTTAAGCTTGTGTTGATCTTTGAAAATATTACATGCACAATAATACATCAATTGGAAAAGTGGCAACTAAAAAGTATTAGATATTTTTAGCTTTTTTCTTTCTTTACATATATATATATACATAATACAATAAAAATAATCTGTATTTTGGTTGTTTGGTGGAAGTATACTACAATAAGCTAAATAAACTTTAATTTCAAAGTCAAAAACTATTTTATCAATAGCTTACTAGTATGAAATATATTAAAATTTCCTACAGTAACTGCAGAAATAAAAGACACCTAAGTGGCCACCAACTTATCTACTATGGAAGCAAACTAGAGGACAGCAAAATAATATTTGTATGTATGGATGCTCCTTCTGTAGATAATTGGACCCAAACAGAAATAAAATTCACAGTTGAGTAAGATCCCTAACCCTGACCTTTTAATTTTTTCTCTTTTTTTTCATACATTCATACAGTATCATGTAAGCTGTGCAAAACTTTACTTAGACTGGCAGTCTGCCATACCAGTTGCATTTGTCTTTGGTAGAAAAAATAAAACAATCGCAATAATGTGCAAGTATTTTCTTCCGGTCAAGTACCGAAATAGGAGTTTTCTAGAGCCATCTTTTTTTGTTTGTTTGTTTTTGTTTTGTTTTTTATACAATACACAGACTCTGTGGCATATATCTACATTTCAACATAGTCCTATATACATTCAAAAAATCTGAAAAAGAGTTGGAACAAAAAGACATTTAAACCCCATAATTTTCTCATCTATATATCTTGGTTTTCTTCATTAGGGTTTTCATCATACAAAATATTATCAGTTTTAGAGTTTCCCCAAAATACAAGGCACAAAGAATATGCTTTTTTCTTACTTGCACAGACAATTATATATATTTATATATATATGTATTTATATCATATTGAGCTCTGAAAATAAACATCTAAACATGGTACACACGTGAGTGCTGGGTGTGCCATGTACAAGTGAGATTAATGGCTGTAAAAAAATTAGAACAAAAAGCAGTCATTCTAAAAACAATCTAAATGGACTTTGAAAAAAAATGCTTCCTCGGTATTTTTGTGTGGTTCAGAGCATAAACCCACCTTAACACTTAGCATTATACTAATATATTCACTCATCCAAAACGTTCTGCTTCAACGAATGTTTACAATCTGTACCTCACATTTACTTAAAATGTGAGCTTCTTTCTAATGCCACAGCAGGGTCACTGGTTTATGCTCTGAAAATGCAATAATCAAGTATCTTGGATCATGCTTCACTTATGCTACAAGCTCTTAAAACAATGTAACCTAATTATAAATGTTTACATAATGCTAATTGACATGCAAAACAGAATGAAAATTTACAATGGATAACATGACAAAAACAGACATTTCTGACCAGTGGTCCAATGAGGCTGATCACACTTTTGATGCTGGTATCCTTAGTCCTACAAGGCCTCCAGTGGGGTTGCCTTCAGCAGTCTTCCCTAACACCTGGTTAACAAATTCTGAGGTTTGCCCAGCGACTGGGAGACCTGAAGAGAATAAAAGGCATACTTAAGACACAAACAGGAGAAGACATAAAGGAAAAGGAAAAAGTCTGAAGCCTAATACTGGCCCCAAAACAAGGGCTCCACTACTTGCTACTGCAACCCTGAAAAACCATCCTATGGCAGACTTCACTCCCAAGGAGACCCACACCAAGAGTCATGAAGCACTTTAATGTGGGAGATGACGAGTAGCAATCCCCAAAGAAGCCCGAGACCCACTGGCAGGCTGTTTCCTAAGCCTGGGAGTCTGCTGCCTGTGTCCTTCATCTGTTTGGACTTCACTGTGTTCTGTAGTATATACATACACACGACTAAAACTGAAATCATAAAAGATATACCTGACAATTTTTTAAATTACTGTATACAATGTAAGTTCCTTTGTCTTTATTTTAAATAAAAATGAATATTAAAAGGTGGAACAGAAGAGGGAGAGAGAAATTAGCAACATCACAAGTATGTTGACTTCCTCATCCTCTTCATTTTGGGTCAGGAAAATACTTAATGTTAGGACATAAATAGCACAGGTATAAGAATGTTACAGGTATAAGTTTTGTTTTGTTTTTTAAGTATTAAGGAAAATGAAACTAGGCAAGATAGCACAAGTAATCTCAGCACTCAAGTGGTTAAGGCAAGATGATTATGAATTCAGGCTAGCCTGGGCTACATAGTAAGACCTTGTCTGAGGGTAAAATGGGGAAATGGTAACACGTAAGAAAAAAGAGAATGTAAACAGAAAACATTAATCACTGACTAAAACACATATACCAAATCATAAAGATATCAATGCTACCTTAACTACTCAGTTAAGCTCAGGATGACCACTAATACAGCAAACTCACACCACACTCTTGGCTAATCAAACAGGAGAGATCTATTCTTACCAATAAACTTAACTCTATCTTGGGCTCAATCAGTGAATCACTTGCTCCCCAAGCAGGAGGACCTGAGTTAGAAGACAAGCATGTAAAAGGTTGGGTTTGGTGTGGTTATGTGTTTGTATATCCCAGAGCTGCAGAGTTGGAGACAGGAGGATCCCTGGGACTTGTTGGCCATCCAGTTTAGCCTAAAATCGTATTCAAAAAACATGGTGGATGACTTCTGAGGGAAAATATCTGATGCTGACATCTGGCCTCCACACAGGCCCCCACAACATATGCATGTACACTGTGCGTATGTGTGTACCTGCACACACAGATACAAAAATCACCCCACTTTATATGAAGAAACAGGTAAATCTCAATGTTGGGGCACTCAGAATCAATTACTTAGAATTTTCATTAAAAAAAAGGCTGAGGAAAAAACAGGCAAAAGAGATGTAATTAAATCCAATGAATCACTCTCAAATTGAACAGACATACACAGAAGGAGGAGAGGGGGTGGGGAGAGGGAGAGAAAGGAGCAGGCATAACTGAGCAGGAGCAGGGTTTGTAAGCTTGGGCTCCATACTGGAGATCACATCAGTACTCATAGGTCTAGATAATAATTCTGATACTGTGGCTAAGACAACATACTTGCTGGATTTAGTGGTGTAAACATTTAACCTCAGCACCTTTGAGTCTGAGGCCAGCCTGATCTACATACTAAGTTCCAGGACAGCCAGAGCTACATAGAGTGACTCTTTAAAAAAAAAAAAAGACATTTTTTTTTTGTTTTAAGAGATGCATGCTGAAATAGTAATAAAGAATCATAATACAAGTTAGTTCCAAATATTCCCCTCAAATATATAGGTACACAGGAACAGAAATAAGTAAGAGTAAAGTATCAGCCATTGGTGGAATGAGGACAATGAAATACAGACATACACTGTGCTATTTCTTTCTCCTTTTCTACTGAAGGATTCACACCTTAATGCATAATGAAAATCTAGTAGTACTAACAACTCCTATTCAAACATTAAGCATTTCAAAACAAAACAGCAGGTAAAACTCAAAACATTTGCTAGAGCCTTTCTGAGTTCTATTAAGAACATATGGACCTATAGACAAAGAGGAAGACAACATAAAAGAAAAAGGTGACTTGATTAAGAACACCAGTCAACAAAACATACATGGGAATTGTGACAGAGAACACATCTTTTCAGATGCCCACAAAACATCTAAAATTGCAATAATATATTTGGCAGTTAAAAAAAAACTCAACAAATAATACTATTAGTAATAAGCCAAAAGATCTAGTTAAAGCCAAGAACGTCCTATCTTTGGGGGAATTTGATTTCACTTTTTTTTGAGACAGGGTCTTGTGTAGCATGGGTTGCCTTAGACTCTTGATGTAGCTCAGGGTGACCTTGAGTGATCATCTTGCCTCTCCCTCTATGATGCAGGTGCTAGGAGGTCAACACCATGATAGGCTGGGATTCTGTGATGATAACAGCTGCCTAGGTCTAACCAATGTTCCTGCAAGCAACTCCTTACTCATGCATGCTCTCTAAGCCAAATAAATGTACCGGTTTACCACGTGGACTTGTGAAAGACCGTTGCTTTGCTTTGTTGGTGGTGTTTATCTAGCATCAACATGTATTAGCTCATGTTTCTCCAGGAAAAATGCACACAACAATCTGTAAGTAACTGATCCAAGAAATAAAGAACAGCACAAAACACATGCGCTCTCCCCCTCCCCCAACCTCTAAAATAGAGCAGTACCTACCATGGGCAGAGAGGAAACTAAAAACCAAATACTACTTTTGCACAATTTTAGTAAATTTAAGGATCTGGAAGAAATAGAATTTTATAGAACTATATAAATGATCAGCTGACTCAACAAAGTTCCAATGTACAGCTTTCCATAAAAGAGATACAAGATTTCCAGAAGAAAAAATTTCATATTCCTTTCTCTCTCTCCCTCCCTCCCTCTCTCCCTCTCCCTCTCCCTCTCCCTCTTCCCTCTCCCTCTCTCTCTCTCTCCAACAGCTGTTCCAAATGTTCTAGCAAACTAGTAATACAAAGAAACCCCAATGCTTTAACCTGACAGAGATTCTGCGTGATAGCAGTCAGGCATTCATTCATTCAAATTTTTTAGGATAAGTGATTCTTTGTATTGGCCAGGATGGTTATGACACGAATTCAAGTAACTGTGATGTCTAGGAATGTGTCACCGCATCTGTGGTAGCAGAGATTTGTTTTTACTTCTCTCCATACAACAAGTAGACAGGTGAGATGCACACCTAAATCCAAGCTCTCCATGGATACATAGCAAGATCCTGTCCTCAAAAAAACAAAATAAAACAAACCCGAAAACATTCTACCCCTGGAAAGCTGAGCTCACTAGTGCTTGTGTCTGCAGCCTCAGCAACCCAGAGGGTCACTTTGGCTTAGGAGTTAGAACACCTCCACCCAACCCCCAACCCCTAGGGAACACAACTCTATCAACTCTTTCTTTTTTCTCTTTGAGAAGAGGTCTCCCTATGAAGCTTTAGATGGCTCAAAATACTTTTCCTGCCTTAGCCTACCAAGTGATAGAATTATGGGCATGAAGCATCACACTTGGTAGAAACCGTTTCTAAAAACAGCCAGCTCATGGCACAGTGAAAAGGAATCTCTGTGAGATCTAACTTTCAAGGTGTGAACAAGGTACCCAGATCTGCAAGACCTCCATGATGTCAACATTAACAGTCTATATGAAGCAAACAAAAAGAACCATACACACCACACCTCACAACATGACACAAGAATGCTGAGTAAGAAAAAGTGAAAATGAAAAAATAAGGAGATTAAAAAAAGTTAAAAAGGAAGCAACAAAGAGCAGAGCTAAGCAAGGCTGATCTGACCTACAGGTGCTAAGATGTACCTAGAAGAAACAGAGCAAAGTCAAGTAACAGGACCTCAAAGTGCACACTGAGAGAAACAGAAGCGAGCAGGACCTGAGGATAGTCTGTATCTAAGCAAAAGTAACAAACAACTCACCAAGAAATACCAATGTAGTATCAGTTCTTTAATAGAAAATATTTTATGACAGAGAGGAGGAGAAACAATTTCAAGATAGGCAAGGAAAGAAAATGTGTGCCAAGCACTTTGTAACAGGTCAAGTTGTCTGTCTAGTATAAGAGAACATACATTAATGGATATACAAAAGCTTTTAAATTAAAAACCAAAAAGGTAAAAAGTAATTTTACCTTATAAAACTAAGTTCTCCCTCAAACCACTACACAAAAAATGAGATGCTTTTAAAGAAAAAGAATAATGGAAATACTTTAAAAGAATACATAAAATTATCCATCTACTCAGGTCAACAAACTGCCTTACTGCTTCCTGTAAGTAATTTCACAGGCACTAGGCGACTTTCTAGGACAACACTGGTATTTAAGACCTGCTCTTCATCTGAGATTGTTTTTGATTGTACTCAAGATGAACACCTGGCCTTTGACAACACTGGTATTTAAGACCTGCTCTTCATCTGAGATTGTTTTTGATTGTACTCAAGATGAACACCTGGCCTTTTAATGTGATATGTCTGGGATTTTCTGGGACAGCAGTAAGCTGTACAGCCTTCAGGAAGTATGACCTGACAGGTAATTTGCTCTTACTGTAGCTGAGCTCTGACCCTGTAGCATCTCAAATTATGTACTAGATGTTCCTCCCACAAGCCACCAACCAGCCTAACCTCTCTGTGTCTGCCTCCTTGATCCTCTCCACAGTACAAGCTGGTGAGGGATGAGAACCAGATATGCAAGTTTGTTAGAACCCTGTAAAAATACTGAGGAAGATAAATCCCTACCAAGAGGTGGAGGCAGACGGGGCAGGAATGGAGGGGGAAAGAATTCCTCTTTGACTCTGGCACTGTACATCATACGCTGTTATTCTCTAACAATGGTCTCCTTACCGAGTGTGTCTTTAATGAGGATTTCAAGCTTCTGTCCCATGCTGGGTCCTCTCTCGTCTCTTGGATTCTGAACTCGGTTTACAATGTCTTGCTTGATGGAGTTGATTACAAACAATAAATTGTCTACAAGACAGAACAAAAACACTTAGAATGTCACTAACATGAGAGAATTTACTTTTAATTTTATAATAAAACCATATTCAGTTGAAAGTGGAAGGGGCTGCAGACACAGTTCAGTGGGCAAATACTCACGTTACTAGCACGCACAAAGCCTTGGGATGGATTTCTAACCATGAAAGAAAAAAAAAAACCCAGAATCTAGGGAATGTCAAAAATATGGACTATGTTTGATATGATGGTGAATCTCTTTAACCCAGTCCTCAGGAAACAAAAGGAGGAGGGTCTCTGCAAGTTTGTGACTAGCCTGATCTATATATAAGTTCTAGACTAACCAAAGCTATAGACTTGAGATATTTAACAACAATCAAAAGGAAAAAAGGAAAGGAAAGGAAAGGAAAGGAAAGGAAAGGAAAGGAAAGGAA
>NW_021620929.1:1446340-1460640 GCF_004785775.1 Grammomys surdaster
GAAAGGAAAGGAAAGGAAAGGAAAGGAAAGGAAAGGAAAGGAAAGGAGAGGAGAAAAGAGAATTCCCGGTTCTATCACAATTCAGAGAATCTACAAAAATCCAAGACTCTACATTTTATTTATATATATATGGATTTATTTCAATGTGCAACTAATCTGAAAAGCATGTATCTATATAATCTACACAATTTAAGTGAAGGGAAATACTCAAGTCAGTTGTCTACACTGACTAGAAACACAATTACAGTAACAAAGACCTAACCATGGATTAGCTCATGAGAACAGTAGTGGCATTTGTCTAAAGGACCAGAGATTCAAACAGTCACACTTACAGACAAGAATGAACTGATGCTGGACATGTGGCATTCTGAATAGATAAGTGTGAAATAGGAGAGCCAAGCTGGGTGTGGTGCACCCCTTTAATGCCAGCACTTAGGAGGCAAAAGAAGATAGATCTCTGTAAGTTCAAGGCTAGCCTGGTCTATATAGTAAGTTCCAGGACAGCTGGGGCTATGTTGTCTCAAACCCTTTCCCTCTACAACAACAACAACAACAACAACAGAGGAGAGCTAAACAGTATACGGAGCTCAGGGAAGAATATGCACACCAAAGAGAAAGTAAAGCTGAAGACTGAGGTTTACCATATTCAGTGTTGAGGCCCCACAACTTCACTTTATTAGCTTCATACTGGGCTTTCTTCTTTAGCCTACAAGCTCTGTGAAAGGAAGAGCTATTATTAGTTCATTTTCCCTTTTAAGAGACTTCAGAATGTTATTTCCTTAAATAAGAAAAAAAATTTTTTAAAATGAGTATGCTTCTTTTTATCACGATCAGATATTTTTCTCTTTGAAATTTTCTTCTTCGTGTCTATGTTAGAGGATGAGAGCATACATGAGTGTGTGGTATATGTTAGAGAACAAGAGAGCGAAGAGAGTGAACGTGGGTGAATGAGTCTGTGGAGGGGTGGTAGAGAACAAGAGAGTGTATGTGAATATGTCTATGTGTTCAGACACATGTTACATGCATGCAGGTCAGAGGACAGATTTTAGAAGCTGGTTCTCTCCTACTGTGGGATCTGAGAATTGAACCTGTTCATGAGGCTCTCTCTATTAGCAAGTACTTTTATCTGCTGAAGCCATCAACTGGCATCCGTAGGGCATTTTCTTTACTTTGTAAGATGTATTTTTATTTCCTGTGGGTCGGTGTGTATATAATGCTATATGTTTGCAGGTGCCTGCAGAGACCAGAAGTGGTCGTTGGATCCTTATGGAGCTTGAGTTGTAAGCAGTTGTGAGCACCATGTGGGTGCTGGGAACAGAACTTGGCTGCCCTGCAAGAGTAAGTGTTCTTAATCTGAGCCATTTTTCAAACCTCCAAATGCTTATAATAGGAACTAAGTCGCTTATTTATGCTTATCAAAGAACCTAATTATAAACCACATATCACCATTCAGCCAAATCAACACTAAAAAACTAAGTACACTTTCAAAAACTAAAGTGACTTAAAAAAAAAAAAAGGAAAGGAAAGGAAACAGCAGCAGACAAGGCCCCAGCTGCTGTAGAGGATGTGAAGCAGTAGAGCTCTGTCTATCCTGGTGGGTTAAAACAGTTCTCAGAGCTACTCTGGAAGACAGTTTGGTTGATAGTTTTTTGTTGTTTTTTTTTTTTGTTTTTGGTTTGTTTTGTTTATTTTTTGAGACAAGGTTTCTCTGTTGTAGCCCTGGCTGTCCTGGACCAGGACCACTCTGTAGACGAGGCTGGCCTCGAACTTAGAAAGATCCACCTGTCTTTGCCTCTTGAGTGTTGGGATTAAATATGTGTACCACCACTGCCCAGATGACTGGTAGGTTTTTTTTTTTTTTTTTGCAAAGAAAAACCATATAGACCTTGGCATCTATCAAAAAAAAAATGTAAACTCATACCCACACAAACATCTCTAAGTCAAGTTTATAGTAGCTTTAGTCAAACATGCCAAAAACTGGAACGATCTCAAAGGCATTCATCTGGTAAGCAGAAAAACTGTAGACTTTTCCTATAAAGACTGTCTATGCAGGAATCAAAGAAACCAGCTGTCCATGTTGTCACATGGACAGATCTCAAAGGCATCCCATTAAGTTAAAGACAGACAGATTCAAGCTACTATAGTACATTCCATCCATGTGACATTCTGGAACAGGATAGATCACTGTGAGACACTGTTAATTTTTAAAAAGATCTTGGGGTCTTGAGAGATGGTCCAGCAGTTTAGAGCAGTGGCTGCTCTTCCAGAGGTCCTTGGGTTCGATTCCCAGCACCTACACAGTGTTTCACAATCATCTGTGGCTCTAACATCTTTTCTGGCTTCTGTGGGCACTAGGTCCACAGAGGCTATATGGATGGACATACATGCAGGCAAAACACCCATACACAAAAATAAAATAAATCAATGCTTGTGAAAGGACGATAATGAAAGCTTTGTTTTTTTGTTTTTTGTGGGGCTTTTTGTTGTTGTTTGTTTTTCGAGACAGGGTTTCTCTGTGTAGCCCTGGCTGTCCTGGAACTCTGTAGACCAGGCTGGCCTCAATCTCAGAAATCCACCTGCCTCTGCCTCCCAAGTGCTGGGATTAAAGGCGTGCGCCACCACCGCCCGGCCGAAAGGTTTGTTTTATAATCTTCCTCCTTTGTTTGGTCTTCCAGACAGGGTTTCTTAGTCTTAGAACTAGCTCTGTAGACCAGGTTGGCTTTGACCTCAGAGATCCGCCTACCTCTGCCTCTCTAGTGCTACAATTAAAGGTGTGTGCCTTTACCACCAGGCTTGTAAGTTTTTAAGGTGATGAAAATGTTAATGTATCTTGACCACATTAGATGGTTTTATTTAACTGAGTACATGTCTCAAATTCATAATAGTATACATAAGTTAATTTTATTGTTAACTATATAGTCAGCTTGACTTACCAAAAAAGCAAACCTAAGTTTTAATACTTTTCAGTTATACCATAATAAAGTGTACTTACTGTGTTTGCCTCACCCCCGAAACTTTTTCTTAAAAGCATAATGCCATCTTCCACTTAAAAAGTACAATTAGCAACAAAAAACAACTCACTACAGTAGTTATTTGATAAGTAAATTCTGAAGGTCACCTCGTCTATAAAATCTCAAGGTCTAATCTTACCTCCTAGAGACTATTCACGTGGGTGAACATCATTAGAATTACCTGGAAGCCAGCTTATTTTTTTCTTTCCTTGACCTTGGCCTCGCTGTTAAGGGAAGCTCACTAACTGGAGTCAGGTCACTGATCACCTTATTCAGCTTCCGTAATTCATTACCAATCTGGAGTAGTTTTTTAGGGTTTGGAGTCAGGTCTTCCACATCAGTTCTCCGTGACTTCTTAACAGCATATTTCCCTACAAATCATTTGAAAGGAATGTAAGTTACATCATTTTAGTGAACAAGACATGCAATTTCTACAGCTACCAGCATTACCCGTTCTTCACTTTAGATCTAGAACATTTCAGGAGGCACAGAATGTCCTAACTTCAAAGAACTAGCCCTCTCTCTTTCTCTCTCCATCTAGTCCTGTGGCTAGAGACATAACAATATCCTAGGGCTACAGCTCAGTAAGCAACAGAACCATCGGCTAGCTTACACAAAGCCCTGGATCCAGTCTCCAGCTAGGAACAAGACAGGCTGACTCTACTGTCTCAACACTGCCTCTCTGCTGCTCTCCTCTAGGTCTGATTCCCAGTGTAACCGAGTCCTAACTCTTTGCATAGGACTGAATATCTTACATCTCAGCTTGGAACACAATTTCAACTGCACACAAAAGTCCACGAGAATTTACCTAAATCGAGCCGTGAATCTGGGAATAAGTAAAATAAGACAAAAGCTCTTCTTCAGCTTCCTCACTCACTCCTTTCTCTCCTCCACCTTTCCAAGTGCTCCAATCTAATAACCACAGGGCCTCAAGGACACTAAGTAAACACTAACCACTGAACCACACACCATTGCATTCCTCTCAAGTAGTATAGTACATCCAACGACTTTCCTAAGATTTATTATGAGTAACAGGGAATTATTTACTGGACCTTATTTTTTTATTTTTCATTAAAAAAAAAAAAAGCCTAAATGTAAAAAAAGAGAGAGTAGAGTACAGACCTAGGGCTAGGAAAACAAGGCCAGAGTAACTAACATGCTGGAAGCTAGTTCTTGTCTTCCAAAGTGCTCAGCAAGTGAAGTCTATGGCATGACTGGGCTTTCCATACTGAGCTCATTCATACCTTCTCTCTGCCTTTTTTGGCAGACTACTTGATGTTAATGTAAAACAACAGAAGAAATTCTACTCAATCACAGCTTTCTGGATCCACAACTCTAGGCTTTATCTTTCTAAACCATAAGTTTCTCCTGATTCCTATAAACGCCTCTACTCTTTTTCCACAAACAGGTTTCTTTTTCCCCCCGCCCTGTTTTCCTCCTCATAGCCGTTAGAGTTAATCTCCCCATTAAATGAAGTCTGGGGTGGATGAAAACGGGAAGAGACTCATGAGAAAAGCCTTCTCTTTTCTCTGACTGTGTTGCTTATTTTTTCACAGGTTAAGAACCAATCATCTTGGCCATTTCTTGAAGGAAGTGGACAAAAAAGGGACCAGAAATGATGGTTTTCCAAACTGCTGGAAGCTGTGTGTAGGAAGGAGCAGTTGTGACAGAAAAGCTCTCTCTGATGCCCTCAAGTTGCCTATGAATGGCTGAAAACCCAAGCACACTAAGCATTTGGTTCCTTATCTATGTTTACAGTGACAAAGACAGAGCCCCAGAATCTACAAGAATGAGATAGAAGATTCAAAGTTCAAGGCCAAACTGGGCTGCACAGAGACTTAGAGGCAAGTCTG
This sequence comes from Grammomys surdaster, assembly GCF_004785775.1. NCBI lineage: Eukaryota > Metazoa > Chordata > Mammalia > Rodentia > Muridae > Grammomys > Grammomys surdaster. The sequence continues at coordinate 1,451,205 of NW_021620929.1, forward strand.
GGCTATATACTCAAGAAGTATCTCCACCCCTAAAAAAGAGAAAAGGGCACTAAATACTTTTTCAAACCCTCTTACCATGATGTAAGCCATTTTTCTGGTACACATTACTTGGCAAGGTGTCTCGATTCCACTCAGATGGCCTCAGAATCCTCTCTTGCTGCGATGGTGTAAGCTGCTCACTATACTCCCAGAAGTACCTTCTTTTCCCTCTCTTCCGAGAAGATATGGAAGTCATCTCCTTCAAGTCCTCTACAGAGTCATTTTCATATCCTTAAGAAACATGGTCCCACAAATGTCAAAATAAGTCTCTCAGAATAAACAAACAAAAATCCTTCTATTTGTAATGAGATATTTCTTTCATCTCAAGTATCAACGTCATGTCAGAAACAATAATCAAGTTTATAAATTCCAGTATGTAGATCTCAAATTTGTAATATCCAGAAATTAATAAACATTTCATTACATAGTTATTTGGCATGGGTTTTTGTTTCTGGAAATTAGTATAGGATATTGTAGTATCTTCACATGATTAAGAACACAATTAAATACTATGTAGAAATCAATGTGCCATTACAATAAGTAACTATTAAGAAATGGTGCCAGGCACCATGCAGAAACTTAACTTCACTGATGTCTAGCTTTTCACAAATCAAGTATGCTGGATGTTTATAAATTTGTTCAGATGATGCAAAGTCTGGAAGAGATGCCAATGCTAGTGATACATTGAGAAGTATTCACATGTATGTGTGTAATTTGAATTTTTAGAAAGATTAACAATGTTGTCAACTATGGACAAAAGTACCCCAGTTTACCATGTTGGTTTAGGGTTAGATAAAATTAGCCTAGATGAGTTCAAGTTACATTTATTCCATGTGTACAAGAGTATTATACTGTATTAATACTGTCCTTATCTACATGGAGTTGGTTATAGAAATTAATAGTCTATAAATAAAAAGGTGCCACTATAGAATGGTACTTAGATACTATACTGTGGTTTCTAAATGTCTTCCTTTTAATATTTGTGTCTACAAAACTGCTCACAAAGAGCTGTGTCTACAGTGACATCCTAGTTTCTTTTTTGTTTGTTTGTTTGTTTGTTTGTTTGTTTTGAGACAGGGTTTCTCTGTGTAGCCCTGGCTGTCCTGGAACTCACTCTGTAGACCAGGCTGGCCTCGAACTCAGAAATCCGCCTGCCTCTGCCTCCCAAGTGCTGGGATTAAAGGCGTGCGCCGCCACCGCCCGGCAACATCCTAGTTTCTTAGCAGCAGTGATTTTTCTTTCTTTTATTCTACTTCTTCTGAAAAAGTACAAAAAAGACAGTTCCTAAGCAAATAAATGTACAGGTCTATTCTAGGTCATTCTTTAGTGGACTTTATTCTATACCATTGAAGGGTATATTCCTCTTACTAATGAAAAGTTCCAGAAAATATTTAATTCTGAGCTGCTGGAATTGTTGAACAAAGTCAGTGTAGGAAGCCTGGTAACCTAAAATGCCTTCACAGAATGATCATCACAGATGATTTCCACAGGGCAGTAGCAGGAAGGGTGATTTTGGGGAGGTACATGCCAAGTAAAATGACCAAGTTTTCCTTCTGAAACATGACTCTGGAACTCTCCCTACAAAGTGATGACACCTGTTCACTGAGGAGAAAGCTCTCTGAATGTTAGAATTTTACCAACTTTTCTTCAGAGTCACAATCAGGAGAGAATGATTCTATTTATATAAGAGAAGGCAAAAGAGGTACTGTAGCTCTCAGGGTTCAGGTAGAATCAGGGCATAATTATCTTGATTGTGATGGTTGTTACATGAGTGACTACATTCACTTGTCAGAACTCACAGACCCAAAATACTCATACAAGGGTGCATGATAAACAGAGTCAAGTTTTGCTGTGTAAAAACTATACCTCAATAAACAGGATTTAAAAAAAAAAAGTCTGGATTCTAACTCAGTGGTTAGGGCCACTTAGTTGGCATGTGTGAGGTTTGTACTCAAAGGGGGAAAAAAGATAAATTCACAGAATGGTTTCTGAACAATGATGCAGACAAAAATTTGTGCTTCATTCCTAACATTCTGTGTGACTCAACAACGTAGAGGAATGTGAAGTTTCTTCCTTTTCTGGCCTTCAAAGAGTGTACAGAGAGATGATGAGGTACAAGCTGTTGCATATGTTGAATGTGTTTCACTTCACCCCTGACCAAACTATCTCACAACCATTGTAGACTACCTTTCATCAAAAACAATGTGGAATGCAGAGTGACAATGAACCCTAGTTTCTTAATTTAAAAACAAAAAAGGTGCATGGGCAAGTGAGATGGTTCTGCAGGTGAAGACCCTTGCTGCCAGATTTAACAACCTGAATTTGATCCCTAGGACCCAGACAGTGGACAGAGAGAACGGACTCCTACAAGTCGTCCTCTGACCTCCATGTATGTAACTGTGGCAACTACAGAATAACCAAACAGAGATAAAGTAAAAATCTTTTAAAGATGGTTTGATGTATATATTTTATTTTAGATAAAGAGTGTTACCTTGTTCTAGTTATTTTATTAACCTATCTTTGGAAAAGAGGAAAGGGTCACATTATGCCACCAGCTGAGGCATTTTTAGTTGGTGCTTGCTCCACAGTAATTAAGCAAAAAAAATTACTGGTTTAAAGAAATTACACAACCCCAGACATACAGATAATCAAAAGTATCTTGTCTCCCTACCAGCACCCATAACCAGCGTTTCACACGTTTAGTTCTATTCTACTCCAGTCCAAAGCATAGGGACAGACTTTATCCCACGTTCTTAGCACCCCCTTTTCTTCCATATTTCAGTATGTTCCCTTGGTCAGCATCTACCTTTGCTAGACTGCAGGTGGCAAGACATGTTCATTCACTCAATACTCATGCAAATTCATTTGATGTTTCTAAGAAGTGACTGTCTCAGCTGCACAGACTGACATGATGAGAGGCCTGGCATGAACAGCAGAACTGAGCTGGGTCAGCTCTTATGACGCAAGGAGCCCAGCTCTGAGACCACATCTTGCTCCCCTTCCTAACTGGTCGAGTGGTCTAAAAGTCTTCATTACTTTATGCTGAATTTAGAGTCACAGCAATATTTAGGTCTTCATCCCACCTAAACCAGGTATTAGATTTTCTTATGTGAATTTTCTTCCCAAGGAGCATTTAGGAGATGCCAGTTTTCTGACCCAACCTTTTGTATTAACATGTCCCATAAATTTATTACCACTCCACTGCCAACTCACAGAGTGTCTCCTCCAGTCATACACTTTTTCAATATAAAGGCCATGGTAGCCAAGTAAAATATAGAAAAATGGCATACTTACTCACTGATCTAACATCCAAGACCATTCATTCTTCTCATAAAATATGCCCAAAGGAACTCTTTTCTGTAACAGAAGTCTAACCACTACCACTACCCAAAATGAATCTGTGGCCAAGTTAGGTTTTACAAAACCATGTTCCTACATCCCTGGCTGGCCAAGTCACAGAGCACATAAACACACTAATAGATTCTGAAAGAGCCTGGTATAGTGGTACACACATTTAATCCCAGTACTCAGGAGGCAAGAACAGGCATATCTCTGTAAGTTTGAGGGTAGCCTGGTCTACATAGTGAGTTTCTAGGACCCAGGGCATGACTTTCAGAGGCTCAGAGGAGGCTGCTTCATGATGGAGCTAGCTACAGCATCCCATGTGGAAGGCTGAAGGTTCAATCTCCACCACTGCAAAGGTAGGGAGGAATAACTGAAAAATCCCAAGAGCAAATAACTGTTCAACTCTAAATTCTGTTAAGGCAAGGATTCCATTAATCTCCATATAATTAATACCTAATATATGCAATGCCTAACATAAAAGACACTAAAACATGTTTTGATAAATGATTTCTTGATTCCTTTCTCTACCCTGCTTCTTTTTGTTGATATACTATCATAATTAGCTAACTCATTTCTTGCTGACATGATTAAATTAAGATAGGAGTGTGGTGTCTAATTTATCCTGGTACTTGGGAAATGAGGTGAAAGGATCAGGAGTTCAAAGTCAACCGTAGGTATATACCAAGTCTAGGCCATCCTGGACTACAGTAGCTCTTGTGTCTCAAAAAACCAAACAGTGACAACATAAAGGAAGTAAAATGTCATATTTACGAAACGTCAAGCCACACAGCTATGGTCTGAACAGACGTACAGGTAAAGTCCACTGAGAAAGAGGCTCAGTGAGAATTACAGAATGAGCTCTCACTTTTAAGGAAGTGAGTTCTTGTTCTTGAACCATGCACTTTTACAACCCAAACAGTTGTAGCCAGTCTACAGAACAGGCTCTATTAGCACTTGGCAGTCAGTTCAGAAGAGAGACTGAAACTCTATTTTGCACCTCTCTTGGAACTTTGCAAGCTCATCAACTGCATAGCCATTTGCCAAGAAACAGAATCTCAGGAGCTGGTCAAAACAAAAGGGCCTTTGTAAACCAATCACCCAACCCCAGCCTTACTTTATTGATTTCAAAAAATGTCTTCTTATATCTCAGACACAATTTCCTTTTCCACCCCTCAACCTGATCTAAATCTTTCTTTCAAGAAAAGAAACAATTTGTACAAAAATTTTTTAAATCCCAAGTAAGTTCTACAAAATTGTGTTAAGTCTATGGTTCAAGTATGTCTGTCACCCACTAACATCTAGAGTACTGCGCAAGCAATCCTAACCAAATGATTCACTTCAAGTCAACTGAAAGTGAATGAACGTACATGGCATATTCATCCAGACATTAAGCAGCATTATCATTTAGATCCAGGAAGAGCATCAGAATCCACTAAATACCTTCTAAAACATAAAGCCACTGCCTAGCTGCTCAAGAAGAGCAGTCTCCAACCAAGGCTTATGCTATGGAAGAAAAGGAAAGAGGATGTGACTAGACAGATTAAAAAACTTGTAGTCTCTGTGTAAGTCAAAATTCTAAGAAAATGGAAATGGTGCCACGGGGACTGAGTTTTCTTGAGTTCACCAATGTGATCTCAAAAAACTAAAAATGCAAATCCAATATGGTGGATATACCAGCGTGGTCTGTTAGAAGAATCTCCGGGGAATAAACTGGGAAAAGCTAGATGCCTGCCATTTGAAAATGTGGATAGTAGCTGCACATCCATAGTCTAATAGTAAGGAAAACAGAATTGTATAGAGCAAAGAAGGACCTTTCTAATCTGCCAGCTACAGTGGAAGTGGTATCCAGACACATTTTCCATAAAGACCCTTATGGGGCAGGCCATCACACGCCTGCTGAACCCTCAGATACCACGGAAACCATAAAGGCCACAACTCAAGATAAGGAAGAATTTTTCCTGATCAGCAAAGGTTGATCTTTGCTGGTAAGCAACTGCAAGAGTGATGTGCTTTGTCTGACACAACATTCAAAGTTGTCCACATGCATCTTTTGTTGAGACCTTGTGGTGATGCTAAGGGAAGGAAGAAGCCACATACTACTAAAAAGGTTAAGTTGACTCTACTGAAATAAAAACAAAAAACCCACAAGACAAAAACAGTAACAACAAAAAGCTTGCCAACCCATACTCTTGTAAAACACAGGAAAAGCATTACTGGAATGTGTGCTGAAACCTGGCAAGCAACCTGACTAAAACTGACTCAAGAAGACTGCATCAGAACCACGAAGTATTCAATAATGGCTGGAGACAGAGTTAGCAAAGAAACATAAAAGACATAAGTTCCAAGCAGCCTTGAACACTGGAAGAACCTTCCCAAAGACAGACCAGTGACCTGTGACCCTAACTATGAAGAACAACTCAAGAGTTTAACAGACATCTGGACGAACAGGAAGGACCGCTGAGAGTTGAGGTTGCAAGCAGCAATCAGGGGAGACTGCATTCAGACACTACACCCTACCAAACTCTTCCATTTATATTTAGTACCCAGTGCCAATTTAACCAAGTCAGTCTGTCCTGTTCTCCCTTTTACTCTTACTCATCTGGTCTGCTTTCTTTTTTCTTTTCTCCTAAGCTTATACCCTGTGTCTTTTCACCTTTCATTTGGTAGGTTTTCCCAAAAATTACAAGCTAGCCTGATTTGCAGAGTTTCCTTATCTCACCCTGCTGGGCCTTGGGAATCTTTTAGATTATTCTGTTGCATTTCTTTCCCTCTTTCTATTCATTCTCTTTTAGGCAGACTGCCTGTGTCCCTATTTCACCTTCTCTCTTTACTTTTCCTTTCTCTATTTTTCCTGTATCAACCCAACACTAATCACTAAGTCATTTCCCATTTCTACTTATCTGACAGAACCTGACATCTCAGTCTATCCTGCTATCAGTGTTCCTCTATTTCCTAAAATAATTAGAGCTTAAGGGGGGACTGTTATTTAACTATGACTATAAATTCACAGTAGGCCTATATTTTGCTAGTAATTTTTTTTCTGTAGACAATATTTTAGAGTCCTAGAGACTTAACTAGTGCACCAAGTACTAGTATAGCACAGCAAAATGGCATCTCGACCCTATTACATCCTAGTCTCTCTTCAATGTTTTAAACATTTCTACTAGAAGAGTAAGAGTGATTTAAAAAGAAAAAAAATCAACAACCTAATTCCAGATGCATAAATCCCTAGGCAAAAATACAAAAGCAGCAAATCAAAAAGGCAACATGACCCTTCCAAAATTTATCAATCTGACAGTAATATCCTCCAATGACAATGAATTAAATGAAATTCCAGACAACAATTATATTAAGAAACAAAAAGGACATAAATTCCTGAATTGGGCAGTGGTGGCGCACACTTTTAATCCCAGCACTTGGGAGGCAGAGGCAGGTGGATTTCTGAGTTTGAGGCCAGCCTGGTCTACAGAGTGAGTTCCAGGACAGCCAGGGCTACACAGAGAAACCCTGTCTCGAAAAAACAAACAAACAAACAAACAAAAAAACCCCAAAAAACAAATTACTGAATGAATCCCAAGAGAATATAAACAGCTAAACAAAAAAGAAGTCAGCACTGGATACAAGTGCTGGCTAGTTTTTAAATGATAAATCAGACTAAAGAGATTTGTGATCACCTAACCAGCTCTACAGAAGATACCTGAAGAAATGCTCTGAGCTAAAGAGAAAGATATACCCCATGAAGGGATCTGTCTATCTTATAAGGACATATATGTTTTCTCTCATTTTGATTTTCTAGATTTTACACAGATAGATGAAATCATCTATAACATGGAAGTACAAGTGACATCAGGGGAAAAAGAAGAACTACACAGGAAGGGGAAGCGTGGAGATAAGGGAGAGAGCAGTAGCAGGGCAGTGCTTCTCAGCCTTCCTAAAGTTCTGACCCTTTAGTACAGTTCCTCATGTTGTGGTGACCCCCAACAACAAAATTATTTTGTTGCTACTTCGTAACTGTAACTTTGCTATTGTTATAAATCAAGGTGCAAATATTAGATATGGGATCCCAGTCATGACCCACCAGTTGAGAATGGGTATACCAGGGTATGAAGGGAATATACTCAGTAGTGTGTGTGTGTGTGTGTGTGTGTGTGTGTGTGTGTGTGTGTGTGTGAGAGAGAGAGAGAGAGAGAGAGAGAGAGAGAGAGAGAATATATAAATATGAAAGAACTGAAGACAAAGATTGGAAGTGTACCAACAAAGGTAGAATACTTTCCTAGCATATGCAAGTCCCAAGATTTGTTGCCAGCATGCCAAAGTTATATGCTGACACTCAGAAACCAACAAATTGAATAAATCCTTACTTATCAACACTTAATGATATCACAAAGTAAAGTTAAGTGTGATAGAGAAATGCCTCTCATTCAGTACTTGGGTAGGTGAGGCAGGACACAAGTTCAATGCCAGCCTAAGGTACATAGTGTATTTCAGGTAAAAGAGACATTGAAGTGAAAGTGAGATGGGAAGGTGGTCCATGACACAGTGGTACTAGACTTGAAGCAGACTTTAAGCAACAAGCTATCACTAAAGATAAAGAAAGGGCTGGAGAGATGGTTCATCGGTGAAGAGCACTGGCTGTACTTCCAGAGGCCCTGAATTCAATTCCCAGCAATCTGAAGAGAATGACACTGAATTCACACATATAAAACTAAAGATAAAGAAAAGCTGTGGCCAGGCAGTGGTGGCGCACACCTTTAATCCCAGCATTTGGGAGGCAGAGGCAGGCGGATTTCTGAGTTCGAGGCCAGCCTGGTCTACAGACTGAGTTCCAGGACAGCCAGGGCTACACAGAGAAACCCTATCTCAAAAAACCAAACCAAAAAAAGAAAGAAAGAAAGAAAATCTGTGTATGCTGATAAAATGGGTTAATTCATCAAGAAGATATAACTTGTAAATATCCTCACATCAAAACACCTAACTATATAAAGCAAATAACATTACTGACAAGAAAAAATGCTTACTTTAGTGGTGAGGAACTTAAATACTACCCATATTCAATAATGGATAGATCAAAAAGAATGACAAAGGACATAGCAGATTTTGAACAACATTGAAGACAAGACAGACATACACAGAAGCTTCCATTCCATAGCAGTGAACTTCAGATTCATTTAGAGAATAAACAGTATTCTCTGGGAAAGATTGTTAAAATGACAAAACTAAACTAGTCTCACAAACTTATGAAGGATGAAACCATATCATTTTTTAAATTTCTGAACACACACACACACAGCCCTGATACAATGAAAAACAAAAATGGTTTAAGGATTTTATTGACAGACATGGTAGTTCTTGTCTGTAATTCAATTGGCCATGGCAAGAGTGCCATGAGTTTAAGAAAAACCAGTACTACATAGCAAGTACCAGGTCAATTCAGTAAGACCTTGCAGAAAGAAGGAAAGCAAGAAAGGGAGGGAGGGACAGATAGGAACTACATACAGAACAAAGGTCAACTGAAGTTTTTCCTTTTAATTCCTGTCTTAGTCAGGCTTTCTATTCCTGCACAAAACATCATGGCCAAGAAGCAAGTTGGGGAGGAAAGGATTTATTCAGCTTACACTTCCACACTGATGTTCATCACCAAAGGAAGTCAAGACTGGAACTCAAGCATGTCAGGAAGCAGGAGCTGATGCAAAGGCCATGGAGGGATATTACTTATTGGCTTGCTTCCCCTGGCTTGCACAGTTTGCTTTCTTATAGAACCCAGGACTACCAGCCCAGGGATGGCACCACCCACAATGGGCCCTCCCCACCTTGATCACTAATTGAGAAAAATGCCTTACAGCTGTTTCTCATGGAGGCATTTCCTCAAGGGAGGCGTCTTTCTCTGTGATAACTCCAGCTTGTGTCAAGTTGACACACAAAACCAGCCAGTACAATTCCTTTTACACAAGTATAGAGATTGTATACTTAACACAAAAACCAGACAACTTTTAACTAAAAAGTAACCTTAAGTTTAATGTGAAGGAAAACAGAAGAGGGGAGGGAAGGGGAG
>NW_021620929.1:1461040-1485978 GCF_004785775.1 Grammomys surdaster
GGAGGGGAGGGGAGGGGAGGGGGTACAGAGAAGGAAGAGAAGAGAGAGAAGGAAAGAGAAAGGAAGGAAGAAGTAGTAAAGAACAGGGAGGAGATAGAAGCAGAATGGAGAAGGCCACAGATCTTCCACAAGTAACAAAGGTGATAGAAAAATCATGGAGGACGCTTCTTGATATTGATCTGGTAGATGAAAATCTTAGAGATAAGACTGCATAACAGGCAATGCAAGTAGAAACAGAGGAATGGGGTTTTGTCAAACTAAAAAGCTTGTGAACAACAAAACTAATCAAAACAGTGAAGAGACAGCCTATAAAACAGAAGAAATATTACTAACAATATATATATAACATTAAGTTAATATCTAAAACACAAAAAACAAAAGATAACCTATCTTACAAACATGGTAAAGATCCTAAATAGGCATTTCTTTAGAGATATCCAAGCGCCCAACAAGGATATGAAAATATTCTCAATACCACTAATCATGAATAAAACACAAATTAAAAAAAATCAGAGAGACACTATGCCACACAGATCACAATGGTTCATCACAAGTTGGACAGACACTGTTGTCAAAGAAATGGGGAAGAGAGAACTCTCTTCATTTTCAGTGAAAATGTAAACTGGTATGGTTTTTATGGAAAGCAGTATGGAAGTGCCTCAAAAAAATGGAAAATAGCTGGCCTGGCAGCATGAACATAATCCAAGTACTCAGGAGCCTGTGTTACAAGAGGACATCGAGTTAGGGATCAGCCCATATTACATACTCAGTGCCAGTATAAAGGAGAGAACTAAACCCTAGCTCAAAAAAGGCAGGCCAGACACTGGGGATGTATTTCAGTGATACACGACTTGTCTAACACAAGGAACAAACAGGGTTTGCCCCGTAGAGAAAAACAACAATGGCCATAGCTCAGTGGAAGCCCAGCACAGAATACACACAGCCCTGAGTTTGAGTACCAGCATCTAAACTAAGAAAATAAAAATTAAAATATCAAATGACCCAGCAATCCCACTTCCCTGAAAAGAGGCCTGAGGAATGGCTCTGCTCTTTCAGAAGACCTGAGTTTGATACTCAGTATCCATGTCAAGCCACTCACAACTGCAGCAATTCCAGCTTCAGGGAATCCGACACCTCTGGCCTCTGAAAGCACCTGCACTCAGGTGAGCATACCCACACACACACACATTATTTTTTAAAGTAAGATTTATCTATTTTATGTGCAAGAGTATTCTGCCTGCATGTGTTCATATATACCACATGTGTGTCTGCTGTTCAAGGTTGTCAGAAGAAGGCACTGGACTCCCTGAACTGCAGTTACAAATAGCTGTAAGCCACTGCATTGTAGGTGCTGGGAACTATATTTGGGTCCTCTGTAAGAGCAACAAAAGCACTCCTAACCACCGAGTCATCTCTCCAGCCTCTCACAGACACAATTTAAAATAATAAAAACAAATCTTTTTTGGTTTGTTTTAGAAGGCCAGATGCATATCTTTGATAAGAAGATATTCAGAAGACAGAAGCACACAAATCTCTTATGACAAGAGGTAGAGGCCAGGCTGGTCTGCACAGCAAGTTCAGACTATGTCTCCAGAAATATTAATAAAAATAGAAAGCATTCTCTTGAAAGCTACCTGTACTCCTACATTTACCACAATACTTCTAACATCCAAGCAAATGTACAGATACAAAAATCCAAGTACATACAATATAACTTATACTCTAAGGCTTACATTTATGCCAAGGTGAATTTACTTGTTATGTCAACTAAAACACAACAGGCACAGAAAGACAGACTGCGAAGTCTCCACATGTGGGATTAAAGTCAAACATACAGAAGTAGAGAATATGGTTGTCAGGAACCAAAGACATGTGGACATGTGAGGTGTTCATCAAAGAGCAAATTGCTGTTTTGCAGAATAAGTTCTAGAAATCTAATGTACAAACAGCAACAGATAGTACAGGAAATATAGTTAATACTCAAAAAAGAAAACATAATTATGTCAAGTAATGGATGTTAATTAGCACATAACAACAATGTAATAAATATATCAAAATACCATACTGTGTATCTTAAATATTTTTCAATGAAAGTAGTACAAAGTCAAGGAAAAGCAAAGTCACAATTAATATGACATGAACAGCACACCTATTGCTTGCCTTGGTGGCACTGAGATTTAGTGATCTTAGGATCCACCTGCTTGTAAGCACCACTGGACAAGGCACTTCCTTCCTTACATTCTGTTCCCCTTAGTTCTCTACCCTATCTGTGCTAATATACTCCTTAGTACCCCACCTTAATTCTGTACAAGACTCTCATGCTTAGATTTAATCTGCCAGTCTTCAAGAGCCACACCTGAATGACAATGGATAAAGGTTCAGAAACTACCCTTATTATACCCAGTCCAATTTCCCATCTACATCTTGATGTAGACTTGTCAGTGTACTGTGAGAAAAATGGTCCTGGCAAAGAGAAAAGACAATTCTATCTAGATTATCCAGGATGCTAAAGTAAATCAAAGGAAAACAGATAGAAACTCTTTTTCTCCAAGTTAAACTTGAAGTACTTTTCATTTTTACTTACTTAAAAAATACCCAAGCCAAACAACTTGTGGTATCAAATGCATAAATTTAAGCATTTGAATTTTTAAAAATTATAAAAAATGAGAAAACCTTTGATGAATAATAATGCTTTGGAAGGCCGTGGCTCAGAGGTAGGCTTGCTTAGCATATATGAGGCTGGGGGTTAATCCAACATTGCATCAGCCACAGTCACAGCCACACCCACCCATGTGCTCGTGCACACACACATATATATATGCACATGCACAGACACAGTGCTGCACTGATATAGTCACTGTCCACAGTTTCAGAAAAATGTCAATATTCAGAGTGCCTGAAATCACCATTTTAAACAAAAGGACTCTTTGATAATTTCATAAAGTTTAATTTTTAATGGGTTTTATGCAGTTATTAGTATCAAGACTAATTCTGAAGAAACTTTTGCTTAAAATTTAAACTCTTCACTTCTTTGTGTATTTTTAACCATGTGCCACTTGGCCACAGCATTTTTATATATGCTTATAAGCCAACAGCGGCTCTAGCCCAAACATGTAAATGCTGAATTGACCCAGCTCCCCACAGGTCTGTTTCTTTCCTGTTTCGTTTGTATGTACTGCATATGAAGTGAAGCATCCTCTTTCATGCTCTTCACACTGTAGCATGAACTTTCTCATCTTACAGCTTTTTTTTTTCCTATTTATTGCTTTTTAAAGACAAGGTCTCACTATATAGTCCTGACTGCCATAGCACCAACTAGACCAGGCTGACCTCAAACTTTTGGTGATCCTCTTACATCTGCCTTCTTTTTTTTTTTTTTTTGTTTGTTTGTTTGTTTTTTGTTTTTCGAGACAGGGTTTCTCTGTGTAGCCCGGGCTGTCCTGGAACTCACTCTGTAGACCAGGCTGGCCTCGAACTCTCGAACTCAGAAATCCGCCTGCCTCTGCCTCCCAAGTGCTGGGATTAAAGGCGTGCACCACCACCGCCTGGCTACATCCGCCTTCAAGTGTTGGTATTATAAGCATGTAACATATCTAGCATAATATATATTTTCTTAATACAGCAGACACAAAGAAAACACTTATCTTCAAACTGTTGACTGAGTAGGCTTTTGTTAACTATGAGCAAGAGTGACATGAGTTGACACCACTTGACTCTATTCTATATACACCTATCTTAGTCACAGTAGAGGGGCACACGCAAAACAGGGCAACCTGTTTTAAAACAACATACTCTTGGAGTCTTTACTTAAGTGCTCAAGAGAGTGACAAAATAGATTAAAAAAAAAAAGCCCTCAGAGAATCAAGATAAACTATGACATAGGCACAAATGATCATAAGCTCAAATAACGGTTTTAGAATCATGTGGCTAGAAGAAAGCTACTTTTAATCCAAATAAAGACTTTAAGTTATTTATTTATTTATTTAACCCCCAAGTTAGAATATAGCAGCCATCCAAATAAAAGCTTCCTATTTCAAACAGTGAATAGAAAGGTCAATTTAGTAGGCTCCAAGAGTTATACCTGGTTCAGAGAAAGTGTCGCTGATATCATCATCTCTGTCATCCTCATAATCCTCTTCCTCTTCTTCCTCCTCTTCATTTTCAGAAAGCTCATGCTCACTGCCAAACCCTTCATCATGGTCTTCATCATCAATATCATCTTCATCATCCTCATCATATTCAGGACTGTATTTGGTTGGGTGTTCTCTCATGTTGTCAGAGATAAAAAGAGAATAATTGTGCTCTTCTTTTTTCTGGGATGAATCTGAAACAGAAGTGCTGGCAGAAAGGCTGCCACTCTCTGCTATGGCAACCAACCCAGGACCACCCTGGGGCAGAGGACTAAGTAATAGTTCCTGGGTTTCTCTGAAAGGCAAAGCAGGAGTGCCATGACCCTGATGAGGCTCCAACCCCCTTCTCTCCTGTCTCTTTGCCACAGCTCCACAGTAACAAGTGTTCTCCTTTGCAGCATCTATGTGGACCTGGCTCAGCAAGGGCCAGCCCTGTTGCACAGGGTTGATCTTGACTTTTGCTTTTTTTACATAGTCTTTACATTCAACATGAAAATTCACCTTTTCATTATGATACATGTTGGTCTTCACCATGATCTGTGTGCTTGAAGTAGGTTTGCTTGCTTTTTGGACACAGTCTGACAATGGGACCTCAGCCTGAAGTGTCTTTGAAGAACACACAGGGGCAGCTGCTCTACTTGTGATCTTTTTACTAGGAAAAGAAGAGGGGGGCAAGGGATTTTGTTTGACACTGAAGAGTGAGTCAGGATAATAAAGGGAATCAGAAACAGACTGAGAGTCCTCACTATTGAGCTGGGCCAAGGTTGGAGTTTTACTGATGACCTCTTCATCTTGGTAAGGGCTAGAAAAGTCATCAAGACCCAGGTAATCCACTTCTTTCGTCCCCCAGATGTCACAGCTGGTTAGTTTGGTGTACTTAGTTAAGTCTTCACAGTATGTATCCCACTGTTCCCAGTTTGAAGTTAAAGCATCCTCATTGTCCAGGACATCTGTGAAAGTTTCCAGATTTTCAATGTCTTTGCAGTCTTCCAAAGAAAGGAAGTTGTCTCTAGGATTCTGTTGATAATTCATCTCTCTATCCTAAGGAAGGTTTAAAACGGGAAGTCACATACCATGCTTTAGGAAGAAAATATTCACCTCCACCCATACCTGTAAATGCCCAAATAAATACTCTACCTCTGGTCTGTTTTAAGAGAAAGGCTACTGAAATGATACCTTCTGCTTATTTATATCTATATACCTTTATTTCATTGGCAAGAAAAGTGGGAAGATAACTTTTTTTGAGAGGCTAAAGTATGGGCCTAAACATCAAAGCCCTTAGAGGCATTCTTTAGTAAGAAATATTGAAGACTTCATCACACTTTCCACTTAAGGAGTAAATTATATACGGAGACAAAGAGCCCAGAGAATGCTAAAAGTTAATTGTAAAATTGTTAGGACTTAGATAAGACCTAGGTAACAATTCTTGGCATGGTAAGTCAAATAATCCTCATGCACTGCAAAAATGTGATTTTATAATGTAGTAAAAGGCCTGGACTGGAGCCATTACAAGGTCCCCTTCAATAACTGGAGGTCAGGCCTCTATCCCCGCCTTCACAAGATTAGAATCACCACAGATCTTCTATACTTAGAGAAGGGAGGAGATGTCAGGGGCAGCCCTGCTTATACACTGAAGGCCTAAAATCAACCATAGGCCTAAAATCAGCAATAGGCCTGACATAGATGCATGCTAACACAAAGTCCTGGGTCTCTGTGGAAAAACACTGAAACAGATGGCTATAAGCTATTGAAAATAGGCAGCTTTTGTGGAAATTTACCAGCCTGAGCAGTCATAGACCTTGTGAATAGGTAGCCTTGGTGGATAGTACCAACTTAGATAAGGACAAGTGAATCATAGGCAGAGTCATAGTGACCTGTCCCCTGAATCTTCACCTAGCCAATACGCTGTTCTAAAAGGTATCTGTACTCCCCCTGAACACCTACGTTCCAGTGTCTTCCCCTTCCCCATGTCCTGCCTTTTTGTGTTTATAACCTCCTGTGTGAATAAAAATTATGATTTAATAAAAAAAATTAAAAATTAAAAAAAATAATAGAAACAGTGACCATGGGGCTTTGTTTACCGCTTTGCTTGATTATTTTGTTTTTGATCTAAGAACTGACCATGTTTTTTAGATGTACCTAGAATGATATAAAAGCAGATTGGGAAAAAATAAAGCTGCTTCAGCCTTAAAAAAAAAAAAAAAAAAAAAAAAAAGGCCTGGAGTGGTGACACACATCTTTAATCCACTCAGAAGGCAGAAGCAGGATGATCTCTGTGAGTATGAGGCCAGCCTGATCTACATAGCAAGTTTCAGGACAGCCAGAGTTTCACTGTAAAACCCTGTCTCAAAAATAAAATAAATAAAAGGTAGTTATACAGCCGAGCAGTGGTGGCGCATGCCTTTAATCCCAGTACTTGGGAGGCAGAGGCAGGTGGATTTCTGAGTTCAAGGCCAGCCTGGTCTACAGAGAGAGTTCCAGGACAGCCAAGGCTACACAGAGAAACCCTGTCTCAGAAAAAAAAAAAAAAAAAAAAAAAAAGGTAGTTATACTATATAGCCATGGCAAATGAAGTTGAGTCCTAACACACTAACACACTAACACAGAAGGTTGTCCATCACATATTTTTTGTTCAGAAAAAGCAAACTCCAGTTGAAGAGAAAGCTCAGTGGGTAAAGGCTTAATGACAAGCCTGACCACCTCAGTCCAACCCCTGGGACCCATATGATACAAGGAGGGAACCAGTCTCAGTTACCCTCTGACTTAAACATATACACTGTGACATGTGTGCAGACACATACACACAGACTAAATAAATGTGGGGTGGAGCGGGGAGCAAACTATATATCATGCATCCAAAGTAAAAGGCATATTCAAATTCATCTATATCTGCTAGCAGTAGTTACCTTTTGGGGAAAATCTGAAGAGTGAAGGCTCAAAAAAGGAATGAGTTCTCAGTTTTACAGTTTACTTCGTTCCAATGAATTTTTAGTTTGTGTATGTGTCTGTGTGAGTAGCTTCACTTTAGTAGTTTATATACCATATCCTACTTTTATTAGGTATAGAATTCAATGATTTTTAATGAACTCACAGGCTGATATACTCAACTTTACAAATTTTTAGCATTTCTGTGATATTTAAATAACGTGATTAAAATTATATTGGGGGCTACAAAAATGGCTCAGCAGTTAAGAGCACTTACTGACTTTTTAAAGAACCCAAGCTAGGTTCCCAGCACTGTTGTCTGGAAGCTCAAAACCAGCTTTAACTCCCAGCTCCAGGGATATGTGACACCTCTGGTCTCTTTGGGCACCTTCACTCATGTGTACAGTTAAAAATATAAGTTCCCCACCCCCAACCCTTGGGCTAGTCAAGGTGGCAAAAACCTTTAATCCAAGCACTCATGAGGCAGAAGTAGGCAGGTAGCTGTGAGGTTTCAGGCCAGTCTAGTCTATATATCAAGTTCCAGGCCAGCCAAAGCTACAAGTGAGATCCTGCCTAAACAAACAAACAAACAAACAAACCAAAAAGGAGTGGGATTCCAGAGATGGCAGAGGTTAAGAACATTTGATGCTCTTGCAGAGGCCATGGCTTCCATTCCTAGCACCCACTTGGTGGCTCACAACTACCTAGTGCCACAGGATCACATACATTCTTTTGGCCTCTGTGGGTACTACATACATGTAGTGCACAGACATGTGCACGTAAACTATCCCTGCACACAAAATAAAGTGTTATTTTTTACCTTGGGAACTTTTTGTCTACCTCAGAAAACAAGTCAATACCCTATGACATTGCTTATAGTTGCAAATGTGTCTTACCATCTCTATATACACCTTGTGCATGTATCCCTCCTTCCTCTGTGAGCTAAGAAGCCCATTAGCAGTTGACTGTATCACACACACAGCTTACTTTCCTCACGGAGAACTGGACAGATAATCTCTTCATATACTACTGTCATCAATTTGGGTATCTTTCTAAAATCACCAGACTTAAGTCACAAGAATCAAACCCGGGCCCTAGTCATGACCCTATTCTTAAAACCAGATCTATGTGGCCCCTCACGATCCTCCTTCCTCAGCCCCGTGGGTAATGGTTTTACCTGTGTGAGGCTCCACATCATGGACATTTGTTTCTCTTTTCAGACATTTATAAATAAAAACTCTACGTCATTTTGATTCAAATCAATTAAAATTAAAACAAAAAAAAGTGATGCTTACCAGCTCATACATGAAATCTGGATCAGAACTGTTGGCTAAGAGATCTGTGCTCATCAGAGTCTGTTCTGAAAAGGTGTGGCTTCGAAAGGCATCCCCAAAAGGCGGGTCCATTCCGCTTACGCTGGGCTACAACAAAACCATTTTCACATTTCATTTACAGACAGCTTCAAGCCCAACTTACTACACGTAAGCCCATCCTTACCCCAGCACATAATTTATTTGGAGAAATAGCCCTGTCTCTTTTGTGTAGCACACCAAGAGCTTTCCTAGCACTGAACATGGACCTCTATGAAGAAAAGAGCTAAGATGTATATAAAAAAATTAGAACAGATAAAAAAATATCAGAACAGTAGATCTTAACAACTTCTAAAATTTGAAGTTTGGTCACTAGAGTCAGCATACAACACTGGGCTCTTTATTTTTTAAGCTATATAAACATTTCTTAAAATACTCCTGTAACAAAACTCTTTTCTAATTCCCCTAAAGAAGAGAATGCCCTCCTGTTTTCTGAGGGCTACTGCAATATTAAGTCAGACCTAAACTATATTCCTAAGTCCAATGTCTTACTTCCCCAAACAAAGAACATCTGGGTATCTTTTTTTATGTTTCTTTTTTTTTTGGGGGGGGGGGAAGGGGAAGTTACAGGACAACTTGCTGACATCAGTTTTCTCTTTCCATCATGAGTGTCTAGGAGACTGAACTCATGCCAATCATGATCTGTGGCAAGAGCCTTTCTTTATCCATTGAGCTATCTTGCCAGCCCAATTTAGGTATTCAGTACTACCAACAGGAACAACACAATAGCCTCCTAACGTCTCTAAGACATGGCTAGAAATACAGACTTGCTCTCCTGTTTGCCTCTCTCTCTTTTATATTTCATCACCTATCCAAACCACTTCAGCAGCACACCCTGGCTTAAATAAAAGCCACACTCTGAAATCTAACTGCAGAAACTAAAAACATTTCTCTTACTCTCCCACAAGTTTCAAGAGTTTTATAAGGTACAGTTGCCTACCCACTTACTTTCTACTTACACCCCTCCTCACTTCCTACCCTGACCTGCCTTCTCCGTTCTCCTAGGTACTCTCACATCACATGTGCTAGTTTTGTTTGATTTTTGCCAGACCCTCCAAAACTTTGAGGTCTTTATTTTCACAAAAATCTAGCTTAAGTAAACAAGTTTTAGAGTCCTAATTCAAGCAGTCAACAGACAGCAGACCACACCTTGTATGTGGATCTTTGGCACAGAGGTTGAGACAGAAGTGGCTTCTGGTCCTTTAAGTGTCAGTTACCATGTCTTCCTTGTTAGCCTCTGCTGCAAAGTCACCAAGCCATCCTGTTTTGTTTTGTTTTATCCCTGTGCCCTAGGGATTGATTGTGGTGTATGATCCCACTTAGGAGTCTCTACCTGCTCATTATTTTTAGATTTCTTCCCAGTACTTGAACTGGGGGAGGGGTATGTCCTAAATGAAAATTAACCATGAATAGAAATAGGGGAAAGTCTGGATAAGAAAATGGGGACAAGCTGGGCAGTGGTGGCGCATGCCTTTAATCCCAGCACTTGGGAGGCAGAGGCAGGCGGATTTCTGAGTTTGAGGCCAGCCTGGTCTACAGAGTGAGATGTGGTACTACTGTATGCCTATAATTCCAACATCTTCAGGGCCAGGGCAGGAAGATTGTGAACTTGAAGCCAGCTACACCTACACTGCAAAACCAGGTCAAGAGAAAGAAAGCGCTAAATACACACGCACACATGCACACACACAGGCTGGGGATAAGAATATGAATATACCACTCTTGGAGGTGTTTACAGAACATACAGGTGTGTGTGCTTCTATGTGTGAGACAAAATCACCACTTATCAACTGTTGTAAATAGGAAAGTTGGGAAGCAAAATATCAGAATATCAAAAATGGGATTTGGGTGGCAGATTAAATTTCTGAGTAATTCATTCTGTCCTCAGAAAGCCAGCAGGTTTAGTAACTAACCTACTTACCCACCATGCTGCTTGTGTCAAGCTCATTGAAATCTTCAAGGCTACAGCAAATAAGGAAAACAAGGAGCACATACTCACACTAGGCGAGGGCAGAAATAAGCTGTCTTTGAAGCTAGTGTGCCAAGCTGTGTTAAGATGCAGAAGGCTTCCAGCAACAACACCGTGCCCTTTTTATCACCACAGAGAATCACACTGTACACTATTCCCATGTGATTTACCTGAGGCATTTCCAAGCCCAGATCCTGTGAGTCCAATTCCAAACTTCTTCTTTTTCTTGTTTGTAAATTCCTTTCCAGCTTTACTTTTAATTCCAAGATCAAAGATGATTTTCACAATAAACAGCAGATTTTCCCAGAATACCTTCAGTTCAACTGCTTGGGTCACCACTTTTTTAAAAAAATAAATTTGCGGTTCTGTCAAATAACAGAAAGTAACTTCACTGAGCTCCACTGAAAACAAGTTGACCTTTCAAATGAACATTAATAAAGAACACTGTGCTTTAAATAAGTTTTATAGTTGAATTTTCAAGAATTTTGTCATGCTGCAATATCTACTGTTCTGAAATATACCCTTTAACATTATTTATTTCTGAAATAAGGCTTGTCAATAACCAACTAGCAACTGAAAACAATGGCATGCACCTTTAGTGGGTGTGGGGCAGCATTCTGGAGATTAGATAGGCAGATCACAAGGCTGGGCTACCCTGAGCTACAAAACAAGTTTTAGGCCAGTCTAGGCTAAAAGATAAGTAAACAAATAAATCAGTAACAATCTTTTAAAAAAATCTTTAATATATTCTCATCTTTTCTGTGATTTGAAAGATATATTAATTATAAAGTCAAGTTTTCATTCCCTTTATCACTGTAGTGAAGAAATAAATCTTACCATTCAACTGAATAATCATTGACTGTAAAAGTGATCTACAGTGTATAGATCATATAACTATACAACTGTCATGAATAAACAGGAAGAGAATTTAACATATCCTCAACATCAAACATAATATCGGTAAATTCATCAACATCATCCTTTGATTTATATATACATAAAAGCTGTCCCTTAAAAATTACTGTTTTAGGCTGCAAGGAGCTCTCTACTTGCAGCCCAGTCAAGTTCCCTCATGAAGTGCTCCCAACAAAAGAAAAAAGCTACTTCATTTTTAATGGCATTCATATGGTAAGTGGAACAAGAACTACCTTGCACAGTATTTCCAAGGGTTGGGTTAAGCTGACTGTAATCACCTGGCATGGGGTCCTTAAAGAGGTGGAGGCTTTCTTTCCTTGCCTATGCAGACCTTAATGGAAAAAAAAAATGAAAAGCTACCTGCATCCTCACCAAAAAGTGATTCTTGAGTTATGATCTTAGAACCAACATCATCAACCTGGATGCATTAGAAATACAGAATCTCAGACCCTAATCTCACCACCAGAACATACACTGGACAAGTGGAGCTCAGCAGAGCACTTTAATATGCTCTCCTGGACTTTATAGGGGCTAAGAACCAGTGTCCTGGTCTTGTTCTCATTAGGTCCAGACACAATGTCACATCTTTAAAAAGAAAAAAAAAAGGCATCACTCCTTAAGTTGAACTGCCTTTTGCAGTTCTCGAATTCAGTAGATTAGAGGATAAGAGTGGTACACTGCTCTGATTTCAAAGATTGATTGCTTGAACAAATGAGAATGGAGAAGGAACTCTTAATTGTTCACTTAATTAGGCTAATGAATTGACAGCCATTTGTATTTATTTCCTGGATGGCTGCTGGCCCTTCCATAGCTGGCTCTCTAACTCCTACTTATACTAGTCCAGCTGAGGAAACAGTGGCAGAGTAGGCCTAGAAACAGAGTCAACAATGCCTTTCAGCCCAGTCTAACAGTCTAAAGCAGTGGTTCTAAACTTGTGGGTTTTGATTCCTTTGGTCTTTGTCAAAGATCTAAAAGCATTTATATTACAGCTCCTAATAGTAGTAAAATTACAATTTTAAAGTAGCATCAAAAATAATTTTACGGCTAGGAGTCACCATAAAACGAGAAACTTTATTAAAAGGTTGCATGCAGCATTAGGAAGGTTGGGAATCACTGGTCCAAAAAGAGAAAAGATTATGCACACACCTGACAAACAAGCTTTAGCTCAGGTAACCTCCTGATGAGGCCCTACAGGTATCCAGCCTAGTCCTACTCTGATCTTCCCACTTGATTCCTGTGGGAAGAAAGTCATGTCATCTTTTCCAGACCAAATATTTAGTTCCAAGAAGACAACTCCTTCATGCCATGCCACTCACTCAAATGAACTAGTAAAATCCTGGTAGTCTACATCAGCTTAATTTGGGGCTGTTACTTTCTAAAACCTGAAACTTACCATTACAAGCACCAGGGTTTGAAAATGTGGAAAGAAATAAAATCCTAGTTAATAAATACTTACTGGTTGTTGCTATCCTAACAGCCTGGCCTAACAGAGCAGCCAGAAAAGGGCAACTCAACCAGTCACAATTTTCACTTGCACATTACACAGCATTGGGTCATTTCTAAAAGGAAAAAGAAAACAAGAACAAAAAAGAAAAGAGAAAAAAGGAAAGGAAAAGAAAGCACCTAATTGGTGAGATGTCATGTCTGCAATGCCAGATACCCAGAAAACCTGCAGCAGAGTGTGAGAATTCAAAGCTAGCCTGGAAGGTATACACAGCAAAACTCTAGCTCACAGGGAGGTAAGAAGAAAAGGCAATGGAAAACATGACATGAAAGCAGTAAAGGGACTATATAGAGGCAGGAATGGGGTAGAGCAATGGGGGGAAAAATGGATGAATAAATTATAATTACACATATGTACAAAGGTGGTGTAACGAGACCCATTACTTTGTAAGGTAACTTTAAGGACTAATTAAAGGGCTAACCAGACAGTTCAGAGGGCAAAGGCACTTGCTTCTCAAGCCTGAGCTCCATTCTCAGAACCCACATAAAAGTTGGAGAGAAGTGAATACACAAAGTTGTCCTTCAACATCCACATATACACTCCGGCATGCACAGACACATACATAGCATACACAACAATACATTTCTAAAAAATTCAAAGGGCCGAGTGCATACAGCTTTAATACCAACTCTTTCTTTTTTTTTCTTTTTTCTTTTTTTAAATAGCAACTCTTAGGAGACAGGTAGGCAGATTTCTTTTGAATTCAAAGCCAGTATGTCTACATAGTGAGTTCCAGACCTGCCAAGACTACATAGCAAAAGACCTTAAAATAAAATAAAATAAATGTCTTACCAGTTAGACCTGTGATTTGAGTTATTTTTCTTTAATTGTGTAACAAGAGTGGAAGAAAAGAAAAAGGTAATAGCATTTACCATCACATAGCATCTCCCATAATAAGACACTGCTCTAAAATTGTACCCTCTAATGACCAGCATTTACAAATGGGACATTTGTATCTGCTGAGTCTTGAAAAGGCCAGGTACTTAAAAGATGGCAGAATAACACTAAGGGAAGGTCTAACACCTTGCACTCAAGGGAACCTTTATACTTTATAGTACTCAAAAATATTCAAATTTTTGATATCGAAATAGATCAGACACAAGAGTTATAATTTTCCAAAATATGACTAAAAATATTTGGTACAAGGTATAGTTACTCAACCAAAGGACTGTTATGGTTTGGAAAACACTGAATAAAACTACCTACTGCCATCACTGCAGGACTCCTCAGAATTTTAAGGAGCTGCTGTACATTGTAAATCTCAAGATCTGAACACAGCACATGCCATTTCCTAAAATTGTTCATGAAACATTCCTCCTGCCCCCAAAGACTAGTTTTTCCAGATAAAATACAAACAAGGAAGAAGTTCAAGTTTCCCAGTCACCCCGCCTTTTGCTCACAGTACACTGGCTTACCAGTTCTCAGGACAGTTGTGTTTATCAGAGGAGACAAAACTGGACCATCAGAATATTTGCCAATAGAGTTTTTGTGCTTCCCTTTAAAAAAATATTCAGCAACATTTCCTAGGTATTGTTACCAATTAGGCACCAGAGAGCCAGCTCTGAGGCAGGGAGGTGGGGTCAGTAAATGCTAAGCAACAACAGTACAATGAGAAGATAGTTCCAGTCTCTTTCATAGTCCTGTTCCTGCTCTCAGGTTTTTCGTTCTATGAACATATGCTAAGGCTATGTTAGACAAGGCAACAGCTAAAGCAAGATAGTACACACAGTCAAAAGTCAGCTTACAAAAGTTTATTCCTAGTGCTCTGCAAACTATTCATCATAAGTGACTTCAAAAGCAAATCCAAGAGTTGATTGGTAAGCCCCCAGACCCTCTGCTCCTGAGTTTTGGCATACACCCTTGTCACATCAAGAAATATAGAAGCCTCTTTATAGACTACTGGAAGCACGGTGGCTCATGCCAATAATCCCAGCTCTTGGGGATTGAGGCAGAGGGATCATTGCTCAAATTCCAGGCTAATCTGGACTACATAATAAATCAATCTCAATCTCTCTCTCAATATCTCTCAATCTCTCAATATCTCTCTCTCTCTCTCTCTCTCTCTCTCTCTCTCTCTCTCTCTCTCCCCCTCTCTCCCCCTCTCTCTCCCTCCCTCCCTTCCCTCTCTCTGTCTCTCCCTCCCTCCCTCCCTCTCTCTCTCTCTCTCTCTCAAGATAAGGAAAGAAACAAGAAACACACACATATACACACAGAACCCTCTTTATAAATGAAATATCTTATAAATAAGTAAACAGATACTATACACAACAGTCAGAATTCCTTTATTGCCTTAGTTTAGGCCACTGACTCCTTTTAGTAACTTGAAAATAGATCCTCACAGTAAGTAGTAAATTACTTTCTGAGTCATCCAACATCACCAGAACAATGTTTTTAAATTTTTGTCACACCCAATAGTATAGCTATTATCTAAAAAAAAATTAAAAATAACAAGTGTTGAAGAGAACCCTCATGAACTGCTTGCTGGTAGAGATGTAGAATGATACAGATGGTAAGGGAGAATCTAGCAATTCCTCAAAAAGGTTAAAGGATTATCACATGATCCATCAACTCTACTCTTGATTTAAACAGCAAAATCCAAACAGATGTGTATTCCCACATTCAGCGTAGCATTAAACACATGAGCCAAGAGGTGAAAACAACTGAAATAGCCATGCATGGACACACAACAGAATATTGTTCGACCATAAAGATGAACGCAGTTCTAACAGATGCTACAACAAACCATGAAAACAGTATGTGAAGTGAAATAAGTCTAATATAAAAGGACAATTGATGACTCCACTTACATCACAAGCCTAGAAGAGAGAAAATTCATAAAGACAAGTAGTAGAACAGGAGTTACCAGGGGCTAGAAGTTGTGGTTTAATGGACAGTTTCTATTTAAGATGGTAAATCTAAAATGTTCTAGAACAGTGGTGATGACTATACAAAACTGTCAACTACACACTTAAAACAGTAAAATGGTACCAGGAATGCTGCTGGCTCATGCCTGTGATCCCAGCACTCATGTATGAGGCTGAGGCAGAAGAATTGGCACAAGTTGGAAGTGAACCTTAGTAACACAGCAAGTAATAGATCAGCCAGGATCACACAGTGAGAACTCATAACAAACAAATGTGAAATACTTTTACGTATATATTTCTGAGCTGTTATTAGTAACATTTTATTATAAAGAACTCGTAAATAAAAGATATTGCACAGAAAGATTAGAATGACCTGAAGTCTACCCATCTCAATGAGCAGAGTTAGAGCAGACATGCTGAAGATATGAGATTCACTTTGGATTTACACTTTGATTCACTCTGGATTTACACTTTAACAATCTATTATATTTTTATGTACTTATTCATCACACAAAAAAACAAAAAATTCATCACAGTTAAAACTAGAAAAAAAATTAGCTTTCTAGCAACTCATGTGCCCACTACTTGGGTTCCATCCTTTCTCGTCACCTCATCACATACTTAACCCTTCTTGATCTCCTATGTGTTATACCCATATGTGCATTATGTATATATGCATATACACATCACAGGTTAGGAACTGAATGAGGGAACATGTGGATTCCTTCTTTCTGAGATTGTGTGGCCTTAATTAATACATAGCAATCCACATTATGTATGTACCAGATTTTCATTATCCATTTACACCTGTTGATAAACAACTAGACTGGTTCCAATTCCTAGCTATAATGAATAAAGCAATAAATACTGGAAGGTGTGTGTACAAATGTCTAAGTATTTTAGGCAAGAAATACCAATGCATTTTATACTATTACGTAATTCACAGACCACTGTTTATTTTGATCTGTCCTAATCTTTACTAGTCTGTATTCAGATTTTTTTCCCACATGATTAGAGGTCTTGGTATTTGTTATCTTTAAACTATACAGACTAATCATTCTAAAATAAGGGGAACTCAGATTGGGTACACTGCTCACATAAACTACACCGGCATTTAGTAAGCAGAGGTAGGATGATCTTTGTGAGTCTAAGGCTAGCCTAGCTACACGCAAGTTCCAGAAGAGCCAGGGTAGGTACAGAGAGATTCCAGCTCATAAAAACACACAATGGGTGGAACTTTTCCAATAGCTAACTTAAATAATAGGTTTTTCCAGAGGCTTAAAGGAAGAGAACAAAGGAACAAAAGGTAGGAAACATGTGAAGGAAGGAAAGAGAAGACAGGAAAAGAGGAGGAGGAGACAGTAAAGCAGAAGGCTAGACTACTGATTTGGATATATATAAAGGTTATACAATGGGTAAATCACAGAATTTCCTTGTTTGGCAAGAAAAGCAGCTTACCAGTCATCTAAGGACCTTAGCAAACCAGAGCCCATCTGCCGCACATGGTCCCATCCTGCCACACTTCACTCGCTCTCTTTAACAATTCTTTCCCTTTTGAAAACTACTCTATTCTGGTCAAATCAACCCTCCAGACACTACTAATTAAGCCACTGCTTACTGGTACAGCAGAGCTAAGAGGACACAAGACCTTTACACCATTGACAAAGCAAGAGCCTCATCTGCAAGGATGCACTGGGGGTAAGGTCAGTGTCAAGAGCCCCACACAACAAACACAGTCCTGCCTTGTGGAAGAACTTCACTGCAGTTTACACTCTGCTAGAGTCCTTTAGACTCAAGAATTTACAGACATGTAAATCCCCAAATAGACAAGTACAGGTTGTGTCAAGAATTATTAGCATAAGACCCTTATTGTTTATTTCTCAAATCCTACTGCTGATAGATCTTAAAGAGACAGACAAGTCAAGACAAGACAAAGAAGACAGATTAGATACATTTTTTTAAGATGAAGGGAGTGAACTAGAGGGGAGTTGAGATTAATATGATAAAAATGCAGTGTATGCATGTATGAAATTCTCAAAGAATAAGTATTATTAAAAATAAAGATCAACAGGTGTTCATTGTATTATATTCTTTTGTATTTTATACAGGAATTATTATATCATAAGTTTTATAGCATCTAATTTTCTAAGTATACTCAGCAATAAACATGGATGAATTATGTAAAAGCAAAACAAAACAAAATGATCAGAAGGTCATTTGAGTGGCCCAAACAGTATTGAGCCACTGTGATCCTTCTGCACTCCTATCTTGTAAACCCCTTTACTGCAGTCAATTCAAATATTCTATTAGCTTTACAGAATTTTAAAAATATAGGGGCTGAACTAGGTTTGCAACCAAAATAAAAAGAATGAAAGCCACATTTTGCTGAAAATCCTGAGGAACTAAGAGATCTTCAAGTTTCAAAAGTGCTTTCTCTTAGGGCTGGAGAGATGGCTCAGTGGTTAAGAGCACTTGTTAGCCAGGTGGTGGTGCCACATGCCTCTTACCTGAGCACTCTGGAGGCAGCGGCAGGCAGATCTCTGACAGTCTGTCTACAGAGTGAGTTCCAGGACAGCCAGGGCCACACAGAGAAATCGTGTCTTGAAAAACGGAACAACAACAAATGAAACATTTGTTATTACAGAGGTTCTGTTCTCAGCACCATCATGGTGGCACACAACCATCTGTAACCCAGTAGTTCCAGGGGATCTAAAGCCCTCATCTGACATCTGTGGGCATCAGGCACATGCACAGTGTACATGCATATATGTAGGCAAAACACCCACACATATAATAAAATAATTCTTTCTTTCTTTTTTTTTAAAGTGATCTCTCTCCTTCAACTTAAGTCTTGAAGTCTTCTCATACTTTGTTCAGTTCCTTTAGAAGGCTAGGCTAAAAAGCCCTTTTAAGAAATAGGGAAGACATTAGTGAACCAATCTAAGTTAGATGGAAGGGCTACTTCTTAGTTCTAAAACTTTCATAGAGCCTGTGTTTTCTATTTAAATTGTTCCAGAGCACAAGGGCAGGGATAAATTCTTGACAGAAACAGAGACTTCATTTCTAACCTAGCCACTCTTAGTGATCACTATCGACAAAATATTCAGTTTACAGTTGTACTGTTGCTTATACATTCAAAGCACATGATAGAATCTAGTGAAGTAACAAGAGTCACTGTTTTGATAAAATTATACTGGTGAAAGTTCATCACTTTCTCATGTTGTCTATTTTATACTAATTTAAAAAACACACTTCAGTAAGAGTAAGAGATCTGCATAAGGTCATTAACTAAATGATACCTCTGAACAAACCTACCACCACAGACACTGTACTCACAATTCCCCAATGTCTAAAAAAATTTCCGAATTCCCTTCTACCTCCACATACACATGCATGTGCCTATCATCTTCAGCTAGGGTACCTCTGGGCTAATATCCCACCACCTCACCCATACTATGCCAGCAACTCCATCAAAGTGTTTCTATTATAAAACCTGTCTCTGACAGTCAGGTGTGGAGGACTGATCTCAGCTTCAACTCTCCCCTGGTCACTTTACTAAATCACCTTGCTGATTTATTAATAAAGATCTACGAAGCACACAAATACATCCATCTAACTGTAACCTTTGCTTGGCTCTCATTACCTTGAATCATTCTAACATTTGCCTATACAGTTTTCCTCTCTCTAGTCCTCAGGCTTTATTTCTATTTTTGCTGTTATTTTTGAGACAAGGTTTCATTATATAACCCTGGCTGGCCTGGAACTGGAACTCACTATGTAGACCAGCCTAGCCAACTCACAAAGATCCTCCTGCCTCTGCCTCTCTGGGATTAAAGGTATATGCCAAGCACCACACACAGCCCTACCTATTTCCCCAAAGAATCTCAGGCTGGTCTTGAACTCAATCCTTCTGCTTGTGCCAGTTGGATGTTAGATCACAGGCTATCACACCTGGCAAAAGGCCTATTTTGAAGTTAATCTCCCTTGCCTGCTGGATCTTGACACTGTACTTCGAAGTCTTCTGTAATATCTAAAATATTCACAATAACAAGTGAAACAATCTTGCCAACCCTATCGTTCACTTTAAATAAACATGAATATTATACTGACCTCAGCAGCTTCCTTGAGGTGCTTACAATCCAACTTCACTTCCCTCAAGGCTCTCCAACAGTAAGACTTTGGCTTGTATATTTTTGCTCACGTTTTTCTTCTTCCTTTCTTTCACTGACAGAGATGTCTCTGAGACTAATCATCATATTCCTTTGTCTATTTCATTATAGTGCCAAAACAAATGCCAGAAATTGGGCAGCTTGGCTGACAATGAATGAAAAATCTCTAAAGACCACAGATCCTTGGGGACAACGAGTCAGAAGTAAAGCACTCCTGACTTTCATACTCAGTGAGGTCACCAGAGAGAAGTCTGACATTCAATATTTACTTATTGAGCTCTCTGTATGTGTGCCAAAGTATCTTACCACAGCTTCCTAATTTGTCTTTAAAACACTAATATCAGACAGAAAAAATATTAAAAGTTGCACTCTTGAATTTTTTTAATTCCCAGAAACCCTATATGAACTTGAGTTGATTTTAGAGACCTGCAATAATTCTTGCCTAGGGAGAAAAGCATGAAGGAATAAGATTTCAAAAGTAAAAACCAAACTCAACCCATACTTTGAACTGACATAGATGTCATTTGTTGAGACTGTTTAAAATAATCCATCTCCCTTATAAAACTGTTCTACAGAAAGCTAAGAATACAGGAAGAGAAACTATGATTAAGAGCAGCAGCTTGAAAACCAGCACTGGTACAAGCTGCAATGTGCACATGCGTGCACACATGCACATGCATCACAACAAGGAGACAGCTGAAGGCACCCTCACAACTCTAGTACTCCTGTCCGCAGTGACTTGGGCTGCTCTTCAAAACTTGCTGTTCCCCTCTATTTCAGATTTCACACTTTTCAATGATAACAGAAGCTGTAACATGAGCATGGCACTACAGCAACAAGGTCTGTGACAGTCACCTCTTCTCAACTCAAAGACAAAAGCTGAGTGTTGTTTTAGCTTAGTGCCCAGAAGACTTCTATGAAAAGGAGAGTCTAGATTAAATACTCTGCTTAAGATGGGCATAGTAGCGTATACTTGAAATTCTTACACTAGGGAGAGACAGAGGCAGCGGCAGAGGCACCAGCAGAAGCATGATGATTTTAAACCATCTTACTTGAGGTACTGAGTTTCAGTCTGGGCTAAATTCAGACCCTTTCTCAAATACTAACTCTAAGGGCTAGAGAGATGACTCAACATAACAGTTTTGGGCTCTTCCAGATGACTGGAGCTTGGATCCTAGTACCCACTTTGAGTTGCTCACAAGTGCCTCCATCAAAACCTACAAGCATGTGACATACACATACATACACACACACACAAACATATCTTCGGGGGGAAAAACTGTGGCTGATGAGATGGCTCCCTGGTCAAGAGTACTCACAGCTCTTAGAGAGGTCTTAAGAGAGGTTCTCAGAGCCCATATCAGAAACCTTAAAACAACTTCTAACTCCAGCTCCAGGATCCCATATCCTCTTCTGGACTTAGTAGGCATGTGCATGCACGCCCGCACACGCACGCACACACACACACACACACACAGGCACACACACTTTTTTAAAATCTCAAAACAAATTCCAGACATAGTGACTTAAGCCTATGTCCCAAAGCTCAAGAGGCTGAGGCAGGACTACTCGAGGTTGAAGGTTAACCTTACACCTTCTGAACCCACAAGTTCTGGGCCAGCTTAGACTACAGAGTAAACCTTGTCTCAAAAAAACCAAAACAAAGAAAAGCTCAAAGACAATTGTAACAAATATTACCCAAAAAAAGTTTCTTTTAGAAAAAAAATTTTTTCCTTACTCTCTTGCCTCTAGCTTCTCTCTGTCCCTTTGCCCTTTTCCCCTTCCCTTCCCCCTCTCTCCATGTGGTCATGGCCGGCCTCCACTTCTCTCCTCTCTCTCTCTCCACTTTCCCCACCACCTTCTCCCGTTTCTCTCCCTACCTTTGCCCTATGCCCTGAATAAACCCCCTCCCCTTTGAAAAAAAAAAAGAAAAAAAATTTTTTTTGAGTCAGGGTCTCACTATGTAGCCTATGACTTGCTACCGGTTAGCCTCATCTTTTCCCTTTTTCACAGTTTACTTTTTTGTTTTTGTTGCTGTTCTTTTTTTGAGACATAGCCTCACTATTGCATAGTCCAGTCTGGTCTCAAACTAATGATCCTTCTACTTCAGCCTCCAAAACATTGTGATTAACCACCATGCTTGGAAAGGGTTCTATTTCTTAAGTAAATATTGGGAACATCATTCCAGACATTTAATTGCCGTTTTATGTAAGAACTGTTCCATCTTACTTTACAGGGATATTGTAATTCTGTATTAAACTATATAGCCAGAACACAAAAAAAGACAATAAATGAAGGCCATTTTCTCAGATTCCTTCTTTGGTATTTAATCAAGTTCTTGGGGTTCTGCTGTTATAAAGGTATAAACCCAAACCAAGTTCAGAATCTAATCCTTGAACTTATTACAAAAATGTAGTTGCCTGGAATTAAAGTGAGGGATACTGAGAGCTGAGACTGTGGCACAAGACTACAATCCCATCTTCCTAGGGTAGTGGTTCTCAACCTGTGGGTCAAGACCCTCTTGGAAACTGAATGATCCTTTCATAGGAGTCACATATCAGATATCCTGCATATCAAATATTAAGATTATAATTCATAATAGTAGCAAAATCACAGTTATGAAGTAGTAAAAATAATTTTATGGTTGGGAGTCACCACGACATAAGCAATTATATTAAAGGGTTACAGCATTAGAAAGGTTGAGAACTACTGTTCTAGGGTAGAAGAGAACTATAATTTTAATAAATACACTTATTCAGGCCATTCAAGGGTATTAAACACTCTTGCCCGTTTTCTGAGTGTGATTGTGAATTATGCTGGCTTAATCAACAAAATGATTTTGGAATTCAGAAAACATATTACAAACCTGACAGCTAATCCCTAAGAACCCACATGTTGTCCTTTCCCCTCCAGATATGTGCCATGATGAGCTCATGCATATAAAATAAAATGTAAACCTGGAGGTTTCAACAATAACCAAGTTATTATGTTCAGCTATTAAAAGGGGGGAGAGTTCAACCTAACTAATGCATTCTGCCAGTAGAGAGTGCATTTCAAAGCAGAAGACTGGGTTAAGGATGTAGCTCAGAGAGAATGCAGCTCTGCTGGCAGACTGGGTGCTTGCACAGCATACACAAAACCCTGGGTTCCATCCCCAGGACCAAATAAACCAGACATGGCAGTGCATGCCAGTAATCCCAGCACTAAGAAGATTTACGCAGGAGGAGTTCCAAGATCAGCCTCAATATATAGTGAGTTCAAGGAGAACCTAAGATATGTGAGACCCTGTCTGGACAGTAAATAAAACTGAAGGCAAAAGTCAACATTTTAAAGCACATGTATCAAAATGGACCACAGCCAGAAATCAATGTCCATAGAATGCTTTTGTTTAGTTCCCATACAAGGGTTGCTTGGTTTGGGAGCAGGGGGTCAGTTAACATTTTAAAATTTAACTACCTGCACTTAATGTAAAAATTTAGATTTCAAGTTTCTAATTCCTACTATCACTCTCTTGTTGATAAAAATCAGACCCAACAACACCAGGCACATACTCCTAAGAAGATGACCACTGAACCCTGGTGAGACTATTTCCTCCAAACTGTGCTCCCTAATTTGCTCCACTCCACCCAGACCATTTACATACAGCCATCTAAGCTGAAAGATGCTCCAAACTACAGACCTCACACAAAGCCAATTTATGAAGGTAAACTCCAGGAATTTTCTTTCAACAGTTCTGCAGGGATGCCAAGTAAAAGGTAGTTAATATTAGAAAAGTTATTTAAAAGACTAGCACAAAAATGTTTTCACCCACTATCAACAACAGCCTAAAACCTGGATCAACTCAACTACCATGAACTGATGAGCAGAGAATCACTGTGGTATAGCCATGGGATAACTGATAAAGACCAAACTGACACATAGGGCATTTCAAGAGCATTAGAGGTCAGGCTCAAAAGACAATGCAGTGTATGACTTCATATATAGGACATGTCATTGCTGACCATAACAAGAAAAACCAATTTCATGCCTGAGGCAAGTGGTAAGGGAAGAGGGCTAACCACAAAGGAGGCACTATGAAGTACTGTACAGTGTGACAGCATTATAGATTTAGTCACAGCAATGGGTAGATGGTAGTATTTATTAAAGCTCAAAATTCTGTGAACTTTCTACTTCAATTTTTTCTTGGGGGGGTGGAGCAAAGGCAGTGTTGGGCCTGAGTAAATATTTATTTATGTGACATTCTTTAATAATGCTGATTTTAAAGAGTTATCTATCTGGGCATGGTGGCACATGCCTGGAATCTTAGCACTCAAGAGACTCCGAAGGGCAGCCTGGGCTATAGAATGTTTCAGACCAACCCGGGCTACATGATGAGTCCCTCATTCAAAAAGCAAAATAAGGTGTGTATGGTGGCACACTCCTTTAATCCCAGTCCTCAGAGAAGAGGTGGATCTCAGTGAGTTCTCAGCCAGCCTGATCTACATAGTGATCATGCTAGTAAGGCTACATAGTAAAACCCTGTCTCAAAAAAATTTTTTTGTTTAAGTTTTAAAAAAAATGAAGGCTGGCCAGGACAGCCCAGTGGATAAGGACACTTATCACCAGGCTTGATGATCTGAGTTTAACTACTTAGGACCCAAATGGTGGAAAGGGAGAACTGACTCCTCCGAGTTTCCACCACATGCACACCATTGCAAATGTGCAACACAGGTACACATTCATAAATAAACGCAACATAAGTTAAAAGTAAATTTAGAAAGAGTAGTAAATAAGTGCAACAAAATTTTAAAATTAATTAAAAACTTAAAAAGCAAGATAAAAGGAAACAATAAAAGTAAACCCTTGTAAGAGTAAAAGAAAGGAGTGTATCTGGGCACCTATAAATCAGGAAAGAAGCAAAGAGGTAGGGTGGGTAGACACTAGCCAGAGACTAAAAGAAAGACTAAAAACTAGGGGGAAGTTAATGTAGTAGAACTTTCCTAAAATCTTAGCATATGAGAAGCTGAAATACAACAAATAGTGTAAGTTTAGACACACACACACACAGAGAGAGAGAGAGAGAGAGAGAGAGAGAGAGAGAGAGAGAGAGAGA
>NW_021620929.1:1485988-1544252 GCF_004785775.1 Grammomys surdaster
AGAGAGAGAGAGAGAGAGAGAGAGAGAGAGAGAGAGAGAGAGAGAGAGAGAGAGAGACAGACAGACAGACACACACACACACCCTCCAAAAAGAAAGCACTGTGGAAAGAGAACAACTAATCAAAGTTAAGAGTGTGTGGGGGTGGGGTAAGGGGAAAGAAAAAATAGAGATAGACATATCAGAAACCTAACTGTGCATAAGTAAGTCAGAGGAAATCTTATAGGAAACTGTCTCTTTCCACCAGAGGACTGAATTCATGGTATCAGGCTTACGGTAAGCACCTGTAGTCACTGAGCTATCTATCTCCTCAGATCTCCTCCATACTACACTAAGCCTTGCTGTTTTAAGGTATTCTGAGTCTCTGCTTAAAAGATGTATTTACTGTATTTATATGTACAAGTGTTTTGTCTAGATGTATGTCTGTGCTCCAAATGTAAGAAGTGTCTGGAACAAACAGAAGAGGTGTAGGATCTCCTGAAATAGGAGTTACAGATAGTTGTGAGGCGCTATGT
This sequence comes from Grammomys surdaster, assembly GCF_004785775.1. Lineage (NCBI taxonomy): Eukaryota > Metazoa > Chordata > Mammalia > Rodentia > Muridae > Grammomys > Grammomys surdaster. The sequence goes on from NW_021620929.1 coordinate 1,486,502, forward strand.
GGGTGCTGGGAACTACATGGGGGTCCTCTACAACCAGAGCCAGTGCTCTTAGCCACTAAACTATCTCTCCAGCCCTTCTACACTGAAACTTATGAACAGACATCCATGCTATCCCTAACTCCTCCCCCATAACCATAAGGACTTCTTTTTAAATTTTATTCTTGTAGTGTTTGAAATTCCTCAATGAACAGCAAGTCTGTAATAGAGAAGGTGACAGGTCCATCAGGAAGAGCAAGCAGCAGCAAACCCTCAGACACAGTATTATACTCAAGAAAGTACATAGAGACACCCAAGAAACTGCGTGCTGTAGTAGTGGCACATACCCAATATTCAGGTAGTTATATCTCTTGAGTTCCAGGCCAGCCTAGTCTACAGAGTGAGTTTCAGGACAGCCAGGGCCACGCAGAGAAAGTCTGTCTGGAAATACTAAAATATCAGCAAGCTTAGGAAAGTACTAAGACACTGGTCTTTAAGCCCAGCACCTAGGAGACAGAGGCAGATGGACTTTTGTGAGTTCAAGAGCAAGCACTGTTACATAGTTAGATCTTATCTTAAGAAAGAAGAGATATTTAATTGAAAACACAAGATATCACATCAGTGTTGGTGTTGAAAGGACAAAATAGTTAAACTTGGTGTCTCATGTCACAGCACCTGAGAGTTAGAGGCTGGACTACTAGGAGCTCAAGGCCAATTTCAACAACATAGAGCACAAGCCTGGCCTGAGATAGTCTCAGCAACTTAGAGAACTACTTATAGAGTGACTTCAGATGCAGATTTTGGGGTGAAAGGTCATAACTTGGTGAAAAGCAGACAAGATGTGGCTAGTGATGGAACAGAACAGTACTACAGACATGAAGTAACACTGAAGTCCTCTACAAATCTAGTCGACTTTGTCCCAGAAGTATGACTCAGATTAACCAGCAAGAATGATTTTACAGCCTGGCAAGATGGCTCGGTAAATAAAGGCACTTGCTACCAAGCCTGACAATCTTAGAGTTTAATCCATAGGACCCAAACAATGAAAAAAGGATCAACTCCTGCAAGTTGGTGCCTGATTTTCTTGTGCATGCACATGTGATCTGTACACACAAATGAATTAAATACATATTTTTGGAAAGGAATTTGTGTCCCCCCCCACAAAACAAAAGGACATTGCTATATAAAAGAAAAATCTTCACAAACCAGATGTAGCATGGTGGCACACGCTTTAACCCAAGTACTTGGGAGGCAGCGGCAGGCTCTTTGTTCAAGGCTAGCCTTGTGTTTTGGGACAACCAGGGCTACATAGAGAGACCCTGTCTCAACAACAGCAGCAAAAAAACCTCCAATTATCACAAACCACTAAAATACAAGGCTCTTTCAAGCATGGTAGTGAACACCTTTAATCCCCTCCTGGAATGGGAGATTGTAAGAGGATCAGGAATTCAAGGTCATATTCCTGGATACATAGTTTGAGGTCAGCCTGGCCAACAGGAGACACTATCTCAAAAAAAAAAAAATCACACAACAGCAAAAGTTGTAGGCCAGTTCAAAGCCAGCCAGCCTGGACTATATACCAAAAAGAAAGTCTCAGAAATGGGGGAGTGGGGAGGGAACCTCTAAAACAAACAGGACTATACGACTATACCAATAGTTACTTTAAACAGTTTCAAAACATCTATATGGATGTAAACTTTTGCAATAAGACTGTGCCCTATGTTCTTACAATGAAACTTTCTCAAGGTAGGAGATATATACAATAGACTATTGATCCAATACTATCTAAAATGTGTATTTATGTCCCCTGCCATTCCTTCTGGAAAATCTACAAACTCAAGATAATGCCTTAAAAAGGAGAACAATGATCATGGGCTACCAATAGACACATTTTACTCCTGTAAATAAAGTTTTATTGGTATATATCCCAAATACATTTTCTATACTATCTTATCAGTCAGCACCATACAAACTGCAGAGCTGAACAGTCATTATGGAGATTATTAAATATTTACTACTTAATCCTATGCAGTAAAAAGTTCAACTACTCTTGTCCTGGTATAATTAGAAACAACAACTAGGTACTGTGGCATATCGTTATGACTCCAGTAATGAAGCTGATGCAGAAAGATCAGGAAGTTCAAAGCCAACCTGGACAACACTGCAAGCCCCCACCTCACAGAATCAAACAAAATAGTGTGATCGATTTATGACCAGCCAATGTTTATCTTAAAATGAGACACTACTAAATGTAGTAAAAGTCAGTGAGACTTTTGCCAAAACAGCCAGGTACAAACCTGACCGGAAATAAGCCTGTGCTGATGACTCTCAAAATCCTATCGGCAGTCTTGACTAAAAATTAAGCTTTAAAAGCTAACAGTGAATTTAGTTTACTATTTTAAGAACCACTACACTGCCAAGCATGGTAGTTCACACCTTTGATCCCAGCACTCAGGAGGAAGAGGCAGACAGATATCTGTGGGTTCAAGGCCAACCTGGTCTTCACAATGAGTTCCAGCACAGCCAGAGCTACAAAGAAAAACCAACACAAAAATAAAAACTACTACACTACACTACTACAATTAAGATGTTTCTGTACTCCCATTATCCAATGGATTTAGTCACCACCACCACCAAGGGCCTTTACCAGTTATCCTTTGACTCCAGAACTTAACACCAATCAAACAGGTTATCTTCTTCATCAAAGTTTGTTTTCAGTTTGTTATGTAACATACAGAATGACAAGGTAAATGGAGAACCCAATATTGCTTCTCGAAGTATCTCTTTTTCTATTCTTACTATACTAAAAATTCCTGAACTGCACACAGTGGTACTTGTCTGTAGTCCCAGCAGGAAAGAAATGGTTGAGGCCCAGGAATTCAAAACCAACTGGACTACAAAGTAAAACCCTGTCTCAATAACAACATTTTGTAACCCCAAAGTATATTAAGCATATGCAAGAATTTTAGCCAAAATAAGCTCTAATGTATATATTTGCCATTCTTAAGAAATTACTACATAAGCAATGAAAACTAACTTCTCAAACAAAACGACAGTGAACACCCCTTGATTAAGTGTTCTAGGTATCATCAAAACAATTCTTGCTTGATTTTAACTTTAGTTATAGCCTTTTATAACTGATTGTGGCATTATGATTGATTGGGACTTAGCAATACAACATTAAGTGATAAAAATATAAATATACTTTATTCACTACAAAAATTATATATAGCTGGATGGTGGTTGCCCATACCTTTGACCCTAGCACTTTAAGACGCAGAGAGAAATGGGTGTTTTTGAGTTCCAGGCCAGCCTGGTCTACAGGGTGAATTCCAGGACAGCTAGGGCTATACAGAGAAATGCTGCCTCAGAAACAAACAAAAAAATTAAAAATTATATCTAATTGTAAAAATATATCAAATAACCTGGGATTATATTTTTACCAAGTTTTAACAAAACTGAGGATCGGTCACACAAAACCAATACCAAAGTTGATGAATAATTTATTTACTATTTGTTAATTCTTCAGCTCAACTCTTTAAGAGCCTCCTAAGGTGATATATCTATGATGTATTCCTACTCCTAAGTACTTAACCTAAGATGTATAAATAGCCTAGGACCTTTGACAATATGAATGTGGTCACAGTTATAAGCCCATTTTAAAAGAAGCTTTAAAAAGCATTTAAGAAGGCTAACATGGTGTCAAAACAATTCCAATTTTGTATCCACAACATTTCCCCCTCTGGTGTCTCTCTCAGCTATCTTAAACTAGCTAACACTGAAAAATATTTTAAAGTAGAATCAAGTGACAATCATTTTACCATAGATGACAAAATTTACAAAGATTTCCTATTTCTGTTTTTAAAAAAATAAGTCAGACCTTCATCCTTTTTCTCACCTGCTGGTACTAGAAAGATAAAGTCCTAAAGACTCATCAGATCTAAATACTTTTCTCAGGGTCAGTTTTCTCATTAAGTTGACGTATGTTAGCTTCCAATTTATGTGAGCAAGGGAGACAAATGAAGACTTGAAGCATAGGGGCCTGATCCTTGGAAGGTATCCACGTGGGTGAAAAAATACAAACGCCGCTCATTCCTCAATTTTATCTGCTTTTTCAGTCCCAATTTTTTCTTTGCAATCCCAGAGAAGCAGGAGTTCCTCTGAATGCCTGCCTCTCTACAAGGGAGGCCTGGTACAGAAACACACCCCTAAACTACCGAAAAACCTTCTTACGGTAGTCTTAAGACTCAAGCCTATTCAGAAACAGCAGAACTGTTTGCTTTCTTGGGTTAAAGGAGGGCGATTACAGGGTTTGGCGGCAGGATTTATCAAACAGCCTAGGGCCGACCAAGAAGGAGAAGCCCGAGACTAAGCTCAATCTAGTCCCAGGAACCGCCCCCTGGGAGGCTAGACTGCCCTCGGTACTTCCCTGGCCGCCTCCACTCGGGAGCGGCCGAGCCGGGTCAGGCTCCTCCGGGCGGCTTCCGGGTCCTCCGGGACTCTAGCCCACACCCCGCCCGCCCCCGGCCCGGCCCGGCTCCGTTCCTTGCCCTTTGCCCCGTCTCCGCCCCACTCAGTGACCCCTCAGGCCCGTCCCCTCCCATCTAATATGGCCGCCTCACCAGCCCAACCCCCAGCACAGCCTAACTTACTGGGGGCCCGCGGCACCGCCCCCCTGCGCCCATTGGCGCCACGGCCCCCGTTCGCGTCCTTCATTGGACAGCATAGGCCGCCACTCGGCAGCGAGGGCTCCGCCTCCGGGCCTTTCAAGCTGCTTAGAGAGAACATATAAACAAATCCCGAGAGGGAGGCCCCCGTCGCCCGCCGCCTCCGGGGAGGGGCCGGGGGGAGCAGCAGCCCCACGACGCCCCTGCCCAGAGTTCTCCCGGCCCGCTCCTCCGTCCCTGGCCTTCCGAGCGCCAGCTGTGCTGGTCTCCCTCACACGCCCCTCTCCTCCCCTCCCTCCCGGCCCCTCCCACCCGCTCGCCGCTCTGACAGGCCGGTTGCCGGCAGTCGCGGTCCCCGGTTCCCGGGAGCGGAAAGGGCACGGCCCTAACCGGGCCGCCCGCCCGCGAGCGCCCGCCTTTTATATAACTGTCGGCCGCGGGGGCAGCCTGGTCCGGCTTGCATCGGCGACCCCGTCCCGCGCGCCCTCGGCCCGGCGGCCCCCGCCCCGCTCGCCCGGAGCCGGGCACCCGCGCCTCACACCCGCGGTTCTCTGCCGCTGTATCCCTCCCGCCCATGCGGCCGCTCGCCACTCACCTGAGGCTGAAGGCGGTTCAGGCACTGGGTCCGGCCGCGCTCCGGCGGCCGCGGCCCCTCTCCATGCTGCCTCGGTTTGTTTTGTTTATGTCCTTCCTGACGGGTTCCCGGAAATCGCGTGACTCGCCCCCCTCACGTGGGCCGCGGCGAGGAGGAGGAGGGAGGCGGGGGCCCGCCGCCCCAGGCCAATCGCGAGGCGCCCTGAAGTCTAGCCAATCAGGGGCTCGGCCCGGCTGGCGCCCTGTCACGTGACACCAGAGGGGCGGGTTGCTGGGGAAAACCAGGAAGAGAGGGCGGAGTGGGGGCTCTGAGGTTGCTGCTGAGCGTGGGCGTGGGCCGCTGGGGATGGCGAGCCGCAAACTCGGGTTCGTGCGTGATGTTCTTTTCAGAGGCTTCCATATTCAGTCTGTAGGCTCAGCACTAAGATGAGAACCGAGGAGTCCGAATGCCCACTTTACAGTTTAACTGAACCACGGGGGATTAAAGGAATATTAATAGTAGGGGCCTGCATCGTGGTTCTCTTCAGTAAATGACGTTCCTGTTCCCGATAGACTTGGTCCTCAGTTGTTTGTTCATCAACCCATATTTATTGAGTCTGGATCCCCAGACCCTGAGTCAGCTGCATGCACCTTTGGGGTAGGACCTGTATTCAGCTGTACAAACTGCTATTAGATGCTCTACGGACAAGGCTGTCAAACCTGTGATAATGTGATGACTTATGCCTCTTAATCCTGTTGACAGTTTATCGGATGTGTGGTATGTGGAAGGTTCATTATTCCCAAATAGTTCTCCCAACAGACACATACAATAAGAGAACCATTTTTTCAAAAGGAAAAAAAAAACTCAGAAGAATTATTGTTCAAGGAAATAACCTACCTAATTATCACAGCCTGTGTTTCCAGAGTTCTCTTTATACTCTGGATCCTCCTGCCTTAGCCTTCTGGGTGCAGGGTTACAGGTCTGCACCAGCACACACATATGAACACAGAAAACGTATTTTCTTAAGCATAGGAAAAGATGAAAGGACAGAGAAACCTCATCAGGTTCCCTTTGAATGTCAGTTTTCCCTTGGGAGTACCCGTGGCTTCAAAGCAGGCAGGGATGGAGGAAGGGGGTGTTGTGGTTGACCCTTGTGATCTCAGCACTGGAGAGGTGGAAGCAGGAAGATTGTAGTTTATTCTTAGCTACACTGAATTGCATGCTGGGTCTTCATAAGACCAGGTCTCAAAACAACCTTATGCTCCCACCAAAATAAGTTCCCCCTCCCCCATGCACATAGACCCAGGCAAGTGGTGAATCAGTGGTTCTCAGCCTTCCTAATGCCACGACCCTTTAATATTCCTTATGTTGTGGTGACCCCAACCATAAAATTATTTTCATTTCTACTTCATAACAGTAATTTTGCTACTGTTATAAGTCACAATGTAAATATCTGTGTTTTCTGATGGTCTTAGGCAACCCCTGTGAAAGGATCATTGGACCTCCAAAGGGGTCACAATCCACAGGTTGAGAACCACTGTAGTAGAGTCTTAGTGTCACAGTCATGGACTGGATGAGATGTGATGACACACATCTGTGACTCCAGCACTGGAGAGCCTGAGGCAGATACGTCTCCATTCAAGGCAAGTGCGAACTACATTGTAATGTGCTCCCTGATTCAAAAGCAAGCAACCATGGATTTGGGGATAAAAAGTTTGCCTAGATCATAGTCCTGAGTTTGGGACTAACAATGTCCCTTGTCCTCTGTCCTCCATGCCAAACATATTATATAGCTGGTCACTATGTTACTGGCTTAGTAATAACCTGGGCTGGAATCCTTGATCCACCACGTGGGAACCATGGAGCTAAATTTCTACTTTTGTAAAAATGGGATTGGTGTAAGAACTAGGTGAAATAATTAACATAGGGTTGCTAAGATGGCTTAGTGAGTACAGCACTTATCACACATTGTGAGGACCTGAATTTGAATCCCCAGAACCTATGTTAAAGCTGGCCATGTATCAGAAACATCTGTAATCCCAGAACTCCTTCAGGAAGATGGGAGTCTGAGTCAGGAGAACCCCAGAAACTCATAGGCCAGCCAACCTGACACACAGTGATGATGAGACCCTATCTCAAACAGTGTGGATGCTGGAGCACATGTACACGCTTACATTCACACACGTGAGTTTAAGCAAACACACACACATAAACTGTATACACACTTGCATAGATAATATAAAAATATAAAGATTGTTTAAAAATAAGTCTTATAAAGCACTTACCAGAGTGCCTGCCATATGGTTAGCACATAATGAACCATAGTAGCATTACACTATTCCAAGGACATCATTTGGAAAACCAGCTGTAGACTGAATAGCAAGTAAGGATGATTCTAGGGAATTCAGCAATTTAACAGCCACTAGACCAAGCTAACCTGAAACTCATGACAATCTTCCTGCCTCTGCCTCCTGAGCACATGTATTACAAGCATGAACTGCCATGCTGGGCTAAAACAAATTTTTTGTACTTCAGATTAATAGGTAAGTGTAGCTCCATAGGAAGAAAATAAAACAGTAAATCTCTCCCCTGGATGCCAACCAATGTAGGACCCTGACACCCAACGAAGCGATGAGTAGTTACCACACGGGAGCTAAAGGATTATAATTACCTCCTTAAGTCTGACCATAGCTCCTTCTAATTTTCCCTATTAGGTGGAATTGAAAATTGAAAAAAAAATCCAGTAGAAAAATTGGCTTGAGAAGTTGGAGCCAGATTCCCTGGACTTGTTTCTCTGAGGCTCACGCTGTAAAACGCCAGGAGGTTGACCCTCGCTTATTTATCTTCTCAGAGTTCCATGCTTGCAAGCTTTCCTACAGAAGGCAGAAGGGCTATTCTGCTATCACAGTACTTTTCAGGCAGGCATTTGTACATCTACCAGGCAACAGGCTCACATCCTACCACAGGGCTCTGCCATGAGTGGCATGAGCTGATCAGCTACACTGTCATCCAGACTTTGTTTTCTGTTCTCTAGGAAGGGATGCAGTTTGGCCAGTAGAGACTTTCCATTAAGGTTTGTGACTGACTGTATATCCTGCTCTGAACGGAGTCAAACCACAGGCTCCTAATTGATCGGTGGTTTGGGGGGGGGTTGATGCAGCCAGATTCTACCACAACGTTGGAGAAAGTCTCTGGGATAGTGTTGGCTTGAGAGTTAGAAGGTTTTTATCCTAACCACAAAGTAGTGACCAGCTGGCATGCCGCTTCCAAAAGTGTGTAACAATGTTCCTCAGAAAAACTTATGTCGTAGAATCAGAAATTGAGATTTTTCCACAAAGGTGAGACCATGGCACGAGCACAGTAAGAGATACATTGGATGCTACTAAATTCTTCAAAGTAATTTAGTTTTCAATAGGCAGCATCATGTATGGTATAATATTCAAAAGCTCAAAAAGAACCAGACATGGTAGTTCATGCCTCTATTCCAGTAGGACGGCCTGGACTACATAGTGAGTATGGACCTTGCCTCAGAAAACAAAAGTACGCAAACATATTGTACACAAACATATTTGATAAGTGTTAAGTTGCTCGGGCTCTGCGGAAGCTTCATGGGTGTTCTCTGTATACGCGGACATCTCCCTCACTTTAAACCTTAGAGTGTAAGAGGCTGAAGCAGGGAAGCAGCTTGACTCCAGGGCTTTAGGGCCAGCCTTGGTAACACAGGGTATTCCCTCTCAAAAACAGGAAGATTCAGGAAATGGTGATGCACACCTTTAATCCCAGTATTCAGGAGGCAGAGGCGGTCGGATCTCTATGAGTTCCAGGCCAGCCTCATCTACACAGTGAGTACCAGGCCAGCCAGAGATACACAGTGAGATACTGTCTCAAAAACAAACAAGCAAGCAAGCTTTGGCCTACTTGGAGCTATGAGATCCAAGGCAACAAGGGCTTCAAATTACTCTCCGTCATTCCCTATGACCCTGTATGCTCTCACAGAGAACTAAAGTACTTTGCCGTGCAAAGTAGTGCTGGCAAGTGCAACCTAAAATCCAGATGACACGAAAAAGAGAGAAATTATTTTCTAAAAAAGCAGCTGTCAAAAGCCTAGCACTTTCTTACTATTTCTGTTTGTTTGGCGGCTGGGCCTTTATGTGGCTAAGGCTGTCCTTGAACTCCTGATCCTCCTGCCTCTGAATCCCAAGTGCTGGGATTACAGATGAGCACCAGCACACCCAGCCTACATTGCCTTAGGACCTAAAGAGTGTACTGTGTGTGAATCCTCATTAGCAGACTGGGTCCTGCTTGCTGATTCCAGGCCCATCTTTTTAAGTGTCAACCTTTCAGGCTAAGTGTTACTCTCTGAACAATGTGGACTGTGGGATATGGTCGGATGTCACAGCTTCAAAAGTGAGACTAATTAACTCAAACCTGGAAGATCTCCAGGAAAAGCTGTGTCGCTCTGATGTTTGGCACTGCCTTTTTCCTGAGAAGATGACAGTATTGCTGAGTAGTCTAAAAGAGACCCATTGACGATGGTAATTGGATCCTATCCCTCATTCATCTCATCTAAAAAGTATTCTTTGGGGGAGAACTTGTCCCCACTGTGATCTGTCAATGGGACAGTGTCCTTATTTGATAGCTCTGAGTGTCAGTTTCTCATTCTCCCTGAAAGTACCAAGTTCAGCCCGAAATACCCCATTATGTGTCTATCCTGATTTCGCAGCCTACCCCACACTCAGCAGCAGGCCTGCTGTGGCATGGGGCAGACTTGTGGATCTGATGAACCGATTAAGATCCAAACCCTAGCCCATCTGTCAAGGTGCAAGGCCCCCTTGTCTTCCATGCAGTCTGCTTAAACCCTCACTCCTCTCCTCTTCCCTCTTACCCATCTAAGCACAGCATATAATACTTGCATTATTCATGCCGGGCGTGCTGGTGTTATTTCTTCAGTGTGCCAAGTGGGCATACGCTCTAGCTACTGAGTTAAACATCCAAGCCTACCTTTATTGACAACTCATGGAAGGAGAAAAATGGACATTTGTTTGTCAAATATGAGACACTGTCCTTGCCCCGAAGGACCTCAGACCCTAGTGAGGGAAGCTGAGAAAATTCATGAGAAAGGACCCTCATGCTGATGGAAGCGTGGGCCACAGGCTTCAATGTCCCTTTCTGTTAGCTTACTTAGGCAAATTCCTAGCCCGTCTGATACTACATCCCTCTCCTCACTAGCCTCTCAGGTTGATCCGAAAGACTATTGGTGCAGAAGAGGCTCCCCCATCTCTGCCTCTCAGTGAGAAATGTGACCAGTAACTTCTTAGAAGAAAGGGAAGCACTTAGAGAAGAAAAACGTCTCCTGGCAGAGCGGCAGTGGCAGGCAGCGGAGCTTGATCTCTTATCTTTCAGTATGGCATTCTAGTCACAATTGTTTCATCTCTTTTGCTGACCGAACACTCCTGGGACAATGAGCTGGGTTTTTAATTTTGTTTTATCAGTGCTGAGCTGAACATACACTGTTCGGCTCAGTGGCTGTAAGTGATAGCAAACTGGGAGGCTGAGGAGTGGGAACAATCTAGCGTCTGTTGTAGAAAGGCTCCCTACACGCAGGTATAATAAGACATTCTGCTAGCGAGGCCAGAGTGGGAGGATAAAAGCCAGAAGCAGAGGGACAGATGATAAGAGGCAGGAGCCCAGACCTGCAGCCATAATAGCTTGAACTAGGAGGGGAGACTTGTTCCAAAAAAAAAAAAAAACCCAAACTGGTATAACCACAAGACTCTCAGGGGCAGGAAGTAAACAATTCAGACAGATTTCTAAGGGAAAGAAGTGATACAAAGCTAAGAGAGTGGAGGGTAGAGCCGCCATACTCTGCAACCAAAGGTTTGATTTAATGTAAATTTACTAGATCACAAGTTTCCCAGAGATGCAGGGGGAAAAACCCAGGACATGCCCATCAGCTATGAGATATGACGGACCATCAGCTTGCTTTTTTGGTTTCAGTTTTCTTTTTGTTTTCCCAAAGCCTAGGCCCACTAAGTAATTAATGAGTTCAACATACCACAACTATATCACCAAGTCACAAACATGGTTAACAATGCCCAGTAGCAGTTACAGATTTTGTTGAGAGGCAATGCTAAGAAAGGCCAAGTCCTTATCTCAGCACTTAGCTTAGCCTGCAGGGTATCTCTCTCTAGGTCCCCGCAGAGTGGTAACCTGCCTTTCCAAACAGTTCCCAACTGCACCTGCTAATACTGCACTGAAGATTGTTCCCCTTGGGTCTGGAGAGCCAGAAGATTCTACCCACAGAGCTGACTGGAACTCACTAGCTCCTAGCAACTAGCGCCTGTCAGCCAGGGAGTCCCCTCTTCCCAGCCTGGCGGAGGAAGCGGCTATCTCTGTGAGAGAGGAGTAATGATGGAATTGATGTGGGAATTAGAGCAAAGTATGCAGCGGTTACCCCTCCTCTTAACAAGGGAGGTAAGGGCAAGGGCAGGGGCAGGCTCCTGCAAACACCGTGGGAGAAGAGAGGATCCAGTGGTGGGTTTCTTCTGTTCGGAAGGTGGGTAACTGAGGTGTTGAGATCAGGAAGGAGGCAAAGTGCTATGCTGCTCTTTGCCCCGATCCAACCCAGTTACAGTCTGGCAACATAGACAACCAGCCTCGCATATGGCAAGCAATGCCTAAATGTTAGCTATTAATACTGTAATTATTTTGAGGTACAAAGGCCTGAACCCCACCCCAGGGCTTTGCTATGCTAGAGAACTCCGCCCAGCTCCTTTTTCTTTTTAGTTTGAAACAGAGTCTCACTAAATTGCACAAGCATGCCTTAAACTTGTGTTCTTTCAGCCCGAGCCTTCTGAAAAGCAGGGAGTAAGGCGTGCACCACTACAACCAGCTGTTATCGCTAATAAAAATGGTTCTGAATACTTCTGGGGGGGGGATGCTAAAGAACACCATAGATACAGGAATTTATGGATCGCAGCTAGGAACCATGGAACTCAGAAAGAGGCACCCTCGTACATAGGACCAGCTATATAATTTTCAGAGCCAAATAAGACACGAAAAGACCAGGACCCTGGTTCAAAAATGATGGATAGACTGAGACTGTCCTGGTGATGCATGCCTGCAATGCCAAGACACTAGGAATGCTGGGACAGGAGGAGTACAAGTTCACGAACAGATGGAGGTGGGGGAATCCAGACTACAGCTCAGTGGCTATGCAGTTGCCTTATACAAACACATGCACAAAGTTTTGGGGTTTGCACTAAGCACCATAACTATGGAGTAGAAGAGGAAAAGTATCATCACATCTCTCTGGGTCTGTCTCTGTCTCTCTTTCTCTCTCTTTCTCTCTCTTTTCAGTTTTTCTAGACAAGGTTTCTCATGTAGCCTTAGCTGCCTTGGAACTCACTCTGCAGACCTGCAGATCAGGCTGGTCTTGAACTCAGAGATCTGCCTGCCTCTCCTTCCTAAGTGCTGGGATTAAGGGTATGTGCCACCACTGCCTGCATCACAACTTTGAGCACAGGAAAGAGCATCAAAAAGTCTTTATAACTTTAGACTTGTGACATTGCTTTAGATGAACTCAATTCCCAAAGATCAGAATTTACTAAATCAGAAGTCATCTCCCATGAGATTCTTTTTTCCCATATTAACTTTAAGTAAATGAGCATTGCTAAATACCTCCCACAAGCATAGTTGTGGAAATCAAATACTTGAATAGGCCAGGTGTGGTAGCTTACTCCTAGAATCCAGGCAGGATTTCTAAGCATTCAAGGGCAGGTTCATCTATGCCACGAGTTCTAAGCAAGTCAGGGCTACCCAGTAAGACCTTATCTCAAAAGAAACAACCAAACAACCAAACAAACCAAACAAATGATAACTGTGTCCACAGAAATAACCAAAGATTGCTGTGAGAAGCCAGAGGGGCCAAGTACCCTTAGGAGACAGCCTGGGCTCTACAGAGCTGAGCTGAGAGAAGGGAGGTCTCCCTGCAGATGACAGACAGTGGCCTAGAACTCAAGTCCCTCCTCCCTCAATCTCCTTAAATAACTGGGATTACAAGCATGTGCCACCAGGTTCCACCCTGGTAGGCTTCTCATAGGAGGTATCACATATTGTTAGATACAAGGGATATGTCTGAGCTAGAGAAAGCTGTAAGTACCATACAACTGAGAGGGGAAACTGAGAGAGACCATGACTGATCGAGGGGAGGAATGTTACCCTGGAAATATGTCAAGGACCCTCAATGGCAGCCTTGGGCCCTAAAAGCAGACTCTCCTGTGTTTTGGTTGATTTGTTTATGTTTAAATTATCATCTGTGCATCTATATGTGGGTGTGTGCACTCATGAGCGTGGGTGTTCACAGAGGCCAGAATAGGATCCCCTGGAGCTAGAGTTATAGGTGGGGGTGAGTGATGGACAGACACAATGTGGTAATGTGGGTGTAAGGAACCAAGCTCAAGGGTTGTTTTTTGTCAAGAGCAGTAGTGCTCTTAACCATTGAGTCATCTCTCCTGCTGTTCCCTCAACTGCTGTTGCATCTGAGGCTCAAGCACTCGGTAAATGGAACTGCCATGTTGTTACAGGCTAGACAAACAACAGTGAGCAACAGCAACCCCCAAAACAGCTCTAAAAGTGTCCGAGATCTCAGAAATGGCATGAGTCATGAGTATGGGGCGAGTTGAACAAGGGCTGGTTGTGTTTATTCATGGTTTAAATGTCCCCCAAAACTCCTTGGGCCATAGTCCTTTCAGACGGCTCCCCCTTACAGACTCGTTCCTTGGCCTGCCTCTTGGGGAGGGGTGCATGAATGTGAGGGTCTCTAGACATTTGCTTTCCTCATACAATCATGAGTACCCCAGCTGTCTGGGTCGGCCTCTTACAGTCTTACCTCTAGCTAGACCTTCCTGCCCTCCAGACCCCGGGCAACAGAGCCCCAGTCACTATCCCATGCACACACCTGAGCTCTGTCAACAAGACTTGTCTATTGCTGAACTTCATTCTGCCAGGGCTACTGGTTCGCTTGTGTCCTGATCGAAGCTGAAAGGATCCCCTCTACCAGGGATCTGGATGCCATCCTTAACCCTTCCCTGCCTTCCTCGTCCCCATCCTGCAGCCAACCTATCACCACGGCTGATCTGTAGGAGCTGACAGCTATGGTCAAGGTAGCTGCTTCCTAGCTTCCTTTTCTTTCGGTTTACCACAACCCTGCATGTTTTCCTCTCCTGGGCCATGTAACCTCTTCTCTCAGCCTGGAATTCTTTAAGCTCTCTCCTTCGATGGGCTTGCCACTAAAGGCTGTTTTTTTTTTTTCTTCTTCAAAATCCTTTCTCCCAGCTTTAGTGATTTTAATGCCCTTACTTAGTAAATGTATTTTCCTAGGAAGCACTGGATGGAGTGGGAATTAGAGTAAACACATAAAGCAAAAGGCTTTACTTTAAAATTGTCAATTCTGTGTATATGTGTGCATCTGAGCACACACACACACACACACACACACACACACACATATATATATATATATATATATATATATATATATATATATATATACACATACATACATACATATGCCAGCAGAGGTCAAAAGATGGTGTCAGATTCCCTGTAGCTAGAGTTACAGGCAGTTTTGAGCCACCCAGTATAGGCGCTGGGAACCGAACTTGGGTTCTCAGGAAGAGCAGCTGTACTCTTTTTCTCTAGCCACCTCCCATTCCTAACACTCCCCAACCCCACTCCCTAAAAAGGTTGATGGGGAACAAACCCAGAGTCTAAGCTTGCTAGGTAAGCTCTGAACAACCCCTCCAGCCCTATAAGCAACCCTTTATCATGTGTCTCCCTTGAAGCACAGGGCAGGGTTACCAGTTTGCTTATCATTTGCAAGTAGGCTTCTCCTGTACAAACAGGCTGGAAAAACTGCTGAAAAGCACTGGGGTGGGGATGGGGGGGGTGCTGAGAGAGTTGCCCTCAGCTTCCTAAACCATACTTCCTCAAACACTGGCTGACTTTATAAAACATCTACCCTGCTTGCTCCATTTCTGAATGGCAGCCCATGGTAGTAGTGTTCTTTGGTTAGTGTGAAGACACTTTGGAAAACAAGCCAAAATCCTCATGATAGTCTAAAACAGACTCTTGTTTGGCTGGAACACTGGGGCTTTCTTTAACCCATGTGGAACCCCAGCACATTCGCAGCCTCACAGTTCCACTTTCTATGTGGGCAGAATCCACATCAATGTTCCCTTTCATCACCCCACAAGGTCACTGTGAACACCTTCACAAAAGGAAACCAGAGAGAGGCCTTACACCCTGAAGGCTCTGAACTGCCAGGGCCGTTCACGTGTTCCCTGTGAACCACTGCTTTCTGATGCTTCAGAATAGCTTCTGTGTTTCAATAAATCTGACCGCACTCTCCCTGATCCTGAATGCTCAGGAGGTGTGAGGGAGGATGGAAGTACTAACTTTTTTGACAACAGTCCACAAGAAACACAACCCCCCCCATTAAGAAAAGCATACATTAAGAAGCATGCTGACAATTTGAAAAACATACAAAACTGTGAAAGAAGTAATGATTTATGATAATACTGTGGACTACTTCCCCAGGGATTGTCTTTTAATATTCTATTATCATTTGTCAGTAAACTTTTTTTTCTTCATTTTTACATTTGCGTTGGTTGAGACAAGATCTTGCTATGTAGTGCAGGCTGGTCTGGGATTCACTCTGCAGCCCCTGGCTGGTCCCTGATTCCAGACTCTCCCACTTCCCAAGGACTTGTAGGCATGGCTTACACTTGCCTTTTAAAGGTATTGTTTCCTTAGAGGCTGGCGAGATGGCTGAGTGGTTAAGACAATGCTGTTCCTCTAGAGGACCTGGGCTTGGTCCCCAGCACCCATGTGGTGGTTCACAACCACTTGTAACTCTAGCCCCAGGGGATCTGATGCTATCTTCTGGCCACCAAGGTAGTACATAAATATATGCAGGCAAAATACCCACACACATAAAAATGTTTTCGAAAGTCAAAAATGAAACATTTGTGTGTGTGTGTGTGTGTGTGTGTGTGTGTGTGTGTATACCACATGTATGTAGGTGTTTGAAAGGGCACAAAAGGCTATTGGATTTCCTGAGCCGGGTTATGAGCAGTTGCGAACTGACACTTGAGTCCTCTGAGAGAGCAGAAATCCCTTTTAATTGAGACCCACACCATCTCTCTAGTTCTCCCCACAAGTCTTTAAATAGATTACATTTTTGCTAAAGAATGTGTTGTAAAAGTTAAAAAAAAAGCATTTGGAATTATTTAAAGGCACAGTGTTTTCAATGAGAATGGCTCCCATAGGCTCACGTTTGAATACTTGTTCCCCAGTTGGCAGAACTGTTTGGGAAGGATTAGAAGCTGTTGAAAGAGGTGTGTTACGGGTGGGCTTTCAGGCTTCACAAGCTTCTCACTATCCCTAGTGTGCTGCTTCCTGTTTGTGGGTCAGATGCAAGCTCTCACCTGCTGCTCTGGCACCATGCCTGTCTGTCTGCTGCCACGCTTCCTGCCAGTGACGGTGATGGACTCTTCTCTCTCTGGAACTCAATATACCCTCCCCTCCATAAGTTGCCTTGGTCGTGATGTCTTATGATAGGGATAGAAAAGTAACTACTACAGATGTTACTCTGCTCTTTCTCTTTCAAGTCTCTTCTAGAGAGACAATTTTATTTATTTATTTATTTATTTACTTATTTATTTATCTACTTATTTTCAAGACAGGGTTTCTCTGTGTAGCCCGGGCTGTCCTGGAACTCACTCTGTAGACCAGGCTGGCCTCAAACTCAGAAATCCACCTGCCTCTGCCTCCCAAGTGCTGGGATTAAAGGTGTGCGCCACCACTGCCCGGCTTGAGAGACAATTTTAAACAGAACAGATCAGTTATTAAAATGTGGCCTAGGAGGGACAGCTTCTATTTACCTATGCTCTCCCCTCATCTGTACTAACTGTGTACTACCACACCTTTGTTTATTCATTCATTCATTCATTCATTCATTCATTCTTGGCTTCATTGAGACAGGGTTTCTCGGTGTGGCCCTGGCTGTTCTGGAACTTGTTCTGTATGCTAGGTTGACCTTGAACTCAGAGATCCACCTGCCTCCTGAGTGCTGGGATGAAGAGCATGTGCCACCACCACTCAGCTGACATCGTCTCCATAAGCCTTTGGTCTAGGACAGCAATGCTGTTTCCAGCTGTTCCATGACAAAAATTTCCTTTATGTAGTACTTCAGGTCATTTTCTTTTTAAAATTCATTTTCTTTTTAAAATTCTGGATTTTCTACAACTTCATCCACTTAAGTAGAAAGCTTTTAGAAGACATGTAGCATGGAAAAAATGCTTGCGGCTTAAGTTTTCATTTATACTGTAAATACATCTGTTCTCAAATATCTGTGTGAGTTATAGTCATTTAAAAATGCCTGGATCTAACGAAGCATTGACTTTTTTAAAGGAAGACTTGTTTTTATATATATGGGTGCTTGCCTACATACATGTACATACATGCATCATATGCATGCCTGCTGCCTGTGGAGTGGGAAGGACATCAGATCCCCTGGAACTAGAGCTACAGAAGTTGTGAGGCACCAGGTGGGTGCTGGAAACCACATTTGGGTGCTCTGTAGAGCAGCAGTGTTCTTAACTGCTGAGCCATGTCTCCAGCCCCAGCACTGACGCTTATGTTCAGGAAAATAAAATCCAATCAGTTTTCAGGGTCTCAACAATAATTTCAAACAGTTTCAGAAGCTAGGTGTGGTAGCCATGTCTAAAACCTCAGCACTCAGGGAGCTAAGACAGGATGGACAGGGGTCCATCCATAGCAACTGAAAGGCTTTTCTAAATGATACTAGAATCCCTGAGGTGAGGTAGTAGAATCTGCAAGCCAGGAAGGGTGCGGTCCAACCACTCATGATATGATCTCAGTGCTTAGGCCAGGCACAGGTGCCTTTTATTGACTTTTCTGGAGCCCTCTAAGTCAAATGACCTATCAAAAGGGAAATCTAGGTAGGAATTAAAAAAGAAAATCCAGTTGGCTATCTCTCTGGGCCCTCCTATTCTAACAGGAAAGTACTAGCAGCATGCTCTGAGGATTTGGACATTTACTGGGCAAATATCCTGTGTGTATTATTACACTTTACAGGTTAGTATCACCATCTCAACTTCATTTGGTAATAGCTTTGCATAATAGAAAAGGAGGGAAGAAGCTGGGTGTGTTGGCTCACACCTGTAATCCCACCTTTTAGGACAGAGTTCAAAGGTCAGCTTGACCCTTTCACATTGACAAAGAACCATGAGGTGAGTGGAGGGCAGCCCTGGCAGGCACCCCGGCATGCTAAACAGACAGGCGAAATTAAAATGTCTTAAATGAAGAAACTGGAGCTCAAGAATAAACTGACTTCCTGGGCGAAAACACCTTCCAAAGTTTCCCCTCCAACTGAATAGATGTCATTACCCCTTTATTTCAAAGCCACTAACATGGCTGAGTGACAAGAACAGCATCTGCCCTTTCAAAGCTTACAAGCAATCTTTCTGAGAAGTCTTCCATCTCCAGTTTGGCTAAATTCCTTTCTTCACCTCTCATGCTCTCCTGCTTCACACTGGTGCTATGAGGCCTCAGAGAAGAAAAGTCACAGAAAGGCGGAGAGACAACACTGTAGGTACAGGACTTTCTTGTCCCTTGAGGGTTCTGGAGCAAGACAGTCCCTACCTCAGAATCAATACCTGGCTGGCCCAGTACAGCTCCGGACTCCTCCACACGCACACCACTGACACTGTTGTGGGCAGAGGTAATAACATGGCAACCATCCTCACAGATGACTGCAGGAAGCAACCCCACCAAATTGGAAACGAGATCACAAGCAAACCAGAAGTGTAATCCAGACCACTTCCTGATGAGTAATTTAACTAGAACAAGGGAGAAGCGTAAAAGGAAGTCAGTAAAGACAACCCTCAGCCATAGGTCAGCTGGGGCTGTGAGTGTCTCCAACTATGGCTGCCGTTAAGCCAGTCAGCCATGAGAAGCACCCCCAAAACTGCGCCCCACCCTCACTATAGGGCACGCCACAGCTAATGCTCTTCTCCACCTGGCCAAGTGCAGCTATCCCTGCAGGATCAAGTGTGATGCAGCTTCAAGAACCCTACCTCGAAGGCACGGAAAGGGACTCAGTGGAGGGTAGCCTCGGCAACACAAGGACACTGTGTCTTTTGCAGCAAACAATTGGGCAGATGCTTCGGTCTGCTGGAGAGGGGGACACACAGTGGGAAATAGAAGGTTCTGGATGGATTATCAGTGAGTGGGCTGCAAGGCTTCTCAGGGAATCCGTGGGCACACGGCTATGGCAGCTAACACTTCTGAGTGCTTAGAGCTGAAGCCCGAAGAGCCCTGTGTACCTGCTGTCACTTTCTTCATGACAAAGAATCATTAAAGGTCACATTTGCTCAAGGGGGAGACAGTGTGGTGATCTGTCATGACAGATTCCTTTCCAAACCAGATATCCAGAACAGGCTACTGGCCAGTCTGAGCGAGGCAGAGGTGGGTGGCCAGGGACAAAGTACTTTAGGGTGGAAATTCTAAAGCATAGATCCTGGGGCTGGAGAGATGGCTCGGCAGTTAAGAACACACTTGGTCCTCTTGTAAGAGGACCCTGGTTTGGTTCCAAGCACACACATGGCTGCTCACAACTATCTGTAAGTCCTGTTCTAGGAGATCAAATGCCCTCTTCTAAGGGTACTAGGCATACTCAGAGTGTACAAACATACATGAAGACAAATCACTCATGTACATTACCATGGCAACTTCAACCTCAAATCTTTCTTTAGTGTTTTGTAGATTCCATGAAACTAACTAAAGAGGTTCTTTGTGGGCCACTGAGATGACTCAGTGGGTAAAGGTGCTTGCTGCTAAGCCTGACAACCCAGGGTTCAATCCCTGTAACTGACACTGTGGAAAGAGTGGGAACACCAACTTCTGCAAGTGACCTCCACATGCATATCAAGGCATTTCCTTCCACCCCCCCCAAATAAATACATGTAGTAAAAACACTTTTACATTTATAATATTTATAAATACTTAAGTATAAAAAATAGGCTTCTTGGTTGGAAATACAAAGCATGGAGGTACCTAACTCTAAAAGAACTCTGTGTGTGTGTGCGTGTGTGTGTGTGTGTGTGTTGGGGGGGGACACAAGAGGGTGGACTCAGAGGAAACCAGGCCTTTGCACATGCTAGGCCCTCTACCTGAGCTACAATCCCCAGGCAAACTTGTAGACAAACTTTTAAGTTCAGTGACAGTAAAGGGCTCTGACTATATCTCAGGGCCAGAGCACTCACCTATGTGAGTCACCTCACACCTCATACCTCACACCACACACATGTGTGAGGCCCTAGCTTCAAGCCCTGGTATGCAGACAGGGTAGAAAGCAGGGTGGAGTCAAAGCTGAAATACAGAAACGAAAGCAGAAGACAGCTGGAGGGCGAGGCGGGAGGATCATAAGATTGAGGTCAGCCTAGTGAGTCCCTGTCCAGCCTGAACTCAGACTCTGTGTCAGTGTAAGGGAGCAAGGCAGACACTTCAACTTGAAACTCTCTTTGGTCCTATGAGCAGAAGCCACGAGTCCAGACAGTCCAGGATGACCAGAAAAGCACACACTGCAAAACAGGAAATAGCTCTTGGCTAGCTGTCAGAGAACTGCGAGCTGATGAAAATTCAATCTATTTTAATTTTGAGTTTCTGAAAACCCGGTATGTTCAAGACCCTTGTTCAATCCAGCACGGCAAAACAAAACTAACACATCCTTAACTTAGCAAATTAAGATGTCTGCTATTAAAACATCCTCAACCCAAGCCTTTTATCAGTCTAGATCTCTTTTATCCGATTTCTGGGAATGGGACAACCGTACCCAAGCCATTTTTACCATCTTGTCCCTGTGGCTGGACATTGCCCTCAACTGTGTTACCTGGGCTGGCTGCCAAGTCCTGAGCTCAAGTGGCCCTCTTATCTCAGCCCAAGGAGCAGGGACTAAGTGGTATGTACCTGCCTCTCACCAAAGGTCAAGCATGACGTCATCCGACAGCTCTATGCATATGAACAATCTCTCCCCAAACAACCCGTGAGCTCATGAGCATGCAGGGAACCTGTTTCCAACATCTTTGCTTCCTCCAATGCCTTGCCTGCAGTAGGCACTCAAACAGTTACTGAATGAATGATCAAGAAAAGTACTTACCAGTCTCTTCACGTCTCAAACTATGGGGCCCGGATGGATTATACATCCAACCTAAGGTTAGACACAACCTCATTTCGGAAAGGCATTATCTAGAGACATAGGCGCTTAGAAAATTGAGCTTTTTAAACACTGGAGCCAGATTTCCATAGAAAGAAGAAAAATAATTTATTCCAAAAGATGTAGAAGTAAGAAATTCATCCTGAAAATAGAGCTTGGTGTACATCTGCTGGGGTCGAGCGTCTCTTGAGGAGAACTCCTGACTGTCCCACCGAGTCTCATTTGTCTTGTAGCAGTTCTTAAGCACATCCCCGACTCTCACGTTGTGAGCTGGCAAGAGCCATAGTCAAAGCCGCAGGCTTCAAGACAAGAGTAACAGATTTCCCAGAACGGCACCTTTTCTCTCAGCTACGTAGGCACATAATTCAAAGTGTAAAAAAGGTGAAGGAAAAAAATACTGTATGCAGAGGAAGGTCTTCAAGTGTAAGGCAGGTAACGGTGGAAGTAGGCTACCGAGGAAGGAGGTCTGGTGTGCAGGTGATTCTGCATAGAAGGCTTCTGTCTGTGACCTGCAAAACAAAACCGTTCTAGTAACTTAAGGGCCTCTAACACCTAGGCCTTCACCTTCCTTCAAAAGAGCAAAAGAGCTGGAGAGATGGCTCAGCAACAGCACTGGCTGCTCTTCCAGAGGACCTGGGTTCAATTCCTAGCACAGACACAGAGGCTTACAACCATTTGTAACTCCAGTCCTAGGGGACCTGATGAGGCACTACATGTACACAGGATTTAAGAAAGGGGGTAGGGTGTGGGGACAGGGACAAGAACTAAAAGTAGCCAAGGCTACAGCATACATGTAGCAAAACAGCAAAACACTGTACGAATAAAATTTAAAAGTGGTGGACAGCAAAGAACAGAGGAGAGCTAAAAGAGAAAATAGGAAAGCAGCCAGGCCTGCAACCCCAGCTACCCAGGAGACAGAGCAAGGAATCAGAAAGCTAGCCACAGCAACTTAGTGAGATACCCTCAAAATAAAAAGTGAGCCAGGTGGTGGTGGCACACACTTTACCCTTGGGATGCAGAGGCAGGTGGATCTCTCCGAGTTCTAGGCCAGTCTCTAACTAGTTCCAGTTGAACCAGAGCTACACAGTGAGACACTGTCTCAAAAATAAAAAGTAGAAAGGAGGATTAGGGATAGAGTTAGTATTAAGAAAATTTAACCAAAGCTGGGCACGGTACACCCAGGAGGCTAAGGTGGCAGATGCTAAGTGTGAGGCCAGTCTGGGCAATACAGTGAGACTGTCTCATCCTCCTCTCCCTAACGCAAAGCTAATCAGACCAATACTTTTAAAACTCAGATGAAGAAACTGGCTTACTCAGGTTTGAGTAGGTTCTAGAGCAGGTCCAATTACCAGTGACGTTACTCTCACATAACTACACAGACAGCAATGTGACTTGCCAAAAGCAGGAGCCACTGAGCTGACCAACACAGAGCTGGCACTTAGTGTGTTCCTGTACTTTTCACCTCCCTGTCAGGACAGACAGCTGGATGCCAATATGGACACCCTCCATTCTGCCTTCACGGGCCTCCTAACAAGCAAGCTCCAGCTGTGTTGTATCTGCAGGACTCCAGGCGGCCTTTCAGGCTGTTCCCCATCATGGTACCCCAAGGACAGGTGACAACGACGATGCCACCCATTTAAGGATGGCAAATGTCGCTATCTTTACATGCTGGGCTGCTCACTGGGAGCAGGATGTCCTTAAGGTGTCCAGTGGGGCTGGACAATGGCCCAGCAGTTGAAAGGGTTTGTTGCTGGGCTGCAGAGGTGGCTCCACCATTAAAGCGGGGCTCACAACCAAAAAGACAAGTGTTTGCTGCTCTTCCAGGAGCCCAGCTTGGTTCCCAGCAATGCCACCCACACGCTCACAGCCACCTTCTGGAGTCCCATTAAGTCCCAGTGCAGGATACTGCAAACAATATGCATTTGACTCAAGATTTAATTAGAGGAGGTCCGGGGCTGTGGCTCCCTCACAGAGGGCAGCACCTCTGTGCCTGGCAGACGGCTGGGCATGCTCAGCGTGCCCGGGACCCTCAGTTCAACCCCCAGCAGCAGAAAACACAGAGGAAAGTGCGATTAACTCAAGGACAGTTTTTACAGTGCGCTAGGAGAGGAGCACCGGGCTAAGGTGGACACTGTCAGAGCAGACTGTCCCTGTGGTCACTTTCTGTCCTGGGCCTGGGCTGACAGAATAGCTGCTCTGTAGACACTCTGTTCTAGGCAGATGATAAAGCAGGCTTGAGAATGCAGATGTTTCTGTGGGAATCTTCTATGAACAGCACAGACAGACTTTCTTACCCTCTGGACTTTTTAAAGATGCATTTTATTTTTACGTGTGTGTGTGTGTGTGTGTGTGTGTGTGTGTGTGCGCGCGTGCGCGCGTGCTCATGTCAGCACAAGTGCTCTCACAGTCCAGAAGAGGGCACTAGATCCCTTGCAACTGGAGTTGCAGGACGTTGTGCATGGTCCAGTCTGGGTGCTAAGATTTGAACTTGGGCTCTCTGTAAGAAGAACACGTACTCTCAACTCCTGGACCATCTCACCAGCCTTTCTTTTGGCTTTTTTTTTTTTAAAGAAAGAATCACAAAGGAGGAAAATGACCTTTACTTTTTAATAAACACACACAACTAGGAACTACCTTCTATTTATCTTCATTGGTGACAGCTAAACTAGAGTTAAGTGTGGTGGTCAAGGCGTGGTTCTGTGGTTGGATGAGCTAGGAAGTATGGAATCCTCTCCATGATGTGGAAATAACTAGCTGTGGATGGAGCTGGAACAAACAATCCAGAATTCACAGCATTGTGTGTAAAACAAAGGAATCACTAGGGTAGCCAAGAGAAAACCTGAGAACAGTGATGGGGGAAGGGACTGAGAAGCTGGAACGTAAAACTACCAAGACCATCTGGGCAGTGGTGGTGCACGCCTTTAATAACAGCATTCAAATGGATCTCCATGGGTTCAAGGTTAGTCTGGTCTACAGTTTGAGTTCCAGGACAGCCAGGGCTACACAGAGAAACCTGGTCTTGCAAACAACCAAAAACAAACAAAACAAATAAACAAGAACAAAACAAAAACAACCAACCAACAACCAACTCAAAACAAAAACAAAAACAAACAAGGCCAGAATGAAGAAACTCATTCAAAAAGGGTATGTAAATGAATGTGTCTTTGTCTGTCTAACTCTTGTTTCTAAATCTTTATTTTAGATAAAATTTCAAGCCATTCTTTATTATAATATGCAAAGGCAGTTTTATTCATCTACAAGACTTAGTCAGTTACCACAGGCATTTAACCATTTAAGGGAATGTACCAAAAGAGTGGTTAAAAATTAGAAAACCATCTAGAGATGAAAGAACTCAAGTAGAAACCATGGTCAGGAAGCAAGCACAGGATTCGCAGGCTGAGCCCTGAAACATCTGAAGCTTTAGGAGCTGGTGGGGGCTGAGACAAAGCCAAGGCCACGTCCAGAGACATGCGCTTGCTGACTGGCCTTCTAAGTGCAATGAATGCAGTGGGGCAGTGAGAGGCAGGAGAGCTAAGCGCGCTGCCAGGTTAAGACTGTGGAAACATCAGGCCCGGAACCTCCAGGTCAGGAGCAGAGCGGGAAGAAAGAAGGAAAGGCAGTCCCAGGGCAGGCTAGGCAGGCCTTGAGGGGAGGCCACAGTGGAGAGCTGCTCAGAACCTTCAGATCAAATGTTCTCATTCTTCACGTTCCTGGTTTTGAGACTCAAGGGATCTTTGGTGACCCTGACCAAAGCTATGAGCATACATCTTACATTACGTCTCGAGGAGTGTGCTGTTCAAACCAGACACCTTAGGTTAAAGTGTCAAAAGCTGAGTCCACCACAGCCCAGAACTCTGCAAAGCTTCTAGGCAAACAGCAGTCTTTCTCTTTCCTCCTCAGGCACTCCACAAATGTGATGCATAGACACACAGGCAGGCAAACATTCATACATATAAAAGTAAAATAAATAAATCGTTTTTAAAAGCAGGCTGAGAATATGGCTCGGCTCTGTTCTGAACACCTGACGCTAACTTCCATTTAATAAATTAACAGAGAAGAAGGAATCGGGTGACAAGTGGCCTGCCACTCAGCCAGTGGACAAACTTTTGCACGCTGCCGCTGTTTACCACCTGGTCTCAGCATCAAATAAAAGCGGCAGTCTTGAGAGTCAGCTTCCTCTTTGTTCTGTGCTGTTTGAGACAAGGTCTCCTCCCTCTATAGCTCAAGCTGGTCTGGAACTAGCTATATGTAGCCCAAGCTGGCATTGAACTTATCATCCTCTTGCCTCTGAAATCAGTGCCAGAATCATGGGCATATACAATTCCCAACCTTCAAAAGCTGCTTGTCTCCCTCTTCCCAAAGCATTCTAAGACATTAACTTTCAATAGTTTAGCCACTTCTTCCTGTTGCTAGGTGTTATTAGACTAAGGATACTCACTTTCTAATCTGTCAGAAGCCCGCCTGTGAGTTTACTGTCATGAACCACACACAGGCATATCAGAGAACAAGTGGCAGTCCCAGCAGGGGGGTCGTCCCAAAGATTGACCTCAGGTCTCTGGGCTTGGCAGCAAGTGGTTTTACCCTGTGCGCCATCTCTCCAGCCCTAAAGTACACTATAAAAGGGCAGGGTAATCATGGAACCTAAGAGAAACTTACGGATAAGTCCCTAAGATATACTCAAAGAGAATGGTTTGCTCTAACTGTGACCTCGTTCTTTAGACCATGTATGTATCTCTTCAAACCAGTCTGCTCTTCAGCTGTCTTTGAGGAAGAAGCCATAGCAAACACTGTAGCTCACTGGCTAGCAACGGTCACAGGAAAGGGCAAGGGCATAATCACCTCAGTGCCTGGGCACTGTGCAGCACGTCTTCATCCTCAAGGCCAGTGGTACTTCAGATACCAGATGGTTTCGTTTTTCAACTGAGGTCCAAACAGAGGATTGAGCTGAGCCAGAATTGCAATCAGCCAACTAAAATTCATGGGAGGAACAAAAGCAGAGAGTTGTGAAATTGGCTAGAATACAACCATTTTCATATATGATGGAAAAACCCACGTTAGTTCAACTTCAGTGTAGTCCATTCTGACCAAGCCTTCACTCCGAATTGTTCCCCTGGGACCTGAGAACACCTCCCAGGGTGCTTTGTGTCTTCATTTGAGTCAATCCACAAAGTAGGGCGGCTCCACCTCAGCTGAGTCTGCCTCTTCTCCACGACTTCATAACTGCCGAATATCTGAGCTTAAGACATCTTTGCCACCAACCCATCGACACCATCCCTTCACCTCCGCACAGTTTGTTACTGTTGCAACTTCCAGGCAAAACAGATGTATCTTCTCCAGCGTGCAGATATTAAGGAACTATTTTAGTGGTACAGTTAAGATCTGGTTTCAGCCCACGAGGTTCCTAATCACTATCACAATAAAACATGTCAAAGCATTTTGTGTGCCCTACCACAGTGAACCAAATGGGCATTTACTTCTGCATCTAAATCACAAGGTGCGCCTCTGAATTACCCACAATTACAGAGGAAATGCAAGCATCTCACTTTATCTCAGAAACAAAAGTAGCACAGTTTTTTCTTATGCTGTTCACAAGGTTCTGTATAAGCCATTTTGTATCTGATAAGGTAATTCACAGGCCCAGTGACATCTGAGAACCAGGCTAAGGACAAAAGCAAGGAATAACAAGAAAAGCAGCCTGCAGGTGTCCGGCTAGTCAACCATTCTGTCTTACTTACTGAGCAAATATTTAATGAGCAATTACTAGGTCCCAGGCCCCAGCAGCTCGGGGAAGATGACACGTTGGTCCTCAGAGATCTTATGTAATATCAGATGGTAACTGCTAGAGAGAGGAAAAGCAGGGGAGGGGGATGGAAACAGGGCTGAAAGGGTGACTAAGCAAGAATGGAACATCTGAAGACACCGGACTGATGCCAAATCCACACTACCTTTAGTTTTTATCCAGGTAGTCTATGGAGGGGAGGGGTGGGGTAAGTGTGGGGTGCAGAGTACTGATAAACAGGCCCTAGAAGAATGAGTTTCAGTGGCATAATCCATGTTATCGATCTCTTGAATGTAGTCTAGGGAGTTGCTTTCTGAGGAAAAGGAGACAGATAACTATGGTGATCTCTTCTTAAACTCCAGTTCAAGAAGGGGACCAGCCAAACCCAACTAGGCCATTACCAGGCTGGGTCTCTTCCTCCTTTGGCTGTCATTTTTGAAATCCTTCCAATCATAAAACCAAAAGGCTGATTCTAATCACCAATGGAGAGTCTGCTGGCGAAGCAGCCAGCACAGCGTCAGGAGCCGGTGCCCACAGACACAAGGTGTGTGCAGCTCCCCGGCCCACAAAGGGCTGGTTTGTGATGAGAAACGTGATACGGAGGGAAACCAGGCCAAAACAGATACTTTAAGCTGACTCACTTTACAAACAAAGAGTTAATTCAGATGAGTCTCTGATCACCCTTAGAACTAGGGTATTAAACATAAACACAATAGCAAGCCTATCAGTAAGGCTTCATACAGACAGGCAGGCAGGCAGACAGACAGACAGACAGACACATGCACACAGAGAGCGGTGGGGGAACGGACAACACAGGCGGACACTGCACTGCAGAAAAGCTCTGTGGCCACAGAGTCATGGAAAATTCCACCCAAGCCCAGGGTTTCCCTGTTTCCCAGCAGGAGAGGCAAGCTGCCTGCAGGAGCAGCTCTGTGTTTCATAAGAGACTGAGCTAACTGGCAACACTTAGAAACATCACATTAAAAAGCTAAATTAGAGCCCACGCTGTCCTCATCGTCCTTCCTCACCACGAGTGTGCAGTAAGCAATTAAAACACCATCTCGGGCCTGGGCAGATGGCTCTGTGGATAGGGGCAGATGCTGCTCTTCCAGAGGACCCAAGCTTGCTTCCCAGCACCCATACTGGGCAGCTCACCATTGCCTGTGACTTGAAATCCAGACACGATGCCCTCTTCTGGTCTCTGCACTAACACACACACACAGAGACACAGACGCAGACCTCCTCCCTTCAGGGGTGGAGGGGGTATGTGTGTCAATCTCAGACTAGTCATCCAGGAGCTTTTCTGAAAATCCTTGGAGCAGGATAGAAAGGGGAAATTAAAGCGCCATGGGAAGGGAGAGGCTGGTCGGAAATCTCTCACTAGTAGCACAATTATCAAAGTCTGCTATGGAGACTACCTCATAGAGACAACATTCCTTTCTTACAGAGATATTTCAAATGAGAATATTAAACTAGGAATGAACTATGTAGAAGGCCAAAGCATATTGAGCTTTGACCTTTGCCGTTAATTGTATCCCTTTCTTAGTTGTAATCTGTGACTTCCTGTGGTTCTCACCAACAAGGTTAGGAGGTTTGTTTATAGTCAAAAATGTCTTAGCTTCCCTGTGCTAGAGCCCCTTTTTCCCTTGTGACCTACAGCTTAAGAACCCATCTATGGTCTCATTTACTACAAGAATCCTTTAAAAATGGCACCTCAGAAGCTACCGATATCACATATATCACTATTGCTAAGACACAATCATGAGATTACTGTCTCATGTAGCCCAGACTGGCCTTAAACTCCTTTAAGTAGCCAAAGATAACCCACACCACCCCAGGTGCTGGGACCACAGGTTCGTTCACCAGACACTGTTACTCCCCAGACGCTGCCTGGCTGAACCTGTTTCTTGATAAACACCAACTTTTCTTCAACTTTTCTTAAAATTCTTCCCAGGAGCCTGGCTATGAGTGACAAGTGAGAGGAGGCCTCTGAGAGAACTGTAGGCACCTTCAGGAGGCAGCGTGTAGCTGTGTCTGTCTCCTGTGTGTGTGGCACCAGGCTGTCCTCACAGTTATGGAGCCTCAGGCAGAAGCATGCTGAGTGACTCATGGATGTTGACAATACTAGGTAGGCAGAAGCAGGCAGCAGAAGACCAGAACTGAGGCCCAACTAATGCTGAAGGCTGGCCTTTGAGGTGCTTTAAATGAGGACTCAAGTCTGGCTAGATCTAAATTGGTTGTGTATTACAGAAGTAAGAATTCAGCCTTTGGTGCCAGGTCATGGTAAAGAATAAGAATCAGAAGTAAGAATGAAGGAAAGCCACGTTGCTTGCTCAGGTTAGTCTTTGGAAGCTTCCAGAGTTTAATATACCCTCCCTGTCCTCCATTTTTCGAGGGGTGGATCTCATTATCTTGCCCAGGCTGGTTTCAAAGTCCTAGACTCAAGGGAGCCTCCCTAGTAAGAAGTCACCATTCCTCATCCATTCAGCTTGTGGCAACCGGATAATTTGTTTCATTTTGCGTCTTCAAACTGTTTAGAAGGTAGACAGAGCCCAGGGCCTTGTGGACTGTAAGAAAGTACTCAAATACTGAGCCCCACCCCCAACACTATTTTCAATGTTTCAAATCAAAAGGGGAGAAAAAAAATCAGTGCCAACCCTCCCACCCTAACCCTAGTACACACCACAAAACAAAACACAACCTGTTAGGGAAACGCCTGGAGAAATAATACAGGCTATTTCGATTGAAATTTTAGAGGAAAGTCCCTCTCCAACCAGCTGAGTGAACTCAGTGCCTGTCCTTCTGGCTACCTACAGACTTAAAATTTCCCTCTAAAGCTGATAAACATACACAGCGTTGGAAGGCAGAAAAGCCCGCTGTGACCTGATGGGAGCAGTGGGAAGGGCCTGTGCTCTGGCCGAAACCCGGCTTGTTGTGTAACCAGAAGGAACGAACTGTACCCTTCCGCTTGCCCAAACTGTTCCACATGGTTCCACAGCCCAGAGGCCTAATAACCATCAACCGAGGCGCCTCTGCGACGGCGGTGGCACTTCAACAGCTGGGGAGCCACAGAACTGGGGTGACAAAAGCAGGGCAAACACGAGCTCCTCTTTTTAGGGGCTACTGGATTGAAAGCAGAGCCCGAGGACGCGAGGCAAGCACTCCATCACTGAGATACATCCCAGACTTTCGTCGCTATTATTTTCTCCTTTGGGTTTTTGAGACAAGGTTTCTCTGTGCTCTGGCTGTCCTGAAACTCCTCTGTAGACCAGGCTGGCCTCGAACACAGAGATCTATCTGCATCTGCCTCCCGCGCGCTGGGATTAAAGGCGTGAGCCACCATGCTCGGCTATTATTATTTTTCATTTTGAGATAGGGTTGCAGTAATTGCCCAGGCTGTTCCTAAACTCGCTGTGTAGCTCAGCGGTCTAAAGTGACCCCACCTATTCCACAATCACTCTCAGGGGCCACGGTTTTGTCGGGCTCTGAGGATGCTGAGATACTGGCTGAAGGGTCTGATTCACTAGGAAGGGCAAAGGAGTGTGCTCCCTACAGCCAGGCCAGTGCCCCAGCTCCAAGCGTAGAGTACACTGTTCTGCACAGGAGCCGCACCCAGCCCTCAGATAATCCTGTTTAGTGCTTTTGTTCCACATGCAGAAGGAAGAACAGGGAACATGGGTGCGGCCTAGCTCCTGGGGAGGCACAGGTGGGACCTCAACTTCCTTGTAGGAATAGGGAAATCCGGTCAGGGATGGCTCCTCCATCCACTGTCCTCCTAGCCCGAGCCACAACAGGAGTGACCTCTGCCGGTGGGTGACAGCAGAAACATATGCAAGTGCCCAGGGCATCAAACCCTCTCTCCAATCGAATAACAGACACACTTTGAAAGGCAGGGAAGCCACATCGAAGCTACCAGAAAACAGGGAGATCTGGTACTGGACAAAATTGGGTTTTCACTCTAAGCTGCCGGAATGGCTCTAGGCAGTGACCTTACCACCCAAGCTTGTTTCCAGTCATAAAATGAAGCCAAAATACTTGCCACCGAGTGTCAGAAATTACAGAGATAATAGGGGCTCTTGCAGTGGCTGGCAAGCCCTTGCTTTCCTTTATCCATGAGACAGCTTAAAGTGTGTCCAAGCCACAGAAGGAAGAGCAAGAGATTTACTCTGGAGTTTCTCAGAGGCTGTGGCACTGGGCCATTAGCAGCCTCTACCCTACTCACATCCCTGGCCCTGCAGCCCACAGATGTCTAAGATATCCCCCACACCCCCAGCTCCCTCTAACACACAGTGCATGTGACAGATGCTCCTGTAGATGGCATCATGCCAGACAGCAGGCTGAGACAGGGGCATGGATGTTCTTGGGTAGAGACCTGAGGAATTGGGTAACTTCTGAAAAGGCATTTGTTACAAGCTTCCTGGTTTATAAACTCACTGCTTTCTGGTAGTGGCAAGGAGACACTATAGAGCTCCCATTCTGACCCTTAAAAATGAGCTTGATGTATATTTTCTCTCTCTCTCTCTCTCTCTCTCTCTCTCTCTCTCTCTCTCTCTCTCTCTCTCTCTCTCTCTCTCTCCAGAGCTGAGGAGACCCTTGAAGGCACAGGCTGGAGGCTACTGGGTCGGTGTGAGAACACTGTGAGAAGCTCCTGTGGGCTCTCTGAGCTGGAAGTCCTTGCCCTGGCAGTAACTTTTTTGAAGCTTTTGCAACATGGAACCAGAACCTCCTGCGGAGTATGTGCTCCAGAGACTAGCACAGGGGTGCCCTGCCCTCCTGATTGTCATCTGGATCATTCACTGTCTGGTAGCTCTAAACCAACTTAGGCCTGGCTTGATCAATGACTGCAGCTCCCTCCCTTCTCCAGTGACATCTGTATCCTATCTAAGGTTTTCCTTTCCTGGCTATTCTCTCTCCTTCTAACTGTTTCCCCCTAGTGCTGGGGATGGAACCCACAGCTTCTTGCATGCTAGGCAAATGCTCTGCCACTTAGGTACAACTCTATAACTACTAAAGGTGAACAGGGCCAGAAAGATGGTTCAGGAGGTGACAATGATTGCTACCAAGCTTGACAGCCTGAGTCTGACATAGCCCCTCCCTCCAGGCCCAGAAACTACTCCAAGTTGTCCTCCGACACCCCCCACCCCAAATAAATAAAGGTGGGGGAAAACTAAAGGGTAAACGGAATCACACACAAAGGAGATGCTGCCGCTGGCTTTCGAGACGGAGAGCCGAATGGAATGTGAGTGGTCCGTAGGACAGGGCGGTGGCTAACCATCAGCCAGTGAGGAAACAGGGACTCCAGTCTAATTACCACAAAGAACTGATTCTGGCATAGCCCAAGGGCTTGGCAGAGAACACCAAGCTCCAGATGAGAAGACACAAACATGTTTTCTATTAACTGGCTGCCAACCTTACCACTGTGGGCCCTTTGCTACCACAGGAATACGCCCTAATTTTGCCAATTTTAAACTTGAAATTTCTTCCCTTTCTTCCCCCCAGGACTTCAAGAGAACTCATTTTCTAAACTGGGCCTTTCAAACCAAAGTTTCTAAGGAGCCCTTTGTGTGTGCTAGGGGGTCTCACAATACAAATGGGGCACAATCCCAGCTCCAATAATCCCCTTATCTGCCACATTATAATGGAAACGATTCTAACATATGCCTCCATACAGCAGGTAATGGCAACACGCTGGGCCCCGCCCCGTGGTCTCTCTTCTCCCATTCACAAGCATCATAAATGTGCCTAGGAGAGAAATGATACAGTTCTCAGGCGGCAAATTAAGAGATGGCAGCTCTCCAGGGAGGGAATGAAGTGGCTGCGGGGGTTCTCTGAGGCTGAGGGGCAGATAGATAGCAAACCACAGGAGCCCGGGCTTTCACCTGCAGACCTCTCCAGGGTGAGAAACACCAAAGTCCAGGGTCCACCCGGAGCAGAGAGTCAGAGAAACTCAGATATCACTCAAGAGAGTTGGAACCCCAAAGCCTTCTAGTGTGGATCGTGAACTAATCAGACAGAGGGCCTGGCAAGATGGGTGAGGTCAGAGCTACTTGTTGCCAAGCCTGACAACGTGAGTCTGATGTGCACAACTCACAGGATGGAAGGAAAGAATGGACCCCTGAGGACTGTCTTCTGAGTTCCACACGCCTGCTCCATCCCAAACAGATAAATTAAACATGGGTTAAGAAAAGGTGGTGGCAGTGTGTGCTTGTATGTGTGTGTATATGTTTGTGTATTACCGAGATGGCTTAGCAGCTGAAAGCACTTGCTGCTCTTCCAGAGGACCCAAATTCAGTTCCCAGCAACTATACTGGGTGACTTACAACCAACCTCCTGTAACTCTAGCTCCAGGGTATCCAATGCCCTCTTCTGGCATCTAAAGGCAATGCACTCATGTGCATGAGTGCGTGTGTGTCTGTGTGTATGTGTGTGTAAACGTTTTAAATTAAAAGTGTGGTTAATATGATCTTAAAGAAATTTAAAAATCACTAACATTCAGTTAATATTATTTACAAAACAAGACAGGAACAAAATCTGATGAAATAATCAAAACAGTAAAATAGCCTAAAGTTAGCACATTAATAATTATATTGATTTTATATATTTAGAAGACATTCATAAGATAAAGACTGCTGGCTGTGCAGAGCCATGTGCCTGCAATCTCAATAATTATGAGGCTGAAGCTGTTAGTTCAAGGCCAGCCTGGACTATGTAATCAGACTTGTCTCAACAAACCAAAGCTAAATAAATTAAACTAGAAGGCAAGGACCCCCAGTACTGACTAGGTCTACAGACTGAGTTCCAGGCCAGCGAAGGCTACACAGTGAGACCCTGTCTCTAAAAGAAGGGGGGAAAAAAGAGATAAATGACAGAAGACAGAGTCAGGAAGAAAATTCATATTCAATAGCAAAACTATTTTGAATTAAAAAGCCAAAAAAAGGGCTGGCAAGATGGCTCAGCGGTTAAGAGCACTGACTGCTCTTCCGGAGGTCCTGAGTTCAAATCCCAGCAACCACATGTTGGCTCACAATCATCTGTAATGAGATCTGATGCCAGATGGGTGTGTCTAAAGACAGCTACAGTGTACTTACATATAATAAACAAATAAACCTTTAAAAAAAAAGCTAAAAAAAATTAATGAAGCAAGAAGTTCTGAAAATCAAGTCAAACATAGAGTGGTAGCTCATGGCTGTGATGCTAGGATTCAGAAGGCAGAGGCAGGAGGATCAGGAGTTCCCTGCCAGCCTGGGCAACCTACTGAGACCTTCTTTCAAAACCCAGAAGCAGCAAGAAACAGTACAAACACTGAGAGTGAGGCTGAGCCGTGGAGTAGGCAAGGCTCTGGATTCAATCCCTAGCATGAAACAAGAAAAGACAACTGAGAGCCGGGCCGCAGTGACTGCCTGTCTTCATTGGGAGCACAGCCAGCCCTAGAGCCAGCAGCCTAGAGGGGCAGTAGTGCCTAAACGCCCAAACCTGACACTGCCTAGTACTATGGGAAGTCTGCCAACCCAAGGCCCACCTAACAGGTCTACAGGAAATAAGTCAATGCTTACCCTAGTTTTTTATCTTTGCTTACCCCAGTTTTGCCAGAAATCCAAACCTCCCAGGTTCACCCCTCATGATCCAAACATCATTCCCTTGGGGCTGGAGTGAGCTCTGCATAGAGGGTGTACCTAGGCCCCAGTTCCGACTCTAGCACTGCAGAAACAAAACTACCCCAGGCTGCTCCAAGTCTCACTGGTCCCTCAGCCTCTCTCCTAAGTCCTCCCAGTGGTCTCTGTAGCTCTAATTACCTGCCTCAGTCACACTCTTTTCTGGTATTTTCCACTGCTTCCAGGCGAGCTGGCTCCTCCCCCACTTCTCCAAGCTCTCTCAAGCAGAAAGCTGACTACTCTTGGACAATGAGGTCAGAGACTTCTTTGCTTCCCCCTGTGCTACCTTCAGACAGTTCCCCTCCGTCTTGTGCAAGGGGAGTGTGCAGCTGGTTTTCCAGCAGTCAGCCCTTCGGCTTTTGCAGCCCAGTCTCCTGATGCAGAGGCTGTGGCTCTATGTGGCCCTTCTCAGCCACATCTTCATCTTAAACAGTAATCCTGCCTCAGTTATGTGGGTCCTGCTCCAGTACATCCAGTAGACCCTGGATCACAGATAACCGACCTTACCCAGTTTCCTATGCACGCCCACACACCTATGGGAACACTGAAGTTCCCATACAGTGAAGACAGAAGACACCACAGTGAACGGTATCAAATCTCTCTTGAGGGAATCAAGACCAATACTAATATTTTTGGGCTGCAGCTGATCTTGAGTGACTGTACTGTGGCAAGCGGAGGCCCAGGAAAGACAGACATGACCATGGCACATGTCAGCATCGGCACTGCTAAGGTTTGGCTCTGCCCAATGTATTCATTCTTTCATTCTCTCTCTTGCTCTCACTCGCTCTCGCTTTTTCCCTCCTTCCTTAAGGTCAGGGTTTCTTAATATTTGCACTACTTAATAAGTTTTGGACCACAAGCTTATTCATAGGAACAAGGGAGGTGTGTCCTGGACAGAACACAATGTTTATTTATCAGTGCCCCTGGCTTTTACTCAAGGATGCCAATGGCACTGCCGATGCAGCCCCTCCTCAGGAACACACCCACCAGTACAAGGTGCCACCTCTGTGGCTCATCTTCACACAAACTACAAAATCAGTAAGACAATCAGGGAAGTGAGGTGCACAGGATGCTTGGTAAGACAGAGGGACTACTCATGTACGGTGGTTCTGTCTGACGTGGTGGTTATTGAATAAACTACGTTTCCCTCAAAACAATCTGAGGTAGAAGAGAACCTGAGGGGTGCCTTACAGGCTTGTCTGGAAGTTGGTAATTTTTGAAGGTTGTAAAATTATAGAGAGACTACAGTAGGTTTAGAAAGTCAACATCAGGCTGAGCATGAATTTTTTTAATCCCAGTGCTTGCAAGAAAGAGGCAGGTGAGTCTCTGTGCATTGAGGCTAGCCTGGTCTACATGGTAAATGCCAAGGCAGACAGGGATACAGAGAGGGAGCCACTGTCTCTTTGTAGTTGACACATGAAGTTGCTCTTTCCCCTACAGCTAACTACTGTAAGAATACCACTCCACTTGGTCCACGACAGATTTCTACATCTAAGCCATCAGCTGGAAACCCTGTTAGTCTTTAGCCAAAACGAACCAAAAGATGAAGAGACAATTTCAGCCAGTACCACAAGGAGCTCAGTGTTGGCGCAGCCAGGCATCTTGAGATCTTGAGATCACCTGTAGGACATTTTACAGAAACCTAAACCTTGCTTAGGAGTCACTAAAGGGGCATGCAAAAAGCCAAGCGTCTCAGGAGTAAACTCTCCTCATTACACACTTCCTTAAAAACCTTAGTGCAGAAGCCCCAGTGCACTAGACATTGTAGGGGCTTCCTGCCTCAATTAACCCAAGAAATGTCCCATGGGCATGTCCATCCACCAACCCAACCCAAATAATTCCTCATTGCAGAGGCACAGAAGGAACCAGCCCTTCATCTCAGGATGGACTGGAACTGCTATTTCCTGCCCATGGCTACACCAAACAATACTCCAGCCAGCACCATTTCCACCCTTATCACGTGAGCAAAATTCCAGGGAGCTAGGAAGTTCTTCCTGAGAAGAGGATGCATTGACATGGGGGCTCATGCCTGTGACCCCACATTTGGGAGTGCCCTAGTTTCATCTCCGATGCTGTGATAAGATACTGGATAGAAGCAACTGAGAGGAGAAAGGGTTTGTTTGGTTCTCAGTTCCAGGGCACAGTCTAGTTATGTTATGGCAGGGGAGTCAAGGCGGCAGGAACTGAAAGCGCTAGTACCAGCTGATCAGGAGCAGAGACAGAGAGTGTCTGTGAGCTTCTGCACTCAGCCGGCTCTCTCCACTCTCACACCATCAGGAACACAAGCCCAAGGAAGGTGCAGTCCATGTGCAGGGAGGGGCTTCCTGCCTCAATTAACCCAAGAAATGTCCCATGGGCATGACCATCCACCAACCCAACCCAAATAATTCCTCATTGAGACTCTATATCCAGGATATTCTGAATTATGTGTCAAGTTGACTGAACAGAGAGGCTGAGGCAGGAGGATTGGTGTGAATGTGAAGACAGCCTGGGTTACATAGTAAGTTCCAGACTATCTTGGCTACAGTGTGAGATCCTGACAAGAAAGAAAGTGAA
Organism: Grammomys surdaster; assembly: GCF_004785775.1. Classification (NCBI taxonomy): domain Eukaryota; kingdom Metazoa; phylum Chordata; class Mammalia; order Rodentia; family Muridae; genus Grammomys; species Grammomys surdaster. The sequence continues at coordinate 1,524,006 of NW_021620929.1, forward strand.
CGAGGACGTTCTTAAAGGGGCAGCTTTTCTGCAGTGGGTGTGGCCTATGTTTCAGCTGTTTAACAAAGAAGAAATCATATCCCTTCAAGCACTTGGCAGTAGTTATTTGCTCCAAGAGTAGATTAAAACTCAGGGGGTTTTTCCCTCTGCAGTTTGGCTGGCTCTGTATTCTACAGGAAAGGAGAGAGTGTGGAGAACTGTGAGACACATCTTTAAGCTAGCTCAGGATGTTCTGCCATTTCTCCATTCATGATGCTCGAAGAGCAGCATCCCAACACAGGCTGAAGGGAAAAGTTACCCTACACACACACACAGTCAGCTTTCATCCAACAGTATATCCAATCCACTCAGACAGAGGCGAGTTATTATAGTTTAATAGAGCTTATAACAGTGTAAAGAAAACCTATCAAATCTATCCTCCCTCTACCTTGTTATAATCCTAGCTCCCCTTCTGTTCATCAGATAAGCAAGAGTCTTAAGAAGGAAGGTGTGCACCCTTCAATCCCAGACCTTGGGGGATAGAGACAGGCAGATCTCTGTGAGTTCCAGGACAGCTGGCACTACATAGTGACCATACTCAAGGGAAAAAGTGAAAATCAAAAGGTATGTATTTAGTATTATATATTTATTTGATAATTCTATTTATTTAATATATATAAAACAAAAAATGAAAGAACGACTTTATTTAAGGATAGGGGCTCAGGGTTTACAAGGGCCTGGGTTCAGTCTTCAGTACCACACCTCAAAAAAAAATTTTTTTTTTTTTTTTTGGTTTTTCGAGACAGGGTTTCTCTGTGTAGCCCTGGCTGTCCTGGAACTCACTCTGTAGACCAGACAGCCCTCAAACTCAGAAATCCGCCTGCCTCTGCCCCTGCCTCCCAAGTGCTGGGATTAAAGGCGTGTGCCACCACCGCCCGGCTCAAAATTTTTTTTAAAAAAGGTTAGAGACAGAGATGGCTTAGCAGGTAACAGATGTTAAAAAACAACACAACAACAACAACAACAAAAAACTCGCCACATTTTAGCTTGGTAGTGGTAGTCCATGCCTTTAATTCCAGCACATAGGAGGCAGAGGCAAGCAGATCTCTGTGAGATCAAGGCTAGCCTGGTCAGCCAGGGCTGATACACAGAGTAACCTTTTCTCAAAAAGCAAACAACCCAAAAAAACTAAGCACTTGATGCTCTTCTAGAGAGCCCAGGTTTGATGACCAGCACCCACACAGTGGCTTAAAGCCAGCAGCAGAGGATTTGTATGTGTGATAATAATTAATGTTTTTAATTTAAAAAAAAAAAGATATTACATTCAAGTGAGAGAGTAAGTAAAATGAGTAGGCTTAAATAAATATTTCACAGTAGTAAGATATACAGTAGTATAATTATGAGGTCCAGATAATTATAAGCGTTACATTCTCAGAAACTAGATTACATTTGTACTCCTGTCTTCAGCTCTTACCTAACACACTGAGCACTTGAAAATGTGCAATTCTGAGCACACTCAATTTAAGGATACTATTTGTAGATATTAAACAAATATTAAGGGCCAATGACCCATAATGTGTCAATTAATACATTATAAATAACAAGAATAACTGCTTTTAAGAACAACTATGTACAAGAGACAAGATACTTACAAGAGATAGCAGCAAACTGAACAGGTCACCAACATGGTGATAATAACTCTAAAAAAGAAAAAAAGAAAAAGCCAGTGTTAGACAACGGCGAGCACCCAGACCTTGCAGGATAGTTACATCCCTTCCTGCTCTCCCAGACTGCAAGAGTGCATACAGCTACCAAGACAACCGTCCTGCACTTATCCAAGCATCCATTGCATCACAGTGTGCCCCAGGGACACGAAGGACAGGTGTAAATACACAATCAAACACGTGTGTTTAAGGGACTATGCTGATATCACCGTTTGATCAGAAATTCAGAAGTCTGGACCAACAATTCATTTTGACAGAGTTACCATATTTGACAGTATCCTTGGCAATGAATTAACATTGTTAAAACTATGCTCACTAGCTGGACCTTTCCTGCCTCTATTTATTTATAAAAAGTTAAAGTTGGGTCTCCAACCAGCTGAATAAAACTCAACTCAGTAAATTCTGTTCTTGCAGAGGACCCAGTTCAGTTCCCAGCACTCACAATTGTCCTTAACTCCAACTTCAGTGGATCCAATATCTCTGGCATCTATGGGTACCCACAAGCATGTGCTTATACACATATATAGACACATACATACACACAAATTTTTAAAAATAATAAAAATCAAGCACCTCACTTCTGAATCTTAGTCTCCAAGGCTAGAGTACAGCTTAGTGGTTGAGCAGACACAAGGGAAGCCTAGGGTCCAGTCCCTACACAGTACTCCTCATAAGCACTGTCGGTTCCCTGACTAATCTACTCTTAGCTCTCATCTGCTCGTGCTTCCTCTGCACGCCCACACTGTGGTGGCCACGCTGTGGATCTGTCCTTCGAAGTATCTCCCTCTCGAGTGGATTTCTTTCTTTCCATTCATTTGCTAGCAAGAAAATTCACTGCTTTGATTTGCGTAACTTATTCCAGGCAGATTCAAAACTTTCTTCCAGTCCTTTTCTTCTCGCCACAGTCCTTCAGATTAATCTCTCGGAAATATCCTTTCATTATTCTCTTCTCTTCTTACTTCTCCCACAGAAGTGACTGCCACACCATGGGAGCAAACAAGACAAATATCGGAATGTCTGCTTGCTTTGCTAAGCCTTTAGAAGTTCTGTGCTTGCGTTTCCTGTGGTTAAGCTATTGATTTTGATACGTTCCTTCACTCCACAGATCTACCTGAGTACCCAGGGTATATTGAGCTCTAGAGAAGTAGCAATGAATTAAACTGACTTAAAATGTCTACCTTGGTAGCTGGAGCCATGGTTCAGGGGTTAAGACCACTGGCTATGACCACTTTCAGTAGATGCAGGTCTGGTTCCTGGCACTCACCTAGTAGCTAATTGTCTGTAACGCCAGTTCTAGGAGATCTCATGCCCTCTTCTGGCATGTCTAGACACTGCATGCATGTGGTCTATAGACATACGTGCAGACAAAATACCCATATACATATAATACATATACATATAAAAAAAGTAAGTAAATGTTTTGTCTTGTTTTTTTTTTTAAAAGTCTATCCTGTCCTTCCCTGGGAAGGCTATAGGCTGGGAAGGAGGGGAGAGCAGACAACACACAGATGAACAGACAGACAGACAGACAGACAGACAAGACAACAATCATCATGAGCATGTTGAAGGATCAGCAGCTGCTGACCTCAGAAAACAACGTGGGAGGGATGACAGATGTGCTGGGGCTGTGGCAATCTTAAACAGGTGTGATGGGGCCTCAAGTGACGGGATCTGACAGCAGACTTGAGTGTCCCCAGCAGTGGGACAGCAAACTCGGGGATGAGCTGAGAGGGGTCTTGGGGGTTCAGAGGAAGGAGGCCTGGGTGGCTGAACAGACAAGACCAGCCTGGGAAGCAGGAGGTAAGGTCGAAGAGGTAAATCTACCTATCTCACAGCCTTTGCAAGGCCTTTGCTGCCCAAAAGGTTATCAGGAGGGAGCAGAAGAAAACTGGTAAAATCTGGCCTGCTTTCTGCCTCCATCTTTCTACTGGGTTGAAGTAGGCTGGGGAAATAGAGGCAGCGATGAAAAGGCAGAGGGATCAGGAGTGTGAGGTTGTAAAGGATGAGGGTGCATGCGGCACACGCAGACAAGGCTTACAGCGGTGTGGGTAGCAAATCTTGGTCAGACTTTAGATGTGTTTCATCTTAATTATTTGAGTGGGGAAGTGAACGTGAGTGGAGATGCCCATGGTGGCCAGAGAGTTTGGATGAGCAGAAGCTGGAGTTACAGGTGATTACGCCCAATCTGAGTACTGCGAACCAAACTCTGGTCCTCCACAAGAGAGCAAAAGCTCTTAACTGCTGAGCGTCTCTCCAGCACCTCTAGATGCAATTTTAGAGACAAGAAACGTGACAGTTGTCAATAAATTAAGAATAAATTAAGTGTAGCCACTTGCAATCTAAGCCCTTCACCCAGCTGCCTATGGTAGTGCACACCAGTAATCCTAGCACTTGGAAGGCCAAGGCAGGAGGATGGCAAGTTTAAGGTTAGCCTAGGCTACATAAAGATGGACAGGTGGAGAGATAGAAGGCTAGTCTTCCAACTCTTCTTTTCAACCCTGTATTCCTGAAGGCAGGTGCCTTTACCACAATGCTCCACCCCCAACACATGGGTATGAGTCTCAGTGCCGAGTTTCTGCTCATCTTCTCCTGTTCCGGAGCCTAGCTTAGCATCTTTGCTGTCTCCTGTCTTGCCCAAAAGATATCTCAGAGCACAGAAACAGCTGAGGAGCCTTTGTATTACACCCCCAGTATGAGCTGCCACAGGAAAACATTCCCCTTACAACAACTGCTCCAGGGGCTGGAGAGACGGCTCAGCAGTTAAGTTCACTGACTGCTCTTCCAGAGGTCCTGAGTTCAATTCCCAGCAACCACATGGTGGCTCACAACCATCTGTAATGGGATCCGATGACCTCTTCTGGTGTGTCTGAAGACAGCTACAGTGTACTCATATACATAAAATACATAAATAAAAGATCTTTAAAAAAACAAAAACCCTGCTCCATAGGAGCTATGCAAGAGTGGAGAGTCCTAAGCTGAAATTCATCTACAAATGTCTTAGCAAAACTGTATACAACTATATACACGCATTCACATGCATTCATAAAGCAAACATGAATACATCTATTATGACATATGGCCTTGGGATGTGCCCTTTTTAAAATGATTTACTTTAAGCTGGGCAGTGGTGGCGCACTTTAATCCCAGCACTCAGGAGGCAGAGGCAGGCAACCAGGTTAGCCTGGTCTACAGAGTGAGTTCCAGAACAGCCAAGGTTACACAGAGAAACCTTGTCTCAAAAAACAAACAAACAAAGAAAAAAACAACAACAAATTATATTTTAATCGTGTGCCTATAAGCATGCATGGACACAAGTGCAAGTGCCCTCAGAGGCCAAAAGAGTGAGTTGGGATTCCCCAGAGATGGAGTTAGGTGGGCACTGGGCATTGAACTCAGGTCCTCTGGAAAAGCAGTCAGTGCTCTTAACATGCCTTGGTATGCAAGGGGAGATTGGAGAACAATTTGTGGGGTGGTCAGACACAGCAACAAGCACCTTTTCCCACTAACGCCACCAGCCAGCCTTTCCTATGTGACTTTCTACATTCTACATGCTCCAAAATGTTTAGGGAAAAAAAAAAAAACCTGGAGCTGACATAATCACTGGGCTTCAAATGCCTGTGCGATCCTCCACATCTGGTGAGGAGGGCTTGAAGCCTTTGGTGAATCTGTGGGCTCCTCAAGAGAAAACAGGGAGATCATGAGGGACTGGTGTGCTCAGGACAGCAGACACAGACTGAATTTTGTCCTTCCATGTCCCACTGCAGAAAAAAATCCAAAGAATTGCAAAGGGCTGGCTCCCCCGCTGTCCACACATTCAGGAGGGGACTGTCCCCACCAGCCACCTTCTTGCGGTCTCATCAGGCCCCAATACCCTTTTCACCACCCATTTTTCAAAACACTGAGCAAGGGTCTCTCAGACTCAACAGAGAAGCCTGCCGATTTGCTCCTTTCTTGTGCAGTTCCTCATTTCCTTAAAGAAAATCTCCTAATCCCACAAGTCAGAGATGCTTTCCTGAATTAAATATTCAGTCCATTGTGGTGGCTGGGGATACAGCTCAGGATACAACTCAGTGCCAGAGTGTGTGTCTGGAAGGTGGGAGGCTCTGGGTTCACTTCTCAGTAACCCCCCCCCAACCTCTGCCCCCGCCACACAGGAAAAAACATCATCAGAGTTCATTAAGCAGGTCAGTTCTTGCATAATTTCAAAAAGAAAAAAACCTTTTGATTTACAATTGTTTGGGGAGGAAGATGTAGAAGGGATCTGGTAATAATTAACCCTAAAATGTCCATGTTTTAGTAAAACATAGGGACATGGAAAAGCAAACTAAATCTTCCAAGGTCATAAGAGCTCAGTCACCTTGGAGCAGTGTTTCCTAAAATGTAAGTCTATAACTCCTAGGAGGCACCATTTCAAGACCTGCTCAATCCTGCCAAGAGCAAGAAACACAAGGATCGTAATGGAGCCTGCAAATGGGCCCCAGATACGATCTCAATGCAGGTCAAATAGAACCTGACGGTGAGCACCAGGGGTTTCATTACTCTGCATAACAGGAGCGGCACCTGATGCCAAGGATGGGGAGAGCAGAGTTTTAAGAAAGGAGGGGTCCAAACGAGGCACGTTAATAAGAGCGCTTCTGGGGTGAAGGCCAGAAAGACGGCCAGTGGTGGAATGAGACAGGGTTGGTTGAAACACAACGGAGGCATTTTGTTGTCTTTAACTCCAAGAGGAAAAAAAGGTCTAAATGAATTTGGTTAATACAAATGACTTCGATAACTCCAGAGATCAGGTACCACATCAGCCGCTGTAAACGGAAGATGAGCCTGTAGAACTGTTATCGAGGGGTGGGACTCGATGCTTATAAATAACAAAAATTCACCTATCCTTTTTCTTTCAAAAGCCATTCATTTAGGACCCAGAGAGATGGCTATTTGGTTAGGAACATTTGCTCTTCCAAAAGACCTGGGTTCAAATCCCAGCACCCATGAGACAGCTCATAACCATCTGTAACTCCAATTCCAAGACATCCAAAGCCCTCTGTGGGCACTGCACATACGTGACACCCTTACAAACACTTATATACATAAAATAAATAACACATAATTTTTTTTTTTTTGGTTTTTCAAGACACGGTTTCTCTGTATAGTTCTGGCTGTCGTGGAACTCACTCTGTAGACCAGGCTGACCTCGAACTCAGAAATCCACCTGCCTCTGCCTCCCAAGCGCTGGGATTAAAGGCGTGCGCCACCACCACCCGGTTACATAAATCTTTAAAAGCATTTTCTTAGGCTAATAGAAAAAAAATTTTTTTTCAAAGTCAGTATATTCCAGACAGTAATAGAAGCCAATATGACAAAACACAGTAAAACTTCCTCTAATCAAAATGTCCCACTCAATATACACTGTCTACTCTACAAAGTGCTGTGGGGCTAAACACTATGTACCCACCATTCAGTGTCTAATCCATTAAAGCAAGAGACGTTTTTGACACACTACCACTTAAGTTCAAGTGTCACCTCCACATGATCTTGAGTTGAGAGGGAAAGAATTAGTTAATTCAAAAGAGGAACTAGAAAGAGGGTGTTCCGGGCTCCTCTGAAGAGGCCTGTTTGACACTGCAATATAGAAGTTTATCTCCAAACAAAGAAAGCGGTATTCAGCAAAACCTTGGCCAACCATAGTAAATACTCGTTGACAAGCAAGGGCAGAAGCGCCCTGGAAGGCATGACGCAGAGGTTTCTAAACAATACCTTTGGCTCTGGGTGATTTAACCTCGCTTAGATCAGGCTCACCCCCTCCTGGGTTGGGCCCACTAGATGCAAAGGCTGAGCTCAGCGCTATGCAGCAAGCTTGTCAGAGTCCGCAATTGCGACAGCATGGAGGCAGAGGTAGATTTTTGTTCTCAGATCCTTTTCTTTGAAGTTTGGGCAAAAAGCCTCCCTTGCATAAAAGACAGGTCCACAGCAGCAAGAGTGGCTTGGGAGGCACCCTAACTTCTTCTCTTCAGTCGATGTACACGCTTTTGGTCCATCAAGACAAAAAGCACTCCCTAAAATTCACTTCCGGGAGGGGCTGCCAAAGGTGACCTCACCCTCCGGCCGAGGACACTGACAGGCTCTGAGGAGCGCATGTAGTCCTCCCGGCCTCATCCCCCCGCCGTAGTCCTCCACGCACGATCCTTTTCTCTGTGATCCTCCCACCGAAGTCCTCAGCTCCCACCACCTCGGGCCTGGCGCACTTACCCTCGGTTAGGACCCTTGGGGATAAACCAGGGCACGAGGAGGCCCACAAAGCCCCAGAACACGCTCATCACGATCAAAGGCACAGTGAGGCCGTGGTATGCCATGTCTGCGCCCCAGCAGCCAAATCAGTCCACCGCCTCGATCTCGTCCCACCCGGAAGTGTCAACAGAGGCTCACGTGATCGGCGCGCGAAAGCTCCGCCCTCTGCGCTCGGCGTGACTCGCCCGTCGAACTCCGCCCCTTGGACCGGAGCTCCGCCCTCACCTGGCCTGTTTCAAGGCTGTTGCTTGTTGGAGTATGTCTTGAAGTGAAGTGCCAGCCACCAGGGAAGGGATCAGCAAAGTTTTTGTTTTCTGGCAAAAACTTAGGCCCATTTTGGACTTAGGCTCATTTTGGTGATGTGTTATTTACAGTTTCATCTATATTTTATGCACAGACGTAAAGACGTAAAATCTACAATAGTGGATTACTGTTCTAGAGTCCTGTATGGTAGGCTCCTGATGTAAGCTTTGCATTCTTCTATAGCCCATGAACTACTCAGAATTGCCATCTCTACTGCAAGTGAGGAACTTGGTCACAGTCACATTGTAAGTGACTTAACGGTTGTAAGATTCTTAACCGTTGGTGCTGCTATGTGTCTTGTACAGTGTGCCAGGGTCTGAGTTACAGAAATACATCTGATAGCCGACTGACAGAGGTCACATCTCGGGAGAAGATGGCCCTGCAAATAGGCCACAGTGAAGATAGACAGCCGAGGATGACCAGGTCCTACTTTACATTCCTGCCTGTTGTTACAACAGCTTCAATAAGAATAGGAATTAACCAGAAATATCAGAGTTGTGGTGCTCACCAGAATTGTTGTAGGCTCATTGCAACATGAGCTTCCTGAGGCACAGAAGAGGGGAACGGTTCTTGGACAGTTTTTTTTTTCTTTTTTTTCTTGGGATCAGGGACTTGTTATGTGGAACAGGCTGGCCTCCGGCTCCCAAGTGCTGAGAATACAGGTGAACCACCATGTTGAGCTGAGGTTGATTTTGAAGAATCTTGCAGACAGTAAAATGGAAAGGAGATCTGTCAGCTGAATCCAGCGTGCTGGACTCTGGATCAGTTTCTGGGCAATAGCTACCTCTCCTCAGTTCTTCATCAAGTACACTGGGTTCCTGAATTAATTGGAACCTTCAGCAGCTGTACCAATGATTTTAAGCTTTTCAAATGATTTTAAGACTTTAACTGAGCCAGCTGCGGTGGTCGAACACCTTTAATCCCAGAATTTAGGAGGTAGATCCTAAATTCTACCTCCTAATCTGGCGGATCTCTGAGTTCAAGGCCAGCCTGAGCTACATAGAGAAACCATGTCTCAACAAACAAACAAAAACAGACTTTAATTGACCAGCATACTTAGTAGTTAAAACAAGTTGGCTAAATGGCCTTAGAAACAAAACAATAACTTATTCTTTCAGAATTCTGCACTAAGTACTTTGCTTCTGTGTTTAAGGTAGAAACATTTATTGTGAATCATTTGGTATTCTTTGTGCTGATAGCTCTTTCCTGCAAAACTTAGCTCAGCAGGAATTCTGTTTTTATTTTATTTTTAAATTATTTATTTATTATATGTAAGTACACTGTAGCTGTCTTCAGACATCCATAAGAGGGCATCAGATCCCATTACGGATGGTTGTAAGCCACCATGTAGTTGCTGGGATTTGAACTCATGACCTCTGGAAGAGCAGTCAGTGCTCTTGACCACTGAGCCATTTCACCAGCCCTAGGAATTCTGTTTTTAAGTCCCAAGCCAAGCACCACCACGCCCCATTTCCTATTGTTAGCACATCTGCGTGTCTGCGTATGACCTTGTTCAAAACTTTCAGTGTCCAGCCTGTGGCAGAGGATAGCGATAAATGTGGCCAAACACAGAATCTTAAACATACTTAAAAATCTTTTTGGCAGAGGTGGGGATGGGTGGCTGTCACTCCATTATGTGATTCTCGGGTGTGAACTTTGTAGAGGACAATGTCACGTTGTAATGTTGTACGTTTGCAGGTCTATGTCAGTTGTTCCTGGAGACAAAGCATTGTTCAGCTGTCTGTTTCTGGGAGTTTGTTAGACGTAGAATGTACTCACTACACCATTATGCACAGGAGATCTAGAGTATGCCTGCTGAACCACTGTGCGGCTGAACTGAGCAGACAAGACAGGGTGAGATCAGCCAAAACTGACATGTAGAGAGCAGCTCCTTCCGGCTTCCCTCACCACACCACTTCTTGTTTCCTTAAGCTCTGCTCCGATGCACAGAGCGTCCAATGTATCCTCAAGACCGTTTTCAAGGAGTTGTTTACATTATTGTTCCAACAAACTCTAGGACTCACTTCAGAGCCCAGGATAGGATCGACCCTGTCATCCTCCTGCCATGGCCTAGAATTACAAACAAGTGCTAACATGCTCTCTAGATGTTTCTCATATCCGTTAACCACTGGTCTTTCTGTTTCATTGTGATTGACGGTTCCAGGAACCTCCTAAAAGAGGGACCACACATGGCTGTCCATGTGGGCTTATTTCACATAGATAGCATAATAATCTTCAAGTTGTGGGTATGAGTGTGTGTGTGTGTGTGTGTGTGTGTGTGTGTGTAAGGGGTTGTTTGACTATATAGACTAGGCTGCCCTAGAACTGAAACTTGCTATATTCTCTTGTCTCCAACAGTCTGAATGTTAGGATTGCAAACAGCTCTATTTCTAAGGCTAACAGTCTACTGAATACATATTGTTAAAACAAGCTGCATGTTTGTTAGGAACATGCAGTTAGGAACAGGCCAAGCTGGCATCAGAACTCAGTTTGAAAGGGAGGTCCATCTATTGGTTATGATAGTCCACTTGATAGTCCACTCAGTTCACCATTAGTAATCTGGAATAATTTATTTCTTTAAAATAGTAATTTATGTCAGGTGATGGTGATACACACCTTTAAAAGCAGCACTCAGGAGGCAAAGGCAGGTGGATCTTTGTGAATTCAAGGCTAGCCTGGTCTACAGAGAGATTGTTAGATCAGCTGGGACTATATAGAGAAACCCTGTCTTCAACAATAAAACAAACAAAATAAATTTGTGGAATTTGGATGCCTATATGGTGTTGCAACTCACAAAGCACATTTATATTGGAATATGTTGGTACAAACCAATTCCTAGGAGAGAATATAATTTGAATTTACTGGTAAGAGGTACAAAGAATCAGAATATAGTTATTATGGGACTTTTCCTGGGTACACAGGAACAAATGTCTCTTCACCCCAGATAAGGAAGGCATGGATGACAAATAGAATAATTCATTCTACACAAGCCCACCTTACTGAACCAGTGAATATTAGAGTTACTCACAGAAGCATTGGTGACACAGACATCTCTGGAATTCCCTGCACAACTTCCAAGCAGCTCAGCTGGCCAGTTTCCTCTCCTGAGCAATTGTTACTGTTCATACAACTTAGGGATGGGGCCTTGTGAGTCTTGTAACTTTCAGAGGCTTCCTGAGCCTTCTGTGTTTCCTTTGCTTCCTGTCTGATAAGCTTTGTTTCAGGGGAATGTTCACACAGCATTCAATAAGGAGCTATGTGATGGTTTTTTTGTTTGTTTGCTTGTTTTTTGTTTGTTTTTTTGTTTGTTTGTTTTTTTTGAGACAGGGTTCCTCTGTGAAGCCCTGGCTGTAGACCAGGCTGGCCTCTAACTCAGAAATCTGCCTGCCTCTGCCTCCCAAGTGCTGGGATTAAAGGTGTGCGTCACCACTGCCCGGCTGTTTGCTTGTTTTTAAAGATTTATTATATGTGGTTAAGTGTGCTAGTACATGCCTTTAATCCTAGCACTTGGGAGACAGAGGCAGGAGAATCTCTGAGTTCAAGACCAGCCTGGTCTATAAAGCAAGTTCCAGGACATCCAGGGCTACACAGAGAACCTCTCTCTCAAAAAAACAAAGCAAAACCACAAAAAGATTTATTGCATGTAAATATGTTTTGTCTGCATATATGTCTATGCAACAGATATATACCTAGTGCTCTTTGAAATCAGAAGAGGGTACTGGATACCCTGATGCTGAAGTTATAGATGGTTGTGAGCTGCCATAGGGGTTGCTGGGAAACAAACCTGGATCCTCTGCAAGAGCAACAAATGCTCTTAACCACTGAATCATCTCTCCAGCCCCTTCTCTATGTGATGAGTATTTTAGCCCTAAAGTTTCTTATTTTAAGTGACAAAATCTATTAAAATGGAGGAGGGGGAAGAGGCTTAAAAAACATGTTCAAAAGACAACACAGGAGATACTGAAAGACTCCTCCAAGGGGACCCAGGAAGGATGCAGACCCAAAGACACTTCAGAAACCGTCTTGCTGTAATTACATGAGTCAGGTCCTTTATTATCGAAGCTTCGGGTTGATACGTGCCTCACGCAGGAGGTAGGGGTTATCAACCTCGAGGCCCAAAAGCTTAGGGTTATTATAGGCAAAGGCAGGGGGCAGGGAGAGGGTTGTGGGTAATCACACACAATTGGTTGTTTCAAATGTCAGTAATGTGTGTAAGCAGATCCCAGGAAGAGGTTTGACAAATCTCACGAGAGTAGTCTCTGGTCCCTGTGGCCTTGGGACCCAGTGTGAATGCATATCTGAGCCAATAGACCATCTGGCTGAATTTAATTCGAAAGTCCTTGGGACCTCTGGTGGGAGTTTTTCCAGAGGAGGCTAAGTCAGACACCACGGGAACAGATTCCCTGAACACTCAATTGACCTTTGTTTTCCTGTTCTGCATCCCCTGTGACGGCCTTGGGTTAGCAAGCTAGCTGACCTGCAATTTTAACTATCCGTATCTGAACCAAGGCTCTCTGTTATGTCATTGATCTCAACTAACTCAAAATTTCTGTTTCAATATGCCACAAAATCAAAGTGTAGGTGGTCCTTTCTGGATCAGACCACAATGAGGCCTGAAGGAGGAAGTAATCTCCCTGTCACTTTAAGATCACACATTTTGAGTTTTGTTTTCTTTGTTAAATAATTGACTAATTAATTGGGTTTCCAAGACAGGGTTTCTCTGTGTAGCCTTGGCTGTTCTAGAACTCACTCTGTAGACCAGGCTGCCCTTGAACTCCCAGAGAGCTGCCTGTCTCTGCCTCCTGATTGTTGGGATTAATGGTGTGTGCCACCCACTGCCCAGCTTTGTTTTCTTGTTTAAGAATAACCATTAGTACCTCTGCAGAGGCCAGAGATCACCGTAACTGAAGTAGGGGTGCTCCTTGAGTGCTCTTAAATTCTGAGCCAACTCTCCACCCTCCCTTCTGCTTTCTTTTTAAGTTGCTTATTGTTTTTAACAGTGATGCTCAAGAATCCTGCATGTCTGCCTGCCTGTGTCAAGCTTGCCCCTGCATGCCTTGGCAGCAATCGTAAGTTGGCTCTCCCACCTCCGTCCCATGCTTCTCAGCACATGCTTCAGCATACAGGCAAAGGCTACAAGTCGCACTAACAAGTTAGCCTAAGTGGCTCCCTAGAAGCCCGTGGTGGTTTGAGTAGGAACGGCCTCCGTTGGTTCATAGATTTGAAAACTTAGTCACCATGGAGTGGCACTGTTTGAAAGGATTAGGAGGTGTGGCCTTGGTGGAAGAAGTGAGTCACTGTGGGTGGGGTCTGAGTTTTCAGAAGCCCCAAGCTGGGTTGAATCTCTGTCTCTCTGTCTCTCTCCCTCCCTCACCTATGGATCTGCATGTAGATCTCTGAGCTGCTTCTCTAGCACCATGTTTGTCTACCATGCTTCCCAACATGATCATGGACTAAACCTCGGAGACTATACGCAAGCACCAATTAAATGCTTTCTCGAATAAGAGTTGTTGTGGTCTTGGTGTCTCTTTACAGCAGTAATCACTAAGGTATCGGTCATAATGTTAGCCCGCTGAGGACTATGGAGAAGGCTGGGCTATGTGTGCTTGTGTGATGATCTGTGAGCAAGGAACACAGCCTCATGTTACACTCAAGCCGCCGTGCCCACAGCAGACACATCTGGACACATCGCTCCTAAGCAACCAGGCTGTGTGGTGGTTATTTTGCCTTCAACTCATCCTTCTACTGGACTCATTATGCAAAGGGAAGATAGTATTATAGGATGAATTTTCTTAGACATTGACAAAGTAAAAAATTAAAGACTTACATCAAAAAAAGTTTCTGATTTAATCATAAAAGGTAGAATAAGACTACGTCAATTGTCAGGAACAAACCTGACAGATATTGTAATACCTTATACTAATGCTGAGATTATGCCATTATTGGGTTTTCAGTGAAGACTGGCAAAGAGCTTGTAGCAACTCTTTGGGAGAAACTGACAACAAATATTCTAAAGGCAAGCATCTTTAGTTTGTATAGTAAAAAAAAAATGGATTTTCCAATGTATTATAAAATTCCAGAAGCACTTACATTCTATACTGATGCCAATAAGTTGGGAATGGCAGATAATAAGTCAGACAAAATGACCAAAGTAATACAAAGCCCCTATATTTCAGTTCACAAATCAGAGTTGTATCCAATTCTTATTAGGTATTATTAGATTTCCCTGACCCTCTTAATATAATTACTGACCCTCAATATGCAGGAAGAGTTGTTTTCCATATAGAAACTGTTGAATTTATTCCTGATAATTCAGAGTTAACGTTGTTTTTTTATGCAACTGCAAGACAATCAGAATTTGAAACTATCCATCATATATCACCAATATTCAGTATCATACAGGTTTGCCAGTTCCATTAGCACAAGGAAATGAGGAAATTAATGTGTTAGAAGCATCAAAATTCCATATAAAACACCATGTTAACAGTAAAGGTTTAAAGAAAGAAATTCTATCTCTTGACAATAAGCCAAGAATTATAAGGAAATGTCCTACCTGTTCTTTGTACAACCAAACTCCAGTGCCTGCCGGAAGTAACCCTAGGGGCACTAAAGAAATGAAATCTGGCAGATGGATGCATTTCATTTTGCAAAATTTGGAAAACTAACGTTTGTGCACCATACCAGTGATGCATACTCAGGGTTTCAGTGGGAAACTGCTTTGAATTCTGAAAAGGTTGATTCTGTGATTACACATTTACTGGAGTTAATGACTATTATGGGATACCTGTGCAAATTCAGACTGACAGTGCTCCCACATATGTCTCCAGTTAGATGAAGCAATTCTTTGTGTATTACAATATAAAGCACACTACAGGTATAACACACAATCTTCAGGACCAGCAGTCATAGAAAGATCTAATCGCACCTTAAAAGAAATGCTTATAAAACAAAAAGGAAGAATAAAGACCCCCCCCAGATATACTTAATAGTGCTCTGTTAACTTTTAATTTTCTGAATGTTAATGAGAAGCACTGGGTTATAGAAGACACTGTGAAATTAAATCAGCTGATATATGATAAGGATATGTTAACATCAGATGGAGGCTAGGGGTGCTGATTTGTTTATATTTCTACAGGAAATAAAAAGCTCTGGATATCAAAAGTCATAAAAATTAGATTTGAGCAGGACTCTCCTGAAAACCTTGGCCACTGACTCAAAAGGCACTTATTTCATTAAAAATGTCTCCATTAATAATTCTCCCCCTATGCACAGCACAATTAATGCCTTAAAAAAGAAGAGGGAAGTTGTAGTGACAATTTTTGAATTTAGTTTTTTTTTTTTAACAAACCAGAAACATCATAAGAATGTGCTCTTGTCTTAAACCTAGGTTCCACAGCAGCTGACTATGATTTGACTCCTGCTCTAGCAGAAGTGTGATTTTGCCAGGTGCCGATAGTTTCTGCAAGTGTGTGACATTTGAAATTCTGGGAAC
The DNA here is from genome assembly GCF_004785775.1 of Grammomys surdaster. Taxonomy (NCBI): domain Eukaryota; kingdom Metazoa; phylum Chordata; class Mammalia; order Rodentia; family Muridae; genus Grammomys; species Grammomys surdaster. Next base: position 1,539,783 of record NW_021620929.1, read on the forward strand.
TTTTCAGAGGAGATATAAATGCTAGGGCCCGGATAGGCAGGGTAGATTGTTGGTTGGTTGTTGCTGGTCGTGGTTTGTTAAGTAGTCATGCACAAAGAAGAAATTTGATATTTTGATGGTGAAGATCAAACTCATCCCAAGGAACTCGACACCCCTAATCAGCAAGAAGTAGTCTAACAATAACATCGACCTCTTTCTGATCCCTGACTTAGTTCAGGGATCTCCTTCATTTCCTCTCTATCCTTTTTTTCTCTCTAAGTGTTAGGGGATCGAAAGGGTTGAAGAAAAGGGGTAGAGAAGGATAGAAAAAAGAAGAATCTGCAAAGTAGCTAAAGTCAGCTACAACTGAGTAGCTACTGGGTTCTTGGCTCTCCAGTGTGAAGATAGCCACTTTTGGATTACCCAGGCCATACTGTGTAAGTAATCTAATAAATGCCCTTTTTATATATACTCATTCTATAGGTTTTGTTCCTCTAGTGAACTCTTGCACAGCTGTAAAATTAGTATGAAATCCAACTTTTGGACTCCCAAACTTAAGCTGACTGGGAATGAAGACAAATCTCAATAGAAAGCATCATCAGTGTGGGTCTGGAGGCCGGGCTCAGCAGTTAAGAGCACTGGTTGCTCTTCCAGAGGACTCTGGTCCCATTCTCAGCACCCACACAGCGGCTTGCAACCCTTTTGGAGTTTGGATGCTCTCTTCTGGCCTCCTCAGGCACTGCATACACATGATACACAGATATACATGCAGGCAAGACACCTGTACTAACATAAAATAGACACAAATCTCACAATACCCAAAGTAACAAACAACACAGACACAGAATTTCCTAGTTGAGTTTCTCGTTATATCACTTGAGCTCACTCAGTAGGTTACAGCTCTGATGTGGTAGGCAACCACTCTATATGCTGGGTCTATATTCTACAGAAACAAATCGAGTTTGTGTGGACTTAAGAATTACTGAAGTTCATGTGAGACACTCACTTTGCCCTCAGGAATACAAACAAGTGAGAGATGGAAACTAAGGGTAGCAAGCATGTCACCCCTACAGTCGGGCTAGCGGCTGAACTGATATTTCAATACTCACAGCCTTAAAGACAGGAGCTGCTTACCTGCTATCCTCACGTTCTGGAGGCAAGGATTATGACTTCAAGGCCAGTCAGCTAAGGTTACATAGTGAGACCTTATATAAAAAATACAGTAGTTGTAGTTTTTACATAAAAGTAAGTAAAACAAGAAAGAGTAGGGTTTTTTTTTTTGTTTGTTTGTTTTAGATACCATCTGTAGACCAGGTTGACCTTGAACTCAAAGATCCACCTACCTCTGCCTCCCTGGTGCTGAGATTAAAGGTGTGTGCCCCCATGCCTATGAATTGTTGCTTTCCTTACAGAGAGAACAGGAAGTGGTTGGGTGGTACAGCATGTGTCTGACATACTCAAGGTCCTGTGTTCCATTGCAGCATGCAAAGGAATAAAATCTGACTAATGTATTCTGATCAAAGGATGACTTCTCTGGGTGACAGTATCTCACATCTATCCTAAGCTCAATCGTGAAATGTAATGGAGTCTAAAATCCACAGGCCAGTAGGAGCCAGACAAAGGCAGGGAGAGGTCAAGCCTCAGCCCCATGCAGGAGGGAATGAGGGTGCCATGCAACCAGGTCTAACAGGCATTCTCTGGAATCCCACATCGTGAATGTCGGAATTGGGTAAAAACCAAAAATACAAGGACAAACAAAATGAGAGCTGAATCTTGCCGGGCAGTGGTGGCACACGCCTTTAATCCCAGCACTTGGGAGGCAGAGGCAGGAGGATTTCTGAGTTCGAGGCCAGCCTGGTCTACAGAGTGAGTTCCAGGACAGCCTGGGCTACACAGAGAAACCCTGTCTTGAAAAACCAAAAAAGAGAGAGAGAGAGAGAGAGAGAGAGAGAGCGAGAGAGAGCTGAATCTCAGCACAGGCTGCTAGTCCTGTGTTAGTTCCAGTGGGGGAACACTTCAATTAGAAAACATTTAGGAAGTCTAGGCCTTGCGGAAGGGAGTGTGGTCAAGGCACTGTGGTGACTTGGTTCATAGGGTTGGAAGGGATCTGGGAACAGCAGTCAGGAAGCCTGAGGACCATCTGTCAGGCCTGGAGTGCAAATGAACAGCAGTAGGAACCCAGTGGGTTCTGAGGATGCCAGCTGGTATCTAAATACCAATCAGGCAACCCCCTGCCTCAGAAACCAGAGCCCTGCCCTGTCCCCTCCTCAGGTACAAAGAAAGAGGCCTATCAACTGCTACTGTGCTGCTCCACATATAAATATTTGAGAGACTGACAGAGAGGTAGATGAGATGGCCTTTATTTATAAAATAATGCAAATGCCACATGGAATTAAGAAATGGTTCCAGTTTTTATTTGTAAATTGTCAAAACTGCAAAAGGAGATTTACAGTCAGTAGCAAAACAGGTGGACGATGAAACACCTCAGACACACTTTGAAAAGAAGCCGCACAAGGCCTCTCTGGTCAACCCCTGCAGCACAACACTTAGGCTCACTCCTGCATTCTCAGTGAGCTCCTTACAACTGGCCTTTCTCTTTCCCAACTTTTGGAGACTTGGCTTTGCATTCAAAAATTATTTTTCGGTCTTTGCCTGGTTCCAGCATGGTGATAACCACCTGTCAGGAGACAAAACAGTTGTTAAGTGGAAGGACTTTAAAATCTCCAAAATCCCAAGCAGTAGACCCTGCCTTGGGTTCCTCCTGCCAGCCAGCCTCAAGACCCTGGATTCTCTGAGGTTCCCATAGCTCAGTGATTGCTGACAAGGGATGGAAACTTTGCTTACATTCCTGGCTGGCAAGATGCTCTGCTTAGAAAAAAATCTGGATTCTCACCAGCTACTAGGTTAACAATGCGGGTACTAAAGAAGACGAGACCCTAACCAGGCAGTTTACAAATCTGAGGCTCAGCTTCTCCAGCATGTGAAATGAGAGTGAAAGGGGGAACAGTGCTTCATCAAGAATGGCAAGACAGAAGCACCTCTAACATAGCGGTCCTCAACCTTCCTAATGCTGTGACCCTTTAATACAGCTTCTCATGCTGTGGTGACCCCCAACCAGAAAAGTATTTCATTGCTACTTCAGACCTGTACATTTGCTACTGTTATGAATCGTAGTGTAAATATCGGAGATGGAACCCCTGTGGGATCTTGACCCACAGGTTGCAAACTGCTGCTGTAGTCTCTTGTTGATGCGGCTAAGCCTGCCTGGACATGACCACCTGTTCAGAAAGCTCTGACATGCCCTCACCCCGCCAGGGAACCCTTGCTGGGTTGGATGTCCACGTAGACAGCTGGGCCCTTAGCCTTCTTAAGCTGTACCCACTTGATGTTGATGACATACTGGTTTCTGCACACTAGGACTACCTTGCCGATCTGCTGACCTTTGTGGTACCCTCAAACCACCCAGGACAGCACAGCACAGGGAGGAAGCTGTCAGGAACACATGGGATGAACATATAAATTTCTGAACAAAACAGTCTTGGCACCCAGAGCTAGCTTTGTGTGTGTGTGTGTGTGCTGTACACTTGTCTTGTGGTTGCCTGATGTCTCATGTCAGACCCCAGCACCACAACCACAAAACTACCCTGTGCCTGGTTGTGAAGTTGGCAGTGGAGAATGTGCTTATGACTCACAGGCCCTGGCACTGCAGAGGTCTACCGTGGTAACACATGCCGTAATTCCAGCACTCAGAAAGATCATAAATCCAACGTCATCCTCAGCTACGTGTTGTGCATTATTTAACTTGAGTTTCAGTTTCTTCACACCTGAAAGAGAACGCAATTCATATACACATATATGAGGTATGAACACCCCCCACACACATATAAACTCCTTTATAAACTATATATATATGTAAATACACACACACACACACTTTTTCTTTTTCTATTCACCTAGTGTTGACAGAGCCCTCTTAGGAGCCAGGCTCTGGACTGAGACCAGCCAGCAAACAAGACGGCTCTCTGGCACAGAGAGCTCAAGTGTGAGAGGCAGTAAAGAGTTAACAAGTAAATATACAAGTGTCATCACTGATCAGAAGAGGAGACATGAGAAGTGACTAAGCTGACACAAATGGCTTTTGTCACAATAGGACAAGTGTTGGGATTACAGGGAGATGACCCCACCCTGTGAGGGCTGAGTGTCATGTCAAGTCTTGACATTTGCTGAGATATGTCACTTATTAAGATATAGAAGTTGAAGAAAATCAGATTTTGCCGGGCGATGGTGGCGCACGCCTTTAATCCCAGCACTTGGGAGGCAGAGGCAGGCGGATTTCTGAGTTCGAGGCCAGCCTGGTCTACAGAGTGAGTTTCCAGGACAGCCAGGGCTATACAGAGAAATCCTGTCTTGAAAAGAAACCAAAAAGACAGACAGACAGACAGACAGAGAGAGAGAGAGAGAGAGAGAGAGAGAGAGAGAGAGAGAGAGAGA
>NW_021620929.1:1544262-1564026 GCF_004785775.1 Grammomys surdaster
AGAGAGAGAGAGAGAGAGAGAGAGAGAGAGAGAGAGAGAGAGAGAGAGAGAGAATGTTAGGACCAAGACTGCTCTAGAAGTCTGAGCCCAGGCTTAGTAGCAGAGTGCCTGCCTAGCAGGCTTGCTTCCGAGCACCATCAGCAAACAAACCCCAGCTTAAGCTAAATAGTGACATTATGTCTCAAATTAAATAAAAAAAAGTGGGGAGTTGCTACCACAGAGCACACATCTTAGCTTGGAAAATAGAATGCTATTGATGTATGTGTACAGACAGAGAAATACTAGACCAGACCCAGGTCTTGAACTGCAGGAGTTAGGGATCAGAAGAGAGAAATAAGCAGAAAAGAAGTCTGAGACGCTGCAAGCAACTGTAAGCATGAACATCCTTACATGGATGTGGTGGTGTCCCCTCCAATGAATGTGGCCACTGGATTTAGCCACACAAGTTACTGATAACCTCAGCCTAAGCAGCCATGACAGGGATGAGACTGGAGAGCGTCCACTAGTGAATGGGAACACAGTGTAGGCCTCTCTCTGTCTCTCTCTTTGTCTCTGTCTTTTGAGACAAGGTCTCCTTGCTGTCCTGGGACTTGCTCTGTAGACCAGGCTGGCCTGAGAGATTCGCATGGCTCTATCTCCTGAGTGCTGGGAATAAAAGCGTAGATCACCATGCCTGGCAGGTGTAGACAACTCTTTAGAGAAGCCAGACTATGAAATGGGGAACAGAGCAGTAGCAGGAAGGCTATGTGGAGAAAGAAGAGAATATGAATTTTTCCAGCTTCTTTGCAAAGGAGAGTGATTTCCAAGGTTGCGGTGGCCTGAAGGCTCTTGACTTTCTCCTTTAAATAAGGCAAACATTTTCAGGTTCATATTGGTTTTTCAAGATAGGGTCTCTCTCTAAGCTTTGACTGTCCTTGAACTAGATCTGTAGACCAGGCTGGCCTCAAGCTTAGAGATTTGTCTGCCTCTGCCTCCTCAGTGCTGGGATTAAAGGCATATGTGTAATGATGTGTATAAGTCTGTGTATGTCACATGACTGCAGTGTCCATAGGAGCCAGGACATGCAATCCCCCTGCAGCTGGAATTACAGGCAGTTGTGAGCTGCCGGACATGGGTGCTAGGAGCTAAACTCGGATCCTTTGTAAGAGCAGTGCGCACTCGGAACTGCTCAGCGCGGCCTGCCTGTCACGGGCCTTGTTCTTACTCTTTCCACTTCACTCCAGTTATATTTCCTTACTAATTAACCCCCCCCCCGACCATCAGATGTCCAATACGCAAAGCCCCTCACTTTATCCCACTTCATTCCCTAAAACAATGGTTCTCAACGGGGGAAGATCATCTAGCAGTATCTGGAGATTGTGACAAGGGCAAAAGGGACTCAATGCACTGTAGTGGCTCCGGTCTAGCACGTCGGCCGTCACTCTGCCGCCTTGCTGAGGTCTTGGTGGTATGTAACTCCTGCAGGGTTTCATGTTAAGGGCGTGAATGAGCTATGCCCCTGGGTAACTAGAACTCGAGGACCCTTGGATGTACCTGGACCTTGTCCTTGCGAATAGGCATGGAGCAGACGCTCTACTTCTGCCGCTGTTCTTTGGACAGAGGGGAAGACATGGTCTTTCGGAGCAAGTGGGAGGGGGCATTGTAATGGCGTTTGAGGCTTATGCTGCGGTCCGAGGTCACCAAGGGACGAAACTGCCTGGTGACCGCCTGCAAACAGCGGCGCAGGAGGTAGGCCAGGGGCCGACTCTGGGTCCTGGAGGAACCACTACTGCTCACTCGCCAGTTCCGGTTCCGGTGGCGTGTGCGCAGGCCCGGAAATGACATTTCCTATAGCCCAAGCACAGAAGAGATACGAGTCTCCGCTTCCTGCCTCAGGAAAGTGGGACAGCGCCCCCTGCGGCTGGAGTTGAGTCTCGGCATGGTCTCTCCGGGTAGCGGAGTAGGCAGGACCTCAGGCTGGAAACCCTAACGGAACCGCTTTGTAGGGCCTGAAACAGCTTATCGATGCTTTTCTGGATTCAGTTTCTGGTTTTGTGTCGGGACCGAACCCAGGGCTTTGGGACCCTTTCTAGCCTGGCTTGATGTCTCATTCCTATCATTCTAGTACTGGGGAGGTGGCCCCCAGGAGATCAAAAGTTAAGAGCTGGCCTGGAGTGTATGAGAACCTCTCTCATAAACAAACCAGCCACCCAGTTTGTATAATATCTGTTGGGTACTTAGACAGGCATTAGCCGACTCGGGCACCACTGAGGATGGACTCCCTCCAGATCGGCTTCATCTCCCACCTCCCGTTTCTTTGACAACACACCAATTTTAAGAAAGGGAAACACTGCAAATTCCCCCTCTTTAAGATTTAAAATTTCAAAGGAAAGGGAAGATGCTTAGTAAACGGCTAAAATGCCGACCCTGCTTGCCTGGACACCTTGGACATTATTCCCAGAAGACAGTTCTCTCGCCCTTTTACCCCCTCAGCAAAAGCTGCTGTGAGACCTCCGTTGCCCAGCCTTCTGCTTTCTTGGACTTTTCTTACCTCTCTCCTCCTGGCCGCAGCTGCGATTTTCAGCTTGCCTGCCCATGAGATGCTTCTCAACTTCTTTTTTAGTCCATTTTTTAAAAAAATTATTTTCATCAAGACTAGGACCACCTCCCATTTCCTGGCAACACTTTTATCACTGAGCCACATGCAGCCCCAACTCTTTGATCATCATCAAGTTTCTCGCCATTCCCACACGCCCACTCCCAACCCTCACCTCCACTGCCCTCCACGAAGGGGTCTGTAGAGGTTATATGGGTATTGAACGAAAAAAAGAAAAAAGAAAAAAAGAAAAGAAAAAAAAGAAAGGAAAAAGAAAAAGGAAAGGACATGACTGCTCCTGGGTATGGTGAAAAAGAAAGCTTATTGTAGATCAAAGGGAGACACAGCCAGAAGCTGACACATCTGGGAGAGTCCGGAATAGTCTTGACCCTGAGCCTCCCCTGAGGGGGAGGGAAAAGTTAAGGGGGGGAACCAAGTGCAGCAGTCAGGAGGCCAAAGGTACAAAAAGGAAGTGTGGGTAACCAATATGTCTGGATTATATAGGGAAGAACAGCACAGCTCGAGTTCAGGGTAGAGGGCAGGGTATGCCAGCCATAACTATGTAAAGCCTAGGGATGCTAAGAGAATCTGGAGGCCAGATGCACTTTAATATGTTAAATAGGCACCTCAGTCAGGGTTTGAAACTTAACAGGTATGTACTACACAGTTGTTCTCAGCATCCTGGATACAGAACCTCTATCCCTGGATATTCAAGTCTATTCCATCATAATGTTTGATATATATATATATATATATATATATATATATATATAATACCTTATGTATGTTCTCCTGCATAATCATATCTAGATATAACAACGACTACAATGTAAGGCTATATGAGTTTTGATACTGTTTTGTTGTGCTTAGGACATGGAAAGAAAAATCTATACATATTCAGTATAGATGAACTTTTTTAAAAAATCTAAATATTTTCCACTTGTGTCTGGTTCATTGTGGGTGAACCCTACCCATGTGACAGGCTGATTGTACATGGTCCAAATTAAACACCATGATAAGCCTTTCAAAAGCCATCTGACTGGCTTCTTCAGAATTACTAAGAAATTATATATACAAAAATTGAGGTCCTACTACAATTCTATAAAAACACATGGTCGAAGGTCAGGGTTATATCTGAATTATTTTAAATTACAATAGAATGTAATTTATTGGTGCTAGGGAGTGAATCTAGTAACAACATACTAAACACATATTCTACCACCGACTTACGCTTCCGTGTCCCTCAAATCTGAATTTTTAAAAGAGCATTCTCTCACCTTCCAAGATTTTTAGGGAGAACCAATGTTTAGACTTCCCACCCCCCCTTCCCCTCCGTTGTTTGTTTAGCCCTGGCTTGGATCATAAAGCCATACCTGGTCCCAAGTGTGTCTTTCTTACTGAACATAGGACCTGCCAGCTTTATAGTCCTAATTTTCTGAGCTGTAGAATGAGTATGATCTTAGTAGGTTGTCATGAGAATTAAGCGAGTTTTCTAGAGTGTTCAGAACAGCATCTGGCACATTGCAGTTATAATCAGTCCTCCTAAGAAAAATCAGATGCGTGGGCTCACTCCAGATAGTCCAAAAGACAGCCTTTGCATCTACAGTATTCTTCACATTTAGGCTTTTTATGCCAGGGACTGGCGTTCAGCGCTGACTCCTAAAATTAATCACAGTGATGCAAACCGTTAGCTTTGTTTGATGGAAATATGTGCGATGCGCCACGCTGGCGACAGTGTGAAGTGTGCTTTCTCTGCCGTTTATTTTTATCTATCTATATCTATCTATCTATCTATCTATCTATCTATCTATCTATCTATCTATTTTTTAACTGATCGAGAGCTTTGGGAAAGAACCTTCTCCTCCGGGCCCTTGCTTTCCTCTCCTCAGCCTTGCTTTCCTCTCCTCAGCCTTGCAACCGAGCTCTGCTCCTCCTCTGTTGGACGATTACTGGTAGCGCGGGCGCCACCTGCAGGTTCATCAGATTGGTACACGCTGCGCATCCTCTGGGAGTGAAGTCTGGTCCTTTCCTGGCTGTGCCTGAGCTGTGGAGGAGGCACCCTGCCCTGTAAAGGTCCCTCCCTGAGCACTGTAGTAGCGAGGAGAGAAGGAAAGGGCTTCCAGTTTCTGCTGTTTTCATCTTAGAAACCCAAAAGTGATTATTCTGTGCAAAGTATTATTTGTTCGTCGTCTCTAGCCCTCCCATTCATCCACTCACAGTGCATGGGCTGAACACCTACTTTGTGCCAGATTCTGGTTACAAGGTTGTAATGTTCAGTTAACAAATGGAGACCCTACGATAGAGAGAAGATGTCTTGCTCAAAGCCAAAAAGCCACCTTCCCACTGGTCCTGTGCATATTCCTAGTTTATTAGAGTTGGTAGTATGGATGAGAAATTGTCCAAAACCAGTATTACTGGAGCTCTGACGATTGCAGGGTCCTGTTTAGTACTTTAATCTAGAGGCTTCTGCAATCGGTGTTGGAGATTTTGGAAGGAAGGCTCCATCTGGACAAAGTGTGCTGCTGTAGTTAAAGAGATCACGGCAGCTGAGTGCCACCCACTGCCAGTGTGTCCAGGTAGGAAGGGTTTGGGAAAGGCGGCTATCGGTGGCCTCTATTGTGATTAAAGGTGTGTGCCACCATGCCTAGCATCAGTCACTTTCGACGTTTCTACGGAAACTCGGGGGCAGGTGTCAGCATGACTGTGCCCAGCAGGATCACAGTTGTCCTCACAGCCGACTTCATGAGAGTGAGTTCATTCATTCTCTGGCTCCTTTATTCAGACTCTTCTACTGCACATTCAGGTCTTTCCCTGCTGTTTTCCTCAAATGTTCAATCAAGTAGTGATTATTCGGCATCTCCACAAGGCCCGTACAGAGCTTTGATAGGAGACATGGGAACACTGTTTATTCCCACTCCCTCACAGCATGGTTTAAAGCAGTAGTTCTCAACCTGTGGGTCGCGACCCCTCAGACAGCTCTACTTCCAAAAATATTTACAATTTATAACAGCAACAACATTACAGTTATGAAGTAGCAACAAAACAATCTTATGGTCGGGGGTCACCACAACATGAGAACTATATTAAAGGGTCTCAGGATTAGTAGGGTTGAGAACCATTATTTTAAAGGGAAACAAGACCAAAGAAAAGAGACAAAAGGCCCTCTTGCTCTGATCCTCCTCCCTCTGTTTCTGGCTTTCTGTTTTGACACAGCTCTGATGACTTTGGGGCTGAGGAAGCCCCCATGTTTCTTCAGAACCCCGTAGTCAGGCAGTTCTGGGTTGGAATTTCAACTTTACCACCTGCTAGTTGTGCCAGGGTGTAATTACGCCTCTGTTTCTTCCTGGCATGCTGAGAATGCCCAGTCCTCCCAGCCATGGGTTAGAATGAAATGCATGACCTCACCAGCAAAGAACTGGCTGGGAGCAGCTGTGGGGAGGAAAAGGGGTCTTCAGAGAATGTTCTCTTTTACGAGTTCCCGCTCACATTCGAAAGCTACGGTGTCTATCTTCAGATAACGAACTTTCTAGAAGCACGTACCAGGCTTCTTTGGTTGTTGCTTTGGTGCTGGGGGTGGGGGGAGCTACACCTCTAGCCAGAAAACAGTTTTAAATAATTTTATTTGCTATTATACGGGACGGTGGTCATATGCCATGGCACACGTACGGAAGTCAGAGGGTAAACTCTGTGATGATCTCTCTCCTTCCACCTTTACATGGGTTCTGGGATTGAACTCTGGTCATCAGGTACATCAGCTGAGCTATCTCACTGGCCCTTAAGTTTTTTTAAAAAATTTCATTTCTGTATTTACTTGTGTGTGTATACATTCATACATGATGTCCCATGGCAACGAGGGAGCTAATTCTCCCATCATGTGGGTCACCAGGACTGGTAGCTGTAGTGACAATCTTGGAATTTTGGTTTCTCTAAAACACAAAAGTGTAAGAATGTGCTTTCACTTTAATCCTGGGTGTGGGATGTAGGGTTGCTTTGGACTGTCCACAGCAGCTGACTATGACTTGCCTCGTGCTCTAGCAGGGGCATGGTTTTGCCAACTGCAGATAGTTTCTGTGATTGTGCGATAGATATTTAGAATTCTGGGAACTCTCAGAGGGTATATAAACGGTAGGGTCCCAAGAGGCACTGTAGGTGGTTGTTGGTCATTCGGGGGTGGAGGGGGGAGGGGGAGGGGGTTGGTTGCAGTTTGTTAGTAGTCCTAAGCCAAAGAAGGAACAAGAAGAAAAAAATTAGATTCAGAGATCTCTCTTTGTCTCTCCCTTCTATCCTTTCCTATGTAGTGATAGCGGGTGAAACTGGGGGGATAAAGGGTGGGAAAAAGAAGAACCCACAAAGTAGCAACGACCAGCTACAAGCAGCAAATTCCTTTACCTGATGAGCCATCCCCTTCACCCAAGTTTTTCTCTTAAAAAAGGATTCAGACCTCTAATGGCCTGTCATTGTTTCTAGTAAAAAAAAAAAACCAAACTTTAGCATGATGTGAAGAACTGAAACCCACTCCTGTTCCTCCTCCCTTTGAGCCCCACTGTTACACCTCCCTTCTTTCCAGGCTTCCTCCATGATGGCACCCATCTATCCAGGCACTTGAACCTCTCCCTGGGATGCTCCTCCACACTGCCTCTTAGAAGTGCTGCAGTCCAGCCCCCACATGATCCAGTCTTCCATGGGCCCCCGCCTATGATCCAGTCTTCTATGCCCCGCCTATGATCCAGTCTTCCAGGCCCCGCCTATGATCCAGTCTTCCACGGGCCCGCTCCACAAACCCTCATCTATATTTTGGTCGAGATCATCAAAAAAGGAGAAATCATAAAAATGAAAATGTCTCTTCAATGTTCTATGTCAACTTTAAATACATTTGTCAATTCATTAATCCTATACCAAGGAGTAGCCATGGAGAAAGTTCCTTGGTGGTCTGTTTTCCAGACATGTGGCATCCCCAGGTGGAGCTCTCAAAATTTCTGGAAATGCTAATGTTTGAGAACAAACAGAAAATGATTCTTTTGTTTTTAGCAAACACTTTAGCAAAACTAGTTGTTCTATGGGTGAGTGGACTGCCAGCCTGGGTGCCTCACCCAAGGGCCTTCCGTGACATAAGGATCCCCTCCTCCCAGAGTATTCTCCTCCTAAGGTAGCCATAGGTAAACTTGATCAGAAGAAAACCTCTCTCCAGAAGCTCCTACAGCCAGCCCTCTACAGATAGTCTGACTGGAATAAAGCCAACTAGATTCTTAAAGGCCATGGTTTGTAACCATATCCTACAAAATTCTCTGCAGACCTCCTCTTCCTCCCCCTACTCCCACTCCTCCTCCAGGGCTTCTCTCTGTAAACCAGGTTGGCTTTGAACTCATATAGATCCTCTTGCCAATGCCTCCTGAGTGCTGGGATTAAAGGCGTGTGCCACCACACCTGGCTTTATTACTCTTGTTTTTCTTGACAGGGTTTCTCTGCGTAGTCCTGGCTGACCTGGAACTCACTCTGTAGACCAGGCTAGCCTTGAACTCACAGAGATCTGCCTGGCTATGCCTCCCACAAGCTGGGATCAATCAAAGGCAGGCACCACCACCTGGCTCTCTTCAGCATCGTCAGCCTCTGTTCTTTCTGTAGAATTAAATTTCACTCTCACTCCTGACCTAGCCCCTGGGCTACCCAGCCACCACCAAGGCAGAGTCACAGCAATATTTCTGAAAAGCAGCTTTTAATATCTAATTGAACCCAGTGAATGGGAAAGAATCAAAACATGTCCCCTTGAGAATACCTTTACAAGAACAACAGGCCAGAGGCGTCTCTTCCATGGGAAACTGACATCCCCTGTGTCCTCACAAAAGTGGGATTTCAACGCATATGCATGCCACATAGTTCCCACCCCATCCCACCCTGCCCCACCCTCCACAGGTGACAGATTCACACACCAAAGGGACTGGTTTCTTAAACTGTGGAACAAAATGTTTAAAAGAAGATAAGAAATCTAGCCAATTGGCCAGATACCAGAAATAATTCTGGGGCCGTTTACATACACAATAAGAGTCAACTCATATAAAAAGGGAAACTTTGCTAATTGGAATCAGAGGCAAAAATTACGAATGGCAGAGAATCCAGCTACCCATAAGAGATTAAGAAAAACAAAACCAAAACCAAACAAAAACAAAAAAAACCCCAAAACTTCCTACTGGAGACTCCCCGTCATTACAAAAGTATGCAAACAATCTCGGTATAAACGAAGCCCAGGCCTGTGGCTCTCTCTCTCTGGACATGAGAGCATAGCTAAAATTCTCTGCATGGAATTCATGCCTGGACCACTGCCCCTCCCTTTAGGAAAAAAGGGAAGGATGTGGGAGAAACAGGAAAGGGGAAGTGGAGGAGACACTGGAGCCCCCTGGGGCTAAGAATGGGTTGGCATGTGCTCAGCTAGTAGGGGATCTCAAAAGCAAGTGGGTCCCAGATGCTGGGCATCCTCTGGGAGCCTGTAAGGGAGAGATGCAAAGAGAAGAAGCTGGCCTGCTTCATTTTCCCAGCTAAGGCCTTGGGGCCAAAGGTGGACGTCAAGACATGATCATTTGTGGTTCATGGGGAGGGGTGCTTCTGGTTTGGACAGAAGTGTACAAACTGTGCCTTATGTGGTCATCCAAGGATGACCTTCCAGTCACATGGCCCTATCCCTTGGCACTGCAGAATGTAACTGGCGGGGGGGGGGGGGGAAGGAGTTGCAATGGGAACCAGCCCCTTCACCAAGAAATGCTATTGCCGCATAGCACAGCAGCTGAGGCACATTGGTGGGGGATTCAGAAGAGCAAAGACAAGAGAGGAAGGGGCACCTGTGAGCTGCCTCAGGACTGGTGGGTAAATCCACCATTCTGCCAAGCAACTGGACATCTGTTCCATAGAAGGAGGCAGGGTTGGGGTATGAGATAAAGACCCGGGCTCTAGGTTGGGCGTGAAGCAATGAGGCAGAAGCAAGTTGCAGCTACAGTGCCGTGTCTACGGGCTTTCTGCCAAGTACCGTTCCATGTTGAAAGTGTCAAGCAGCAGGACCTTGGGCAGCATGGTCCCAAGGCTGGGAGCGCAGGTTGGCTGTCCAGCGGATAAATCAAGCGTGTCTAAAATGGTGGGGGCTTAAAGATTGTCAAAGCCTGTCTGAAAGTTTGTCTGTTTGGACTCTAGGCTCTTCCCTAACAGAAAAGACTACAGCCTTCCCACAAGAGGTCACCAGCATCCCTGGAGTACCTCCCCACGCCTGACCCTGGTCTTGGGGCTCTGCAGGAAAAGGGACACCATGACTCCAGGCAGTGTTAATTTATCTAAAACATGGGGAGAGAGGTAGGTGCGGAACCTGGTGCCACCCATTACCATCACCCCCCCTCCTCCCATACACACTGGGCCAGAGAAGGCAGAAGGAGATAGGACGCCAGAGGCAGGGCTAGCAGGGTTCCTGGTCCTCAGTCACTGGGTTGGGCAGGATGTCAGTGAATTTTGCCCAGCTGGATCTTCTTCCAGGCTTCTGAGGCTGTGAAGATGCAGGAGTCCAGAATGCCGGCGACAGTGAAGGTCCCGCCGATGATGGCACAGATCTGCAAGTGGGTGAGAGAACAGTGTGACAAGAGATCAGTGCTGAGAGGCAAAGGCTGACACTCTCCGGCATCACGAGAAGCTCACTCATGAAGACATGCTGCCCATGATAACCAAGTCGTTTGCCACCTTGTTGCTGATGGTATTCAGGGATCAAAGAGAACCACTTGTTGGATGATGAACTGGGTAACAATGGAAGCAATTATCACCTGTGTCAGCTCCTTTAGTTCCCAGATGAACTTTCTGAAGGAGGAAGGGGATTATTAGACCCACTTCACAGTGAGGAAAGTGAGGGCACTTCTCAAAGTTCACTAAGTAAGTAGCTGTGATTTGAACTCAGGTCTGACTTGACCTTGGTGCCTGTAATATTAACCTCTACTATAGGTTTCCCAGCTACTTATGATCCATTTTTAGATAAATGATGGAAATGTGGTGCCTGACCCCCAAGGTCATATGTGTG
Organism: Grammomys surdaster; assembly: GCF_004785775.1. Lineage (NCBI taxonomy): Eukaryota > Metazoa > Chordata > Mammalia > Rodentia > Muridae > Grammomys > Grammomys surdaster. The sequence goes on from NW_021620929.1 coordinate 1,554,879, forward strand.
CTGCTCATCTGGGACTGGAGTCTGGATCTGACAGATCCACTGTCTGCTGTGACTGAATAGGCAAAATGGCCTGGATGCTTAGGACTGGAAACACTCAGTCTTTGTAGCTGGCACTCCTTCTGCTGATAGGTAGTAATCGAGCAAACTCCAAACAGCAAGGTCACAACCTCAGAGGGTACTACTAAGGAGGCTTCCAGTGGCCTCCCTGACATTTGGGTCTAGACAGTCCTTCATCATAGCAAGTTATCCCATGCTTTGGCAGATGCCAGACTTGTATGGACTTGCCCTCTTGTTGACACCAAACACTGTTCAATGTGAAAGTGAAAATTACCATTGGTGAGGATGGCAGGAGGAAGAGGGGGAAGAAGAGGAAAAGGGGGAGAAGAGGAAGAAGAAGAGGAAGGGGATGAAGAGGAGGGGGAAGAGGGAGAAGAGGAGGGGAAAGAGGAAGAGGTGGTGGCAGCTGTCTAACTGTCAAAACACTCCCCAGCCACAGCACAGACACTGTTTAGAGGACTCTGGAATGGCCTATGACCTCAAAAAATCTCCAGGTGAGCCATAGGATGTTGGTGTGTGTGTGTTTAAAGATTTTTTTAAAAGAATCATTTTATGTATATAAGTACACTGTCACTGTCTTCAGACACACCAAAAGAGGGCATCAGACCCCATTACATATGGTTGTGAACCACCATGTGATTGCTGGGAATTGAACTCAGGACCTCTGGAAGAACAGTGCTATTAACTGTTAAACCATCTCTCCAGTCTTTTATTTACTTCATGTATATGAGTGCTCTGTTTTCATGCACACCAGGAGAGGCCATCAGATTCTATTACAGATGGTTGTGAGCCACCATGTGGGCACTGGGGATTGAACTCTGGAAGAACAGCCAGTGCTCTTAAGCACGGAGTCATCTCTCCAGCCTGGTGCCCTTCCCCCCCACCCTTAAATGTCTATCACAAGGCTAAAGAGCAGAAGCTCAGAAGTCTGGAATTATGTTCAAAAAATGGCTGAACTGGGACTCAAAATATTAGTGCCTGTGTTTTTTATTTACTCATTTTGTAAACTTGCCTACTTATTCGTTGAGACAGAAACTTATGTAGCCCAGACTAACTATATTCAGACATATATAGCCAAGGATGAGCATGGGCTTCTGATTCTTTTGTCCCTGTCTCCCACGTTCTGGGATTACAGGCATGTACCACCATATCCAGCTGCATCTTTGCTCCTAACTTGACTGCCTTTTCAGTAAGAAATGCCCCAGCTAAATGAGTAGCATAGAGCCTTTGATTTGTGTTGGAATCACAAAGGTCCTTGTGCCCACAGAGCACAGGGAACCAGGAATGTTAAACACACAGGGGCCTCTCTTCAATGGATGAGATAAGATACCCATTTTCCTGTCCAGAGGGCTGGGACAAGGTATCATTAATGACCTGGTGATCTTTTTGCTGTCTGTGGCGGCAGACCTCACCCACCTTTTGCTATAGAGTCAGACCTCACCCAAGTATCCCAGAAAGATTATCCTAGATTCTGCCTCCCTAAAACCTTTAGCTCCCAGTTAAACCCAACCTTGGCGGAGTTGCCACATGTACTTCATACTAATAGCCTGCTGGCCTCTATGCAAGCTGTCGGAGACCACACTAGATTCTAGGCCTTTTTGGCTATAGAAGCCACCCTCATGGCCACATAGACTTTGCAGAGGCGTTTCTATGCAGTCACACCTAAAGCTTTATTGGGCATGCAGAACTGACTGGTTGGTGCCTGAAACCCTTTCCTCGGAGTCTGGTCCATGTTGATGAAGCCAATATGAACTGAGTTGTCCTCCTCAAGGGTTTGCTTCCCTGCCTGACACCTGCAGGGGCCCCCTCAGATCTGACTTAGTGTTGTCCAGCTTTACTGTGGTGCAAAGGCGTGTCCATAACCACCATTTTTCCACTTCAGGACATTGTTCAGTAAACTGAAGGCCACGTTCTTAGGTTACACTGCAAAGAGACCTCCTGTTCGGTGCCTCTGACTAACTACAGGTGTGATGGCTATTGTCAGTTGTCAACTTGACTACGTCTGTGAGGGATTTTTTTTTTTTTAAATTAAGTCATTTGAAGTGGGAAGACCTGCCTTTAATCTGGGCCACATCTTCTGCTGGGAGCCTATATATAGAACATGGAAGAAGAAAGCTCTCTTTTGCCTGCTTGCTCTTGTTCTTGCTGGGAAGTCCATTCCTTCATGGGCATTAACACCTACTTCTTTAGGATTCTAGCATATACTGAGGACCAGCTGAGACATCCAGCCTAGGGGACTGAATCATTACTAGATTCTTGGATTTTCTGAAGGTAGTCAACCATTGGTGACCTAGCTGGAGCACAGCCTGTAGGATATTCATATTTTATATATATATACACACGCACACACACACACACACACACACACACATATATATGTAATATATGAATGATCAGGATAATGTAGGCGTGCAAAGCCATGGTGCTGGGTAGGTCACCTGTATTAAATCTATATTTTTTAAAAGATATTTTTGTGTATATATAATGTGTATGTGTGTATTCATGTATAAGAATGTGGACGCACATATGCCACCCAACTTATCTGGAGGTCAGAGGACAACCTTGGGTGTTAGTTCTCTTATCTGGGCCCAAGAGCTTCCAGGGGTTCTCCTGTCTTTGCTCCACATTCTACCATAAGAGCACTGTGATTACCCAGGCATCTTTGCAGCACATATATATGTATATATATTTAAAAATTATAATTTATGCATATCAAATATTTATAACATATAATTATATAAAATATTAACATTAGATTGCTATGTATTTATATTTACATATATTAAAATATTTATATAAATGTTTATATTTAATATGCAATGTATTAATATATAAAATGATATATACATTATATATTGTTTGTATACACACACACACACACACACACACACACACACACACACACACATTTAAATGGGGAATCGGGGAATCTGCATATCTCTGGCTGTCCTAGAACTCACTTTGTGAATCAGGCTAGTCTTGAACTCAGAGACCCCCTGCTTCTGCTTTCCAAGTGTTGGAATTAAAGGCATGTGTCACATGCCCAGTCCCCTAAGTATATTTTTTATTTTGCTATTTTCAACTTAAGATGAGAACATGGGGGGCTGGTGAGATGGCTCCGTGGTTAAGACTACTTACTCTTTAGGAGGTCATGAGTTCAAATCCTAACAACCACATGATGGTTCACAACCACCCATAATGAGATCTGATGCCCTCATATGGGTGTCTGAAGACAGCTACAGTGCACTTTGGGCTGGAGCAAGCAGGGGCCAGAGTGAGTGGGCTGGAACGAGCAGGGGCTGGAGCGAGCCGGGGTGGAGTGGGTGGTCCCAGAGTGAGCGGAGCCCAGAGCAATGGGAGCAGGGCAGAGCAAGGAGAAGGGAAGGAAAAAAAAAAGAAAGAAAAAGATGAGAACATGGAATGTAACTCTGACATACACGGAGAAGCAGCTGTACTGAATTGTCAAAACTCCATTTGCAACGTAATCTTTTTATGCTTTACATATGCATACATATATATTAATTTTTTTGTTTGTTTTTAAGACATGATTTCTCTGGGTAGCCCTGATTACCCAGTATGTAGATCAAACTGGCTTCAGACTCACAGAGATCCACCTGCCTCTGCCTCTCATGTGCAGGGATTAAAGGTGCACACTTTCTTGTGTTGATTACTATTTGCACACTGACACATGGCTCTGGGTGTGCACCTGTGGACAGACATAATTGACACATAACCGCCACAGGACTCTGGGTGGCAGTGGTGCCTTAGTGGATCAATTGATGCCAAGGGGTGGGAAGCCAGAGGACACAGAGACGGTGAGAGGAGGGCAGGCCACATTGGCATTTATCTTTTAAATGGTGTTTTCATGAGATGAGCTAAGCAGAGGCAGGCAAGGTCTAAGACAGAGCAGGTCTGTGTGGATGGCCTGGAAGTAGAACAGCTGGCATTCCAGTAATAACAGCCTGAGAAACCCGAGCAGCCCCCCAGGGAGCTAAGAGGCCGGGGAACGCTGTGGGGATTATGATGAAGTGTTTTTAAACAGGCCAGGCCTCTCCCCACCAGCTCTGGTGCATGACGCAGGGCCACTTTTCAGGGAAGATGACGGCAGGGAGCTGCTTTATTTTGGTAGAGTGGGTCAGATGATGGCAGATTTTATACCACAAATGCTTTTAGAGCTTGGATTGGAGGGTAGGAAAATGTGACTTAAGTGCAATGGAGCAAAAAATAAAAAATAACCCCTCCACCTGCTCTCACTGCACATAACGCGAGGCCTGGGTTCCTGTGACTCACACACCTGGCACCCGTCTGAGGTCTGCTTTCACTGGGCTGGCCCAGGGTAGAGGGAGATGACCTATGACTGAAGCCCACAAGAAGATGTGGCCTTTGGGGAAACTGAGGGCGCATGCAAGCTAAGCAAAAGCCCAATCCCAGTGTAAGTCCCTGTCAGCCTGAAGGCTACAGGGGATGCTGCAGCAAGCCTCCATGTTTACCTACTGATGTCAGTCAACCCACTCCTACAGAAGGTCTGAAGGGACTGGATTCTGTGGCCTGCAAGGAAGAAAGGAATTCTGATACAATCCCGGGGCCTCTGTAGAGCTGAGAAGATGCTAGTGGCCCACCCTTGCTTTTACTCCAGTGGTCCCTCAGCCTCGGGGGATGCATTATACAACCCCCAGAGGAACTAGAGGGTTTCAAACTTAATACTTAATGTACACTTTTTAAAAATTAGTACTTATTAATTTTTTAACTTACAAATTAGGCACAATAAAAGACAAAGGATAATAAAATAGAAATAGTATGTTTATAGGAATATTTAAAAATCTACGAACCATTTATTTCTGAAAATTCCCTTTCAGCATGTTCACACTGTGGCTGACTATGAAAACAAGCCCTAAGGGCACTGTGGGATGTCATCCTCATCCTTAGTCCCAACCAGAATGAGGTGGATGGCAGTTACAGGCAGAACCAGGAGACCTGAAGCGTGGCGGATCCTGGAGTTGACATACAGAGGGACATGGCAGCTACCAGCACCAGGGGGATACCACGCCAGGACTCGCTAGGGAAATTGTCAACATGGTCATCTTTTGTCCTGAGAAGGTCAGGGCTCTTACATGGGAAATGAAGCCACTGGCCACATAAGGGTGTCATGGTCCTTCCTGACCACTGATGATGTCTTGGGCAACATGGGAAAAAAATGAATAGAGGAGCCGGGCGGTGGTGGCGCACGTCTTTAATCCCAGCACTTGGGAGGCGGAGGCAGGCGGATTTCTGAGTTCGAGGCCAGCCTGATCTACAGAGTGAGTTCCAGGACAGCCAGAGCTACACAGAGAAACTCTGTCTCGAAAAAACAAAAACAAAAACAAAAAAAAAGACTAGAGCAGCTGTGAGATGAAGCTGCAGGTGTCGCGGGAGGGATGTTAAGAGTGGCCTGAACACAGGACAGGACACTGGACACTTAGCATCGCCCTGACCTGCAGGGAGGGACCCAAGAGCCACAGAAATGGACAAACATAGAGATGGCGTAGAACCTGCCAGAGACTCTGAATTCCCGTCTGTTGTTGCTGGCAGCCTCCCTAGGGAGCAGAGGTGAGGTAGGGAGGCATGGACCTCCTTGATACAAATGACCAAGACAGAGAGGAGGTGAGGACTGGGGAGTCTGCTGGGGCCTTCCCGGCTTGCACGGCAGAGAGAACTCATCCTTTGGGGCTTGAGCTGTGGCTGACTTGCAAACATCTCTCGGGGGCTCAGTTGTCCCATCTATAAACAGGAAATGTACCCTCACCTCATTGGCAGTCATTTTGCGGAGGAGACCCCCAGTGTACCTGGAATTCAGTAGGTGCTCAGTAAATGATACCTAATCTCATCTCTCAGGCTCCAACCTTGTTACTGAATATGTGGTGCTCTCTATGTACCTGAGGCCCACTTTAATCAGAACAAAACAAAACAAAACAAAACAAAACAAAAGACCAGGTAGAATCCTACCGATTACTTCTTAGAGGCCTTCTGTCTCCATCCCCATTCTCCTCCTGGCACTTTAAGAGGAAGACAAGTCAATCATGTAGGAATGGCATAGCAAGATTCTCTGAAGACATCGAAGCTGCCCAAGACCCATGTTGGCCTTGGGATGCTATGCCTCTGACACAGGGTGTTTCTGTAATCAGCCTGGACTGTAACAGGTAACTGCTGTCCAGGATGGCATGGCACAGGGGCATGTCATGGAGCATTTACGATGAAGACCCTCCCTCTGGGCCCGGTTCCTTAGGTTCGAGACCCTTCTTATTTCCCTACAGGGAGCCCCTGGTGTCTGGACAGTGTTAACCCTATTGTTTGCTCTCTTACCTTCAAGGCCAAGGGAGAGAAGACAGAAGGAGTCGTCGGTACAGAGCAGGCGATTGAGAAGCATTTGCTAAGTAAGCAGACAGTGAGGGAGTGCGAGAATGAACGAAGAGGAGCTGCATGGGCTTGAGAGCAGGCTAAGGAGTGGTGGACTCCTCGGTCTGCTCTCAGCAGGTGCCTGCAGCTGCTGCAAAGGTGGGTGTGCATGTGGATGAGTGTGGAGGTGTGGGTGTGTGGAGGTGTGTGTGTCTGTGGAGGTGTGTGTGTGTGTGTGTGGAGGTGGGTGTAGATGTGGGTGTGGAGGCTCATGAAGGGGAGACAGGTAGCAACTTCACCATTCCCACTGTGGCTCCTTCAATCTCTGAGCCCAGGCAGTGCTGCTGCAGCATTGAGGTTTGCTGCTTAAGACAGACTGGCCTTCGAGTCTATAGAACCAAGCTTAGATCTTTCCCATCAGTGTGGGTGTCTGTCTCCTAGTGTCTGTACCTTACTTTCTTTGCTTTTAAAAACTGGATCTTTCTTTCTCCAAGAAACAGTGTTTCTCTGTATAGCCCTGGCTATCTGGGGACTCACTCTGTAAACCAGGCTGGCCTCAAACTCAGAGGTCCTCCCGCCTCTGTTTTCTGAGGCATTGCCATCACCAGGCGGCTTGGAGAACTATTTCTTATGACCAATGTGCTGTGACCTGAGCCTATGAGCACACATACACACTTCAGTGCTTACAACTGTGACCGTGCCTCCACCAGGCCTCAGGACGGAGGGATGACTAGGGTAAGGGGACCTCCTGTGGTGCTCAGGGAGGAGAGCTGCTGAGCCACAAAGGGACACAAAGAGGGAAAGGGTGCCTCTTGTTTGACTCCATACCTTGGTCAGCAGCCCCAACCCCAGGAACACTAGCAGGACAACTCCCTATCCAGGGCCCCATGCATCTGAGAGAAGCAATTTAATGAGCACTAAGCACCAACATACCTCTCTTCTGATCCAGCCCCTTCCTTCTGAGACCTTACAGCTCCCCAACCTTCTGTGGTGACCAGAATGAAGTTATCTTATATGAATATTTCACTTTGTAATTCATTTTTAAGTTATATTTACTCCTGTGCATGCAAATGCATGGGCTGTGGCACCCACACAGAGGTCAAAAGACAACGTGCCAGAGTCAGGTCTCTCCATCCGCCACATGGGTGACTGGGCTCCAACTCAGGTCATCAGCCTCGAGGTAGATGCCTTTCCAGGCCGAGTCATCATGTTGCCTAGCCTAGTTCATTACTTTTCTTTTTTGCGGTGCTTGGGCCTCGAGCATGGCAGGCAAGAGTTCTGTCCTGGAGTTTATACCCGAGCCTAACTTTAAAAGATGTATTTCTTTCCGTTGTAACTGCGGCCTCAATTCCTTATGCTACAGAAGGTCTGGACTAGAGAGCTGAGTTCTTGTCCTACCAGGACTAACACCCCCTCTGGACCCATGTTTACTGCTCAGTGGCTTACTGTGAAAAAAACCTGTATCACCTCCACTCTGGGGAGGGACGGAAAGCAAGGCGCCGGGGCAGATCCTCCTGGGTGGAAGCCAGCCCTGTGATTTTGGCCAGGAAGGCTGGTGTACTTCTCTGGGCCTCAGTTTCTCTCACCTACAGGAGGGACGGCTGTGAGGCCCCTATGACCACAAATGCCAGGAACTGCTCATCTTTCCTCAGGCAGGCAGTGCGGTTTCAGAGCTTGTGGAAAAGGCACCGTCAGAGGAAATAAATAATGAAGTGAGTCTCCTCAGAGGCTGCCGGAGGCAGACAGGCTGGAGCCGGAGATGAGAACACCCAAGTCGTGGAGGCAGAGTCGGGGCCATCGGGAAGGGAAGCTGATCACAGGGCTCAGGAGAGTTTGGGGATGGGAGGAAGGGAGGGACGGTGGTTGCCACTCAGCATGTCACATCTTCCAGACCTCTTACCCTAGGTCCCTAACTCAAGGAAAGTCCTGTGGAAAAGGGGGCTTCACTGAAAACTGCCCGCTCCCACCCCACCACAAACTTCAGCTTGGTTGAGCACCTCCATCCTGCCCTGGGACACTGTTTCCTTCTGCTTTCCTTCTCGTTCAGTGCTTGTGACTGTGCCACAGACGAGAAGGTGGCTCGCCCAAGGGCATACAGCCACCAAGAAAGCAGGCATCACCAAACCTCGGTGCATCTCGTGAATGGCGAACTTCTAAGCCTATGGTATTTGTTTTCCTGGTTCTCCTACGAGAGTCTTGCACAGCAAACATCCTGCAATCAGGATATCTGAAACCTCTGCCTACAGAAGTTGGGAGGTTAGAAGCTACGCATCACTGAAAACATCCCACCACTCATGGCGCCCACTGCCTTCTTTCCAATCCCTCTCACCCCGTAGAACTTACTTTAGAGACCTGAGCACGAGACCTGCCACCTCAGTTAGGCCCGTTCCTCCCACCTGCCCTGCACTTAGATGCCCCAGACTTCCTGATCCCAAGGCCTCTGCACACTCCAGCCCTGAATTGGGGGGCTTCTGCTCTGGGCTTTGTTCTGCCCTGTACATCGCAATGGTGGCAGAGGAGGAAACCAAGGTGAGTACACCTGTGGCTGTTGGTTTAGGGAAAAGAAACAGGCAGAGGAGAGAACCTAGGCTATCCAGAGGAGGCTGTTCCCTGTCCAAGTGGCAAGGTGGTCTTTTTTTAACCTTAGAAGAGTGTAAAACTTCTCAATCTCTTCTCTCTCTCTCTCTCTCTCTCTCTCTCTCTCTCTGGTGTGTGTGTG